>NC_086105.1:85051504-85371529 GCF_963921235.1 Mobula hypostoma | reverse complement strand
GAGTTGCGATGAAAGAGATTTATTCAAACTTCGCGGCCCGCTTTAAAGCCTTCCCGTTCCCACCCTCCCTGGGCAGGACTGCTGTGGGGAATGCATATTCCCAGACCCTTTCTGCGTGCGAGATTTTCCCCCTGCTGGTGAAGATGGCCTGGCGCCCTTTTTGCTGCCGGCCCTCTGCCTGCGCACGCTGTTTCGTGAGCCGGTTCGTGGGTGCCAGAAAGTGGGTCGCCACATAACCCCGCCCCAGAACCGGCGATACCTCCCCCAATGTCCACAGTCTGGATCGGCCTCTGTTTGGGAGGTCTGCCCCTGCGCCGCGGTGCCTGAGCCTGGACCGGTTGCGCCAAGTCCACATGGGCCGGTTTGAGTCGGTCCACCGTGAAAACCTCCTCTCTCCCCCCAATGTCCAGCACGAACGTGGACCCGTTGTTCCTGATCACCTTAAACGGCCCCTCGGAGGGTCGCTGTAGCGGTGCCCGGTGTCCGCCCCGTCGTACAAAAAGAAACTTACAGTTCTGCAGGTCTTTGGGTAGGCAGGTCGGGCTCTGTACGTGCTGTGAAGTGGGTATTCTTGCCCCCTTGGGGCTGGTATGAACTCTCCTGGGACGACCAGGGGCGCGCCGTACACCAACTCAGCCGACGAGGTGTGTAGATCCTCTTTGGGCGCCGTGCGGATTCCGAGCAGGACCAGGGAAGTTCGTCCACCCAGTTAGGCCCCTCCAGGCGGGCCATGAGAGCCGATTTCAGGTGACGGTGGAAGCGCTCCACTAGTCCGTTCGACTGTGGGTGGTAGGCAGTTGTGTGGTGTAGCTGTGTTCCTAAAAGTCTGGCCATAGCTTTTCTGGAGGTGAACTGGGCGCCCCTGTCGGAGGTAATGTGGGCCGGTACCCCGAAGCGGGCTACCCAGGTTGCGATCAGTGCTCGGGCGCAGGATTCGGAGGTGGTGTTGGTGAGTGGGACTGCCTCTGGCCATCTGGTGAACCGGTCTACGACAGTTAGGAGGTACCGCGCTCCTCATGACACTGGCAGGGGCCCTACGATATCCACATGAATGTGGTCGAACTGCTGCATCGGAGTCTTGGTGTGCCGCTGCACCTTGGCTGTTTGACACTGCATGCATGTTTTGGCCCATTCACTGACCTGTTTACGAAGCCCATGCCACACGAACCTGTTGGAGACCAGCCGGACAGTTGTCCTGATGGAGGGGTGCGCTAAGTTGTGAATGGATACGAACACCCGCCGGCGCCAGGCTGCTGGGACGACAGGGCGGGGTTGGCCAGTAGCTACGTCACATAGTAGGGTCCTCTCACCTGGGCCTACGGGGAGGTCTTGGAGCTGCAAACCGGAGACTGCAGTCCTGTAACTGGGGATCTCAGCGTCTGCCTGCTGTGCCTCTGCCAGCGCTGCACAGTCCACCCCCTGGGACAGGGCCTGTATGGTAGGTCTGGAAAGTGCGTCTGCCACGACATTGTTCTTTCCGGAGGCATGCCGGATGTCCGTCGTGTACTCGGAGATGTAGGACAGATGTCGCTGCTGGCGGGACGACCAGGGGTTGGACACCTTCGTGAACGCAAGGGTAAGCGGTTTGTGGTCTGTAAACGCGGTGAAGGGCCTACCTTCTAAGAAGTACCTGAAATGCCGGATTGCCAGGTATAGTGCCAATAGCTCCCGGTCGAAAGCACTGTATTTGAGTTCGGGTGGTCGTAGGTGTTTGCTGAAGAACGCCAGGGGTTGCCAGCGACCCTCGATGAGTCGTTCCAGCACTCCACCGACTGCGTCCACCGTAAGGGCAGTAGGAATGTCCGTTCTGGGGTGCACTAGCATCGCGGCGTTTGCCAAGGCTTCTTTGGTTTTAACGAAAGCGGTTGCGGCCTCTTCGTTCCAGGTAATGTCCTTGCCCTTACCCGACATTAGAGTGAACAAGGGGCGCATGGTTCGGGCTGCTGAGGGGAGGAAACGGTGGTAGAAATTCACCATACACACGAATTCCTGCAAACCTTTGATTGTGTTGGGTCGGGGGAAGTGGCGGACCACGTCTACCTTGGCGGGCAGCGGGGTTGCCCCGTCTTTAGTAATCCTGTGGCCCAGGAAGTCGATGGTGTCGAGTCCGAACTGGCATTTGGCTGGATTGATGGTAAGGCCGAATTCACTCAGGCGGGAGTAGAGCTGGCGGAGGTGGGACAGATGCTCCTGCCGACTACTGCTGGCTATGAGGATGTCGTCCAAATAGATGCATGCAAAGTCCAGGTCGCGTCCCACCGCGTCCATTAGCCGCTGGAAAGTCTGTGCGGCATTCTTTAGACCAAACGGCATTCGGAGGAATTCGAAAAGTCCGAACGGGGTGATAAGTGCTGTTTTGGGGATGTCGTCCGGATGTACAGGGATTTGATGGTATCCCCGGACGAGGTCTACCTTGGAAAAGATCCTTGCGCTGTGTAGGTTTGCTGCGAAGTCTTGAATGTGCGGCACAGGGTAGCGGTCTGGCGTTGTAGCATCGTTCAGTCTGCGGTAGTCACCGCATGGTCTCCAGCCCCCCGTTGCCTTGGGCACCATGTGAAGGGGGGAGGCCCATGGGCTGTCGGACCGTCGTATGATCCCTAATTCCTCCATCTTCTTGAACTCCTCCTTCGCCAGTCGGAGCTTGTCCGGGGGAAGCCTTCGAGCACGGGCGTGGAGGGGTGGTCCCTGGGTCGGGATGTGGTGCTGTACTCCGTGTCTGGGCATGGCTGCCGTGAACTGCGGTGTCAGTACTGATGGGAAATCCGCCAGGACCCTGGTGAATTCATCGTCGGACAGCGTGATGGAGTCCAGGTGTGGGGCTGGCAACTGTGCTTCACCCAGGGAGAACGTTTGAAAAGTCTTGGCGTGGACTAATCGCTTCCCTTGCAAGTCGACCAGCAGGCTGTGGGCTCGTAGAAAATCTGCCCCCAGCAGTGGTTGGGCCACGGCGGCCAGTGTGAAGTCCCACGTGAACCGGCTGGAGCTGAACTGTAGCCGCACCGTGCGGGTGCCGTAGGTTCGTATTGTGTTGCCATTAGCGGCCCTCAGGGTGGGTCCCGGTTCTCTGTTGCGGGTGTCGTAACTCGTTGGAGGTAAGACGCTGATCTCCGCTCCGGTGTCGACCAAAAAGCGGCGTCCCGACTGCTTGTCCCAGACGTACAGGAGGCTGTCCTGATGGCCAGCCGCCGTAGCCATCAGCGGCGGCTGGCCCTGGCGTTTCCCGGGAATTTGCAGGGCGGTCTGCAGCGGTGGGCCTCCGTGCCCCACCGCTGGTGGTAGAAACACCATTGTTCGTTGGGCTCCTCACTCCCGTCGCCGGGTTTTGTAGGCTCTGCTGCTGGGCCCGGTCTGGTCTGTCGTTGGGCACGCGGCTTGGTGATCTGTGCGACGGGCGCCCCTCTCTCTTTCCTGGCATTCCACAGCACATCTGCTCGGGCCGCCACCTCCCGGGGGTTGCTGAAATCTGCGTCGGACAGCAGCAGGCATATATCCTCGGGCAGTTGCTCTAGGAACGCCTGCTCAAACATGAGGCAGGGTTTGTGTCCTTCAGCCAGGGCCAGCATCTCGTTCATTAATGCTGACGGCGGCCTGTCTCCCAAACCATCCAGGTGCATTAAGCGGCGTGCTCGTTCGCGCCGTGAGAGTCCGAAAGTCCTTATGAGCAGGGCTTTGAGTGCTGTGTATTTGCCGTCCTCCGGGGGCGACTGTATAAACTCCTCAACTTGTGCAGCAGTCTCCTGGTCGAGGGAGCTCAGCACGTAGTAGTAGCGAGTGGACTCCGAGGTTATCTGCCGAATGTGGAATTGTGCTTCTGCTTGTTCGAACCATAAATGGGGTCGCCGCGTCCAGAAGCTTGGCAGTTTTAACGAAACTGCGTGAACAGATGCAGCGTCGGTCATCTCTGGTCCAAATATCGTTTGGGCCGTCGGGGTCACCAATTGTAGCGATGTGCTGCACACAGCGCTAGAATAACCACACGGAGTCGGTGAGTCAGAGTTGCGATGAAAGAGATTTATTCAAACTTAGCGGCCCGCTTTAAAGCCTTCCCGTTCCCGCCCTCCCTGGGCAGGACTACTGTGGGGAATGCATATTCCCAGACCCTTTCTGCGCGCGGGATTTTCCCCCTGATGGCTTGGCGCCCTTTTTGCTGCTGGCCCTCTGCCTGCGCACGTTGTTTCGTGAGCCGGTTCGTGGGTGCCAGAAAGTGGGTCGCCACAGGATCATCTATCTGAGGAATACACTATCGGTATCATCTAACTGTGAAACCCACACTGTCAGTATCATCTCTCTGTGGAACACACTCTATCAGTATCATCTATCTGACGAACACACTCCATCAGTATCATTTCTCTGAGAAACCTACACAGTCAGTATCATCTATTCCTGGAACCCACACTGTCAGTATCATCTATCTGAGAAAGCCACACTATCAGTATCATCTATCCGAGAAACCCACTCTATCAGTTCATCTGAGAAACCCACTCTATCATTATCATCTCTCTGATGAACACACTCTATCAGTATCATTTCTCTGAGAAACCTACGCAGTCAGTATCATCTATTCCTGGAACCCACACTGTCAGTATCATCTATCTGAGAAAGCCACACTATCAGTATCATCTATCCGAGAAACCCACTCTATCAGTATCATCTGAGAAACCCACACATCAGTATCATCTCTCTGAGGAATCCACTCGATCATCATCATCTCTCTGAGGAATCCACACTGGCAGTATAATCTGTCCCAGGAACCCACACTGTCAGTATCAACTCTCCGGGAAACCCACTCTATCAGTATCATCTATCTGACGAACACACTCTATCAGTATCATCTATCTGATGAACACAATCTATCAGTATCATCTCTCTGAGAAACCCACACTGTCAGTATCACCTATTCCAGGAATCCACACTATCAGTATAATCTATCCCAGGAACCCACAATGTCAGTATCAACTCTCTGAGAAACCCACCCTGTCAGTATCATCTACCTGATGATCCCACGCTATCAGAATCATTTATCTGACAAACACACTGTATCAGAATCATTTATCTGACTAACACACTGTATCTGTATCATCTATTTGAGAAACCCACATTGTCAGTGTCAATTCTCTGAGGAAGCCATACTGTCAGTATCATCTACCTGAGAAACACACTATACCAGTATCATCTGACTGCACAGGCGTGTGACATCGGGCAGTGAAGCACAGAAGATTTAAAAGGACAGAAGTCCTGATTCGGGTTTAATTGGGTGAAGGATGTCTGAGAATCGGAGCGGGTGTGCGGTGGGAGACATTTTGATTTTTTCTTCTTATCATCTGAGTTAAGAGAGGCGGGACTGCACAGGCATGTGACATCGGGCAGTGAAGCACGGAAGATTTAAAAGGAACACAGCCTTATACAGCAGGCAGCGGAGTGAGCCGGGAGCAGTGTGAAGGCTTAAGGGCTTTGGCTCAACAGGCGAGGCAAAGTAGGTTTGGTTTTCAAGTTTTCCTCTTCTTTGAGGAAAGGAGGAAGTATGAGTGTGAGGGTAGCTTGCTGTTCTCGGTGTCAGATGTGGGAGGTCCTGGAGTCTCCTAGCCTCCCGGATGTCCACATCTGCGCCAGGTGCACTGAGATGCAGCTCCTAAGGGACCGTGTTAGGGAACTGGAGCTGCAGCTCGATGACCTTCATCTGGTCAGGGAGAGTGAGGAGTTGACAGAGAGGAGCTACAGGCAGGTGGTCACACCAGGGCTACGGGAGGCAGGCAAGTGGGTCACGTTTAGGAGGGGGAAGGGGAAGTGTCAGGTACTAGAGAGTACCCCAGTGGCTGTGCCCCTTGACAATAAGTGCTCTTGTTTGAGTACTGTTGGGGGGGACATCTTACCTGGGAGAAGCAACGGTGGCCGTGCCTCCAGCACAGAGTCTGTCCCTATAGCTCAGAAGGGTAGGGAAAGGAAGATGAGGGCAGTAGTAATAGGGGACTCGAGAGTAAGGGGGTCAGATAGGCGATTCTGTGGATGCAGTCAGGAGACCCGGATGGTAGTTTGCCTCCCTGGTGCCAGGGTCCGAGATGTTTCTGATCGCGTCCAAGTGGGATGGTGAGGAGCCAGAGGTTGTGGTACATATAGGTACTTGTGGTACATATAGGTACCAATGACATAGGTAAGAAAAGGGAAGAGGTCCTGAAAGGAAATTGTACGGAGTTAGGAAGGAAGTTGAGAAGAAGGGCCGGAAAGGTAGTAATCTCGGGATTACTGCCTGTGCCACGCGACAGTGAGAGTAGGAATGGAATGAGGTGGAGGATAAATGCGTGACTGCGGGATTGGAGCAGGGGGAAGGGATTCAAGTTTCTGGATCATTGGGACCTCTTTTGGCACAGATGTGACTTGTACAAAAAGGATGGGTTGCACTTGAATCCTAGGGGGACCAATATCCTGGCAGGGAGATTTACGAAGGCTACTGGGGAGACTTCAAACTAGAATGGTTGGGGGGTGGGAATCAAATTGAAGAGACTAGGGGAGAGGTGGTTAGTTCATAAATAGAGAAAGCTGGTAGACAGTGTGTGAGGGAGGATAGGCAGGGGACAGAGATCAGGTGCACTCAGACCAAAGATATAGAGGAGAAGGAAGAAAAAGGTAACAAAGTTGTTTGCACCATCAGGAATAAACAGAGAGTAAGAGGAGGAGAGTTTCTTAAATGCATCTATTTTAATGCTAGGAGCATTTTAAGAAAGGTTGATGAGCTTAGAGTATGGATTGATACCTGGAAGTATGATGCTGCAGCTATTAGTGAAACGTGGTTGAGGAGGAGTGTGATTGGCAACTAAATATTCCAGGATTTCGTTGCTTCAGGTGTGATAGAATCAGAGGGGCAAGAGGGGGAGGTGTTGCATTGCTTGTCAGAGAAAATATTACAGCGGTGCTTTAGCAGGATAGATTAGCGACTCGTCTAGGAAGCTATTTGGGTGGAATTGTGGAATGGGAAAGGTATAGTAATGCTTATGGGGTGTATTATATACCACCTAATGGGGAGCGAGAATTGGAGGAACAAATTTGTAAGGAGATAGCAGATATTTGTAGTAAGCACAAGGTTGTCATTGCGGGAGATTTTAATTTTCCACACATAGACAGGGAAGCCCTTTCTGTAAAAGGGCTGGATGGTTTGGAGTTTGTAAAATGTGTGCAGGATAGTTTTTTGCAGTAATACATAGAGGTACCAACCAGAGAAGGGGCAGTGTTGGATCTCCTGTTAGGGAATGAGATAGGTCGGGTGACAGAGGTATGTGTTGGAAAGCACTTCGGGTCCAGTGATCACAATGCCATTAGTTTCAATATAATTATGGAGAAGGATAGGATTGGACCTAGGGTTGAGATTTATGATTGGAGAAAGGCTAACTTTGAGGAGATGCGAAAGGATTTAGAAGGAGTGTATTTGGAACAATTTGTTTTATGGGACGGATGTAATAGAGAAATGGAGGTCATTTAAAAGTGAAATTTTGAGGATACAGAAACTTTATGTTACTGTTAGGTTGAAAGGGAAGGTTAAAAGTTTGAGTGAGCCATGGCTTTTAAGAGATATTGGAAACTTGGTTCAGAGAAAGAGAGAGATCTACAATAAATATAGGCAGCTTGGAGTAAATAAGGTGCTCAAGGAATATTAAGAATGTAAAAAGAATCTGAGGAAAGAAATTAGAAAAGCTAAAAGATATGAGGTTACTTTGGCAATTAAGGTGAAAATAAATCCAAAGGGTTTCTACAGTTATATTAATGGCAAAGGTATAGTGAGGGATAAAATTGGTCCCTTAGGGAATCAGAGTGGACAGCTATGTGTGGAATCAAAAGAGATGGGGAGATTCTGAACAATTTCTTTTCTTCGGTATTCACTAAGGAGAAGGATGTTGAATTGTGTAAGGTAAGGGAAACAAGTAAAGCAGTTATGGAAACTATGATGATTAAAAAAGGGGAAGTTCTGGCACTTTTAAGGAATATAAAAGTGGATAAGTCTCCAGGTCCTGACATGATATTCCCTAGGACCTTGAGGGAAGTTAGTTTTGAAATAGCAGGGGCTCTGACAGAAATATTTCAAATATCATTATAAACAGGGATGGTGCCGGAGGACTGGCGTATTGCTCATGTGGTTCCATTGTTTAAAAAGAGTTCGAAGAATAAACCTAGCAATTATCAACCTGTGAGTTTAATGTCAGTGGTGGGTAAATTGATGGAAAGTATTCTTAGAGATGGTATATATAATTATCTGGATAGACAGGGTCTGATTAGAAACAGTCAACATGAATTGCGCGTGGAAGGTCATGTTTGACAAATCTTATTGAATTTTTTGAAGAGCTTACTAGGAAAGTTGACGAGGGTAAAGCAGTGGATGTCGTCTATATGGACTTCAGTAAGGCCTTTGACAAGGTTCCACACGGAAGGTTAGTTAAGAAGGTACTGATAAGTGTGAGGTGCTACATTTTGGTAGGACTAATCAAAATAGGACATACATAGTAAATGGTAGGGCATTGAGGAATGCAGTAGAACAGAAGGATCTAGGAATACTGATGCATAGTTCCCTGAAGGTGGAATCTCATGTGGATAGGGTGGTGAAGAAAGCTTTTGATATGCTGGCCTTTATAAATCAGAGCATTGAGTATAGGAGTTGGATGTAATGTTGAAATTGTACAAGGCATTTGTAAGGCCAAATTTGGAGTATTGTGTACAGTTCTGGTCTCCGAATTATAGGAAAGATGTCAACAACATAGAGAGAGTACAGAGAACTCTCTGAGAAACTCACACTGTGTATATTCTATCCCAGGAACCCACACTCTCAGTATCATCTATCTGAGAAACAGACTGTATCAGTATCATCTATCTGATGAACACACTCTATCAGTACCATGGATATGAGGAACTCGCTCTGTCCATATCATCTCTCTCAGAAACACACTCAATCAGTATCATCCATCTGAGAAACCCACAGTCAGTATCATCTATCTGAGAAACCCACACTATCATTATCAATTCTGAGAAACCCACACTGTCAGTATCATCTATCCCAGGAACCCACATTATCAGTATTATCTATACGAGAAACCCACTCTATCAGTATTATCTGAGAAACCCACTGTATCGGTATTAACTATCCAAGAAACCCACGCTATCAGTATCATCTGAGAAACCCACTCTATCATTATCATCTATCTGACGAACCCACTCTATCAGTATCTTCTATCTGACGAACACACTGTATCAGCATTATCTATCTGAGAAACCCGCACTGTCAGTATCATCTATCTGACGAACACACTCTATCATCCCATATTGAAAACTTGGTTCATAAAAAGAGAGTGATCTACAATAAATATAGGAAGCATGGAGTAAATGAGGTGCTCGAGGAATATAAAGAATGCAAAAAGAATCTGAAGAGATTATAAAGGCTAAAAGAAGATACGAGGTTGCTTTGGCAAGTAAGCTGAAAATAAATCCAAACGGTTTCTACAGTTGTATTAATAACAAAAGGATAGTGAGGGATAAAATTGGTCCCTTAGAGAATCAGAGTGGACAGCTATGTGCCAAGCCGAAAGAGATGGGGAAGATTTTGAACAATTTCTTTTCTTCGGTATTCACTAAGGAGAAGGATATTGAATTGTGTAAGGTAAGGGAAACAAGTAGGGTAGTTATGGAAACTATGATGATTAAAGAAGAGGAAGTACTGGCGCTTTTAAGGAATATAAAAGTGGGTTAGTCTCTGGGTCCTGACAGGATATTCCCAACGACCTTAAGGGAAGTTAGTGTAGAAATAGCAGACGCTCCGACAGAAATATTTCAAATGTCATTAGAAACGGGGATGGTGCCAGAGGATTGGCGTATTGCTCATGCGGTTCCATTGTTTAAAAAGGGTTCTAAGAGGAAACCTAGCGATTAAGTTTGACGTCAGTGGTGGGAAAATTACTGGAAAGTATTCTTAGAGATAGTATATATAATTGTCTGGATAGACAGGGTCTGATTAGGAACAATCAACGTGGATTTGTACATGGAAGGTCATATTTAACAAATCTTATTGAACTTTTTGAAGAGGTTACTAGGAAAGTTGACGAGGGTAAAGCAGTGGATGTTGTCTATATGGACTTCAGTAAGGCCTTTGACAAGATTCCACATGGAAGCTTATTTAGGAAGGTTCAATCGTTAGGTGTTAATATTGAAGTAGTAAAATGGATTCAACAGTGGCTGGATGGGAGACGCCAGAGAGTAGTGGTGGACAACTGTTTGTCAGGTTGGAGGCCGGTGATTAGTGGTGTGCCTCAGGGATCTGTACTGGGTCCAGTGTTGTTTGTCATATATATTAATGATCTGGATGATGGGGTGGTAAATTCGATAAGTAATTATGCAGATGATACTAAGACAGGTGGCATTGTGGATAATGAAGTAGGTTTTCAAAGCTTGCAGAGAGATTTAGGCCAGTTAGAAGAGTGGGCTGAAAGATGGTAGATGGAATTTAATGCTGATAAGTGTGAGGTGCTACATTTTGGTAGGACTAAGCAAAATAGGACATACATGGTAAACGGTAGGGCATTGAGGAATGCAGTAGAACAGAGTGATCTAGGAATAATGGTGCATAGTTCCCTGAAGGTGGAATCTCATGTGGATAGGGTGGTGAAGAAAGCTTTTGGTATGCTGGCCTTTATAAATCAGAGCATTGATTATAGGATTTGGGATGCAATGTTAAAATTATACAAGGCATTGGTGAGGCCAAATTTGGAGTATTGTGTACAGTTTTGGTCACCGAATTATAGGAAAGAGGTCAACAAAATAGGGAGAGTACAGAGGAGATTTATTAGAATGTTAACTGGGTTTCAGCACCTAAGTTACAGAGAAAGGTTGGACAAGTTGGGTCTTTATTCTTTGGAGCATAGAAGGTTGAGGTATACCTTGATAGAGGTATTTAAAATTATGAAGGGGATAGATAGAGTTGATGTGGATAGGCTTTTTCCATTCAAAGTGGGGGAGATTGAAACAAGAGGACATGAGTTGAGAGTTAAAGGGCAAAAGTTTAGGGGTAACACGAGGGGGAACTTCTTTACTCAGAGTGGTAGCTGTGTGGAACGAGCTTCCAGTATAAGTGGAAGAGGCAGGTTCGATTTTGTCATTAAAAAAAAATTGGACAGGTGTATGGACAGGAAAGGAATGGAGGTTTATGGGCCAAGTGCAGGTAGATGGGAATAGGTGAGAGTAAGTGTTCGGCAGGGACTAGAAGGGCCGAGATGGCCTGTTTCTGTACTGTAATTGTTATATGGTATCATCTATCCCAGGAACCCACACTATCAGTAACATCTCTCTGAGGAACAAACACTGTCAGTATCATCTGAGAAACCCACACAGTCAGTATCACCTCTCGGAGGAATCTTTTAGTACCATTTATTTAACGAACACACACTGTCAGTATCATCTCCCTGAGAAACCCACACTATCAATATCAATTCTCTGAGAAACCCACAATGTCAATATCAATTCTCTGAGGAACTCACACTGTCAGTATCATCTCTGAGAAACCCACTCCATCAGTATCATCTATCCGATGAACACACTCTATCAGTATCATCTGACAAACACACTACCAGTATCAACTATCTGAGAAACCCACATTGTCAGTATCATGTATCCCAGGAACCTACACTGTCAGCATCATCTATCTGAGAAACCCACTCTACCAGTATCATCTATCTGAGAAACCCACATTTTCAGTATCATCTGAGGAACCCACTCCATCAGTATCATCTATTTGAGAAACCCACATTGTCAGTATCATCTATCCCAGGAACCCACACTATCAGTATCATCTCTCTGAGGAACAAACACTGTCATTATCATCTGAGAAACCCACACTGTCAGTATCATCTCTCTGAGGAACACACTATCAGTATCAGCTATATGAGAAACGCCACACTGTCAGTATCATCTATCTTAGAAACCCACATTGTCAGTATCATCTCTCTGAGGAACCCACACTGCCAGTATTATCTGTCTGAGAAACCCACCTTTGTTCAATGGTGGAATAGTGCTGGCGATGAAGGACCTTGTTCAATGCTGGAACAGTTCTGGGGGTGAAGATCCTTGTGTAATGGTGGAACAGTGCTGGGGATGAAGGTCCTTCATCTACTTCTAGTTACATGGTTGTACTGTGATATCATTGAGACTCCAGGGCAGGACATAAAACAGAAACACAAGAGGAGTAGGTTGATATTGTTGCAAATGCTGGGACTGGACCTGAATCAGGAACGTAACTGGCACTACAGATGACAGACTGGGTCACACAGGATGACAACAAAAACCTTGAAGGGACATTTTGTCTCACATCAGGAATCTGACACCAAGGACCAGAAGAAATGATTGTCTAACATCAGGCTGGAAGGTTGCCAGACCTGACCCATAACCTGTTGGGGAATCATGTTGCATTAGCAAATGAGAAAAACTCAGGTTTTCACCTATACAACTGCTGTGCACTATGTTTTTCACACCATTGTCTGTAAACTCGTGTGTCAAAGAGATTGTGTGTGTCAAAGTCCCAGAAGATCAGCAGTTTCTGAGATAAATCATCCGACTGGCACTAACAATCACTGGAAGGTCAAAGTCACTTAAATCATATTTCTTACCATTATGATGCTTGGTTTAAACAGCTGAACCTCTTGACCATGTTTGAATGCTTTTATGCACTGTTACTGCTACATGATTGGCTGATGAAATATTTGTGTTTACAAGTGTGCCTAATAAAGTGGCCACTGAGCAGATGCAATGACATGCAATCCATATCCACAAGTAACTTGCTTAGCTGTTGATTTTATATTTTTTAATACATGAATGCAACTTGCGTGCATTTTCCACATTGCATTTATGTTTATAATTCAAAACAAATGTTCAAACTGATGAACTCAATCTTAAACTTAATTATTTGTTCATTTTTAATCAGTTATAAAATTGCCTCGTTTGCAAAACAGGACTTTTATGGCAGGAAGTGCACTTCTGTTAAACAGTAGGAAAAAACCTAGTACAGTTGGTTTAAGCATTAATTCGCACTAAGGATAAATACAAATGTACAGATTGAGTGGACTAAATCTCAGCACAGTACCAATCTCATGTAATAATCTTGTACAAAATCTGGACACTGTTTTAAGTACAATTAAAAAAATAAGACCACAACAAGCTTCCATCAAGAAGCCTGAAGAAAATTGCACAAGGCACTGTTAATAGGACTGCAACCTATGAGTGGCTACTAATCCAGTCAAATTCCTGCAGGGCCATTGCTTATCATGCAACCTCGGTTTCCCACAAGGAGAGAATGTCTGTCAGAATGGTCTCCTGAATACCAACTATTGCAGCAGTAGAGGAACCATAGCAGTGGTATTGATGAGCCCTTTGAGTCTGATTCCATACAACACGAGTATATCTAGTTGAAAATAACCGAGTTTACTTTGCATTTTGGAGGTGCAGCAACGTAGAACAGCAGCAGAATCAAGCCTTGAAGAATATAGTTCAGTGGTGTAAATGGTGCTGTGCAGCAACCTTTCACAAAGCAGTGCTCTCTGAGTCATTATCAACGTCCTGCTGCTCACACTTCTTCATTTCCATGCTTCCTGACACAGACGTTGACTCCACAGATGGTTTAGAGTGCTTCCAGTCCTGCTCTTTCACAGTTGAATCGGAATCTAGCAGTAAATACAAAACATTAGTGAGTTTTTACAGAACACTACTTATACAAGGTGACATTTGAGGATAATTTCTTCTAAGTTCTAATCACCTGATGCCTCCACCAGTACAGCAAAGGTGAAGGCTGTAAAAACAGGCATCAACAAGGGATTTATAGAAGAGTGCAGTTTTTGAAGATTGTCGTGAATCAGTTCTAGAATTTCACTAAAGTTCCAGCTTACTGCCTATAGAAACTACTTGTTCTGCAGTATCTCTTACTCTTCAGTGAGGTAACTCTGCACTTTCCTATTGTACAGCTCATGACTCTAACAGAACTTCAGAAAAGTGAGGTGCACCATACAAGATTACTGCAGTATTAACAGTACAAAACCAAAGCAGATGAGCAGCAAGATTACCTGTAATGACTTAAAATGAAATGACTTCAAAAGACATTTAGAAATACATGATGACGTTCAGGGAAATGTTTATACCAATGCATTAGTTGTGCAGGCAAGCAGAGTTAGTATTGGCTGGAAAACATGCACTAAATCATCACTGCAGATTAGCAGGATTAATTGGCCAATCAGTTGCCTAAATCTTACCATAACTTTCCCAATTCTGCTCATACTTTGCTGGTCAGACATCTGCATTTTTTAATAGAACAGTTTACAATTAGAAACCATATGTTCGCAAGGTTTTTTCACATTGGTGGCAAACATGCACACCAGTGCATATCATTCCCACCATAAGCATGGAATGCTTAAAGGCCAGCTACAGAGCCGCTCCACCTGCTAGCATGCAAGACTGCATTTTGCTGTTGAAGGGCTGGAACAGCTCACCAGTTTATGTATAACGATATGCAGGTTTAACTTTTTAATCACTTTGAATTGTTATCCCACCCTCTACATTAAATATGACCCTTTACCACCAAGACTAGACAACATCTATGGAAAGTGAGTAAAAAGCCGACATTTCAGCTGAGCCCCTTCATCAGGTCCTGATGTAGATGCTGGAAATCCAAGCAAAACACACAAAATGCTGGAGGAACTCAGCAGTCAGACAGCATTTTCTCCATAGATGTTGTTTGGCCTGCCGAGTTCCTCCAGCATTTTGTGTCTGTTGCTTGGATTTCCATCATCCGCAGATTTTCTCTCGTTTGTGACTCTACCACCATATTGATTACTCAATTAAGGTAATTTAAAATTGACAAATACCTTCTGAAATTGAATGCTAAGTAAGTGCCAAAGTGAAGCCAGCTTATTCTCATAGCATTCCATTCCTGTTCAATGCACAATGTGATCCCTCACTCTATCAGAACAATGACTATTCAGAGTTTAATTTGTGGATCAAACTTCGAGGATCTCGTTTATTATATCTTTGAGAAAAAACTTACCTTTTGTGGAAAACTGCAAACATTTTATTTTGGGGATATGTTTGTTAAGTAACCATTTTGTTTAATTGGCTGATTCAAATTCAGGAAACAAGCAGAAGATGACAACTAAAACCGAGCATGGAACAGGCCTTTTGGCTCCTGTGTCTGCACCATTGAAGAAACTGGTTTCAGTTTTAACTAAAACACTTTTCTTCCTCATTCATTCATATGCAGCAACACTTGAACACTTTGCTTGAGCCCATGTTTTCCTGAATCATAGCATTATATATTAGCCACAGAAGCAGTCTGGCTCCTATTCCAGCTAAGTTTCTAAATAAGCTCATTACCGCAGGATAAATTTACCTGATACATTTGGATCATGTAAAATTTATTGTACTTGATGCAGAAATTTTCCCCTCACTAACAGCCACTGGACTGTGCAGTGACCTTTTTTGAACTCTGTATGTTTAGGGTCAGTATAACTTGGGTCCCACCAAACTCGGGAGGTTGGGATGTCTTGCCCACCCAAACCCTGATCTGTGCAAATACTGGCCCCATGCAATTAGTCGTTGGCAAGAAAAATACAGATCGTACACTGCATACAATATATTTATATTTACAAATGTCAGCTTTGTCAAACAGTTAGTAGGAAAAGAAAACAAAAAATGAAAAGGACCCATTACAGTTATCCCAGTCCAAATGCGCACATAACTTGGAGCTCATCTTGAAGCTGTCTTTAACTCACACGTTGGACCCTCGGTCTGCGTGAAAGTACACGCCACCTTCTGAATGTCACTCAAAATCTACCTCAAACAAATGGGCTCCCCATGGGAGTATTGGTCCTTCCTCCATTCATCTGCACAACACACCTTATGCAACAGGGACAGAATCTTCACTTATCTTCCCTCCTACCTTCTTCCAGTTCCTGGCAAAAAGACCTTGACCCACAGTGTCCCTCACAAAAACCTCTCCACCCAGCATTCCCTAGAACCTTCTCCCAATTCCACCATCCTGATTGGTTGACACAGCATTCTAAGTTGAACAACATAGCCCCTTATCTTTAGCTAAAAGCAGAACAGACTGCTATTACAGAACTAATTTTCAGGAAGGTCTCAAAGCTTTCCGTTTTTTTCTGAACGCCAGACCTAACCAGTTCCCCTTCACCACCACTCTCTTCCGCCTAGTGGAACTCGTCTTCACTCACTCTAAATAATTTCTCCTTTGGCTCCTCCCACTTCCTTCAAACAAAAGGGGTAGCCGTGGGCACTTGCATGGGCCCCAGCTATGCCTGCCTATATGTCAGCTATGTGGAACCATCTATGTTCCAAGCCAACACTGGTGACCGTCCCGCACTTTTCCTCTGCTGCATCGACAACTACATTGGTGCTGCTTCCTGTACCTATGCTGAACTTGTCGATTTCATCCACTTTGCTTTCAACTTCCACCCTGCCCTCAAATTTACCTGGTGTATTTCTGACACCTCCCGCCGCTTTCTCAATATCAGTGTCTCTATCTCCGGAGACAGCTTATCCACTGATGTAGAAACATAGAAAACCTACAGCACAATACAGACCCTTCAGCCCACAACGTTGTGCCGGACATGTACATACTTTAGAAATTACCTAGGGTTACCCATAGCCCTCTATTTTTCTAAGCTCCATGTACCCATCCAAGGGTTTCTTAAAAGACCCTATCGTATTCACCTCCACCACCGTCACAGGCAGCCCATTCCACATGCTCACCACTCTCTGCATAAAAAAAACTTACCCCTGACACCTCCTCTGTACTTATTTCCAAGCACCTTAAAACTGTGTCGTCTCATATTAGCTGTCTCAGCCCTGGGAAAAAGCTTCTGACTATCCACACGATCAATGCCTCTCATCATCTCTCTATCAGGTCACCTCTCATCCTTCACCACTCCTCGGAGAAAAGGCTAAATTCACTCAAGCTATTCTCATAAGGCATGCTCCCCAATCCAGGCAACATCCTTGTAAGTCTCCTCAGCACCCTTTCTATTGTTTCCACATCCTTCCTGTGGTGAGGTGACCAGAACTGAGCATAGTCTATTATAAACACATGGACTCTCACAGCTACCTCGTCCCACCCTGTTACTTGTAAGAATGCCACCCCTTCTCTCAATTCCTCTGTCTTCGCTGCATCGGCTCTCAGGATGAAGCTTTTCATTCTAAAATGAAGGAGATGTCCTCTTTTTCAAAGTAAGGAGCTTCCCTTCTTCCACTATCAACGCTGCCCTTAACCATATCTCTTCTATTTACGTACGTCTGCTCTTACTCTATCCTCCTGCCACTCTCCCAGGGATAGGGTTCCTCTTGTCTTCACCTACCACCCCACCAGTCTCTGCATCCAGCACATAATTCTCCAAAACTTCTGCTACCTCCCACAGGATCCCACCACCAAGCACATCTTTCCCTCCCCCCCACTTTCTATTTTCGGCAGGCATCACTCTCCCTACACAACTCCCTTGTCTACTCGGCCCTCCCCACTGATCTCCACCCTGGCACTTATCCTTGCAAGTGGAACAAATGCTACACCTGCCTCTGCACCTCCTCTCTCACTACCATTCAGGACCCCAAACAGTCCTTCCAGGTAAGGCAACACTTCATCTGTGAGTCTGTTGGAGTCATATACTGTGTTTGGTGTTCCCGGTGTGGCCTCCTGTGTATCAGTGAGACCTGACGTAAGTTGGGAACACTCAGGTTGGAGGAACAACACCTATATTCTGTTTGGGTAGCCTCCAAGCTGATGGCATGAACATCGATTTCTCAAACTTCTGGTCATACCCCCACCTCCTTCACCACTTCCCACCCCCTTTTCGTTCTCTCACCTCATCTCCTTGGTGCTCCTCCCTCCTTTTCTTTCTTCCATGGCCTTCTGTCTCTTTCACCTATCAACTTCCCAGCTCTTTACTTCATTCCTCCCCCTCCAGGTTTCACCTATCACCTTGTGTTTCTTTCTCCCCTCCCCCCACCTTTTAAATCTACTCCTCAGCTTTTTCCCCCAGTTCTGCCGAAGGGTTTTGATCTGAAACGTCAACTGTACTTTTTTCCATAGATGCTGCCTGACTTACCGAGTTCCTCCAGCATGTGGTGTGTGTTGCTTGGACCTGCAAGATTTTCTCTTGTTTGTAATTTTCAGAACTGTTGCATTAAAGAGGCATGTCATTGGGAATCTAATGAACAAATTATTCTTAAACTCTCTTAGTTATGAGACAATGCTGGTTTTGAAACATTTGCAATTCTTTGATCTGTTATCTTCTCTCAGTTGGTAATTAATCTAACCAAATAGTTGGATTTTTTTCTCTATATATAACATAACTACTTCTAAAGCCAAACAGTACACCTAACTCTTATGTATGAAGGTATGAATCTAGGTATGAAGCACTAGCAAACTATTCAGTTGCGACTAAAGCCAAAACTCACACAGCATATGTGCAAGGTCACATAACTGAGAAAGCAAAGGAAATGCTCAATTATTCTAGGTCAGGAAGTGGGGCATGGGGTATCAGTTAACATTAGAACATGCTCTAAAATCTTCATGCAAAGTGTAAATATTGAACAGGATACAGTGCACTGCATCTACATGCAGACTAACACGAAGCCAGTATTACTGTCCATTCAGACAAGCATTCTTTTGGCTGAGGCAGAGAAGGAAATGCACCTAGAAGAATTTAATGCATGAACAAAGATGCTAAGCATTTGAATTCCTGTAGAAGCAGCTAAGTTTCACATTCACTTTTAATTAGAATTCACCACCATGATACCACTCTACAACAAGGGACTTTCTAAAGAACTTCTTCAGCTATAATGCACTTTAGAGTAATGTGCCATGCTTAATGTGTGGATATTAAAGATAAGTAATGAGAGATTTTGTGTTACTATTTCATCAATATAGCCTCGCTGTTTATTTCCTTGTGGCTTTCATTTGTAGTGGTGAAAACAGCCACCTTTCTATCTAGCATAGTTAGATAACCAGTTAGAACAGGCTAACCAAAGTTACCGTCAATTAAGTCAGAATTTGTAGTACTTGGAAATACAAGTATGTGGCCTTGACTTTACACTTCAGGCAGTGGACAGTGCTCACTAAGTGTAGTATGAGTAAGGGACTCGGGTGAGAAAAGGCAGAAGTTCAGTGTTGCATGTGGAGAGAACAAGAGGAGGCCAATAGATTGAAGGAAGGGAAGAACATTGGTGATAGGAAATTAGAAAGAAGAAAGTGTTGCTGCAAAATGAAACAACACACATAAAAGTTGCTGGTGAACACAGCAGGCCAGGCAGCATCTATAGGAAAAGGTACAGTTGACGTTTCGGGCCGAGATCCTTGGTCCCACATGGCAGGAGATACCTGCAGCCCCTTAGTGTTCAGCAAATCCACCCCACTGGTCTCCCAAACACTCAGTCATATGTGTGGACTGTACATAAACTGGGTGTTTTGGAAACTGGGGAGGAACTATAATGATAATAAAAGTAGGTCAGGAAGAAAGAAAGAAAGAGTAAGAGAGCGTGCATTCAAACATGTGTTTACTCACAATTATAGTGAGAACAGAATGGTCAAAAAAGAAAACTGAAGTTTTTTCTTTTAACCACAGTACACCTAGCATTTCAAGATTAATCCATGGTACAAGAAATAAACTGGTGCACTTTATTATGTAATTGCTGGTATGGAGTCATGGTTACAAAGTAATAAAGGCTGAAGATTAAATACTCCATGATAACTTTTAGGATATCAACACTGATTTTTTTCTAATTGATAAAGGGAACCTGTAGAAGTAGTGGATTTAGATTTCCAAAAGACATTTGTCAAGGAGCCACATAAGAGACTGCTATGTAAGAACTCATAACGACAAGTTAAGAGGCCAGACATTTAAAAGTAGTGCAGAAAAATCGCTTCTCACAAAGGGTAGAGTCTCAGAAGTTCTCTGCCTCCGTACCTAGTGAAAGCTGGATTATTTGAATATTCAAAGTGCAGATGGATAAATATCCGATATCTCAAGGGGATGCGGAACTGGCACAGAAGAGAAGTTCAGGTCAGCATAGATCAATCATGATCATATTAGGGCAGATAGGGCAGGCTTGAAGGCCTTCTCCTGATCTTATTTTCTTATGTCAAATCCCTTTCCTCCCAGAAAACAACTGTCATCCCTTCTATTTTTCTCTTCACATCGCAGTGTTATTCCTCATGTTTTGGAACATTCTCTACTAAAATCACAATCCAAGTGGAAGCAGATTCTTTTCTCTGAGCTGTATGCAGTGCTAAAGGAGCATTCCCTGTCAGTATGCGGCTACTTTTCAGTTATGGAATTTTAATGACTACACCTTCTTACGCAACACAACCTGCAGGTTGAAACAGTGCTGCAGCAGTTAGAGCTAGTGTGTACAGCTGGGGTTCTTTGTAAAGCCACTGCCTCACAGTGCCAGTGACCCCAGTTCAATCCTGACTTTGGGTGCCATCTGCCTGGACCTTGCACGTTCTCCCCAGGTGCTCTGGTTTCCTACGTCCTAGAGATATGCTTTCAGGTTACGAAGACACTGTTAATTGGTCCTAGTGTGTATGTGTGGCTGGAGCACTGGGAGTTGATAGGGGAGTGAGAATGTTGGGGGATGCCCTGACAGCTACTATAGAGGCCAAGGGCTGAAAGGTCTCTTGATATTATATGGAAATATTACATTCTCAAGAGGAAAAAGCCTTACAAACTATGGACTGGTAATAAATGAAATTTTCCAGGCTTGTGTACTTAATCGAGTTGATTGGCAGTTTGAAATTTGGTAAGGGTTGGAGAAGAAGATCTGTGTGAGTTATGATAACACAAGACAATTAACAATCACTCCATTATAGAATTCTAGGAATCATGAATCATTTACCTTTCATTTAACCTTCTACTTACTGATGCTCAAAAGAGATTAGATGTCTTCAGGGTGTCAAATTAAAATGTAAAAGTTTTGGGGAATACTGCATGCCATTGCACATGTCTGTCAGCAAATTTTCAGAATGTACACTACCCAAAACTTCTTGGGCCCACTTTCCTTTTACTCTGAATGGTTTGTTCTATTTCAAAGTATTATCCTTTCTTAGTATTGCTTTCGTAGCACAGGCTCTTGAACAAAAGGGGGTAACTATGCCCATTTAAGGACTCTTGTTATTTCATGCTCGCTATTTATTGCTATTTATTTTTATCTGCATTTGCACAATTTGTTGTCATCTGGTCCTGTTTACAGTTACTGTTCTATAGATTTGCTTAGTATGCCTGCAGGAAAAAGAATCTCAGGGTTGTATTTGGTGACAAGTACTCTGATAATAAAATTTACTTTGAACTTTGATAAATCAGTCATTGTTGCCAAAAATCACTAAAGCACTAAATTCACCGCTCATCTCATGAGAGGTTAATCTAAACAGAAGTGAGAGTACAAAATTATCTCAAGAGAACCTCTTCTTCAAATGTTGAGCATTACAGATGCAGCAAAACGGCAGGTGCTAATCTTAGCATGATATCGAAAGCAGTCACCACTTTAACAGACAATGCTGAGTAAGCAGCAGCAAGATTAACTGCTCGTATAAAAATGCTTGAAATTCACCAAATGCAGTCTTCTAAACCTGTGGAGGTATTTGTCAGTGAAAATAACTTAATAACCCAAATCCATACGTCTTTGGATTGTGGGAGAAAACCAGAGCACCAGGAGGAAACCCTCACGGGGGAGAACATATAAAATAATTTGAATACTCATTTTTATTTCTGAATGTAAAACTATCAAATTGCTGGAAAATTTATTTCAGGGTCAGTGTACATGTTACTGGAATAATTTTTTCTAGTTACTTACATCCATCACAGACAGAATATAGTATTAATGGTAAGACTCTTGGCAGTGTGAAGGATCAGAGAGATCTTGAGGTCCGAGTCAATAGGACACTCAAAGCTGCTGCGCAGGTTGACAGTGTTGTTAAGAAGGCATATGGTGTGTTGGCATTCATCAACCGTGGGATTGAGTTCAAGAGCCATGAGGTAATGTTACAGCTATACAAGACCTTAGTTAGACCCCACTTGGGAGTACTGTGCTCAGTTCTGGTCACCTCATTACAGGAAGAATGTGGAAACCATAGAAAGGGTGCAGAGGAGATTTACAAGGATATTGCCTGGATTAGGGAGCATGCCTTATGAGAATAGATTGAGTGAATTTGGCCTTTTCTCCTTGGAGTCGTGGAGGATGAGAGGTGACCTGACAGAGGTGTATAAGATGATGAGAGGCATTGATCATGTGGATAGTCAGAGGCTTTTTCCCAGGGCTGAAATGGTTTACATGAGAGGGCATAGTTTTAAAGTGCTTGGAAGTAGGTACAACGGGGATGTCAGGGGTAACTTTTTCACACACTGCCAGCGAGAGTGGTAGAGGCTGATATAATAGGGTCTTTTAAAAGACTCTTGGATAGGTACATGGAGCTTAGAAAAATAGGAGGCTATGCAGCAGGGAAATTCTAGGCAGCTTCTAGAGTAAGTTACATGCTCAGCACAACATTGTGGGCCAAAGGGCCTGTTCTATCCATCTATGTTCTATCCATCCTTCTGATTCCTCTAAAAGGATATTACCAATTATATCCTTCACATCCACCAGAGATTGAAAACATCATTTCAAGTCACATCCACAGGGATCCCCAAACCCTTTATACCAGCCCCTTGTCTTGAATTCTAATTCCTTCCCACTTCTGTGTATGAATCATACATGCGGGCCATTTACGAACACTCACCAGTAACTATTTTGGAAGCTGTAGCAGTGGTGTTAGAAAATGCCGGCTCTGTAGGAGTGGAAGAACTTGTTGCACCGGCTGTCACTGGTGGCTGTGGTGGTGGTGGAACACTGGGACGATTTCTTGGTTTTGGTACTGGCCGTGCCCTCGGCACAGTGGCAAACTGTGTCAGAGGGGTTTGGGACTGCAGGTCCTGGTTTGCTGGGAAGCTCTGGGCATGTGTAAAATGCTGAGTTAGCTGTAAGCCTGCACCATGTGTCCCTAATGGAGGTGTGCTCGGGGGAGTTGGTGTGTCTGGGGGAGTACTGGAGGGCTGTTCTGCTGCTTGCTCAGAAGAAGCCTTACAAGGATAAGGATTGATAGGCTGCACTGGAGGTTGAGGAGGGGGATGATTTGGAGCCTGAATAACCATTTGATTACTAGAATGTTTACGAGACTGCATTGTGAGTTGAGAAGAGGACTGGCCATGGGATTGCACAGAACTCTGGTTTCCAGATTGACCTGGAGATGTACTGGCAACTTGGCTAGGCTGTTTTGGTGAATGTGTTGTTGTTTGGTTAACAGGTGTGCTTGCTCCATGATCCACAGGCTGTCCAGGAGGTGGATTCGAAGGCTTTGGAGGAGCAGGAGCAGGCTTTTTTGTTGCTTAAAAGAAGGAAAACAAAGTGGGTTAGTTTGAGTGTCACCAGATCATTAATAATGCAATTCATATTCAGAAGGCAATTCCTTAAAATCACCTTTAGGTTTCTCAGTCTTGCACCACCTTTAATACTTCCCCATTCAATTTGTAGTCACTTCATTATTTTGATCAAAAGTCATTCTTTTGTGTTTAAAATTAGCTGTTGCATGCTCACCCAGTCTTGTGGTTCTTGGCCTCAATGTTCCATTGCTATTCTCATCACTGTTCACTATGTGTCAGTTATCTCACATCTCAGTTTGTTCCCCGTTCTGTATTAATTGCAAAACTGTAGTGCTTCACTTACAGAATCCTAGAGAAAACCTCTGCAGTCTGCAAAGCATATACTCACCACTATTCACCTATCTGTTAAAATGTTTTAACATAATTGTGTGTTAAAAGACATTGGACAGGTAGATGATTAGGTCTGGAGTTTGGGACATACTCAGATAGGGAACTTGGTTGACATGGACAAGTTGAGCCAGAGGGCATGCTTCTGTGCTGTATCACTCTGATTCTGTTGTACCACTGGCTCTTTTCATCCCAAAGCACTGTTTTTCTAACAAGCCTAATTTGTGCTTTATGACAATTGATCCAACCAAGAAAATGGTAGAGTGGCAGTATTCAAAAAATAAAATCTGATGAAAGATCATCAACATGAAATTTTAATTGTTCTCACTCTGCAGATGCTGACCAATCTTAACACAGGGTCTCACACCAATTAACAGGTGACTGGTAGCATCTTGCAATGGGTTTCAAATATCTACTGTATTTATAACTTACTTGAAACTGCAAATTTCAGACCCTCCCTTTAATATTTCCAATGAGATAGCTGGCTACTACTGTGAGCAGTCACCCTATTGCATCAAGGATGTGGAGAGGATACAGAAGAGGTTCACCAGGATGCTGTCTGGTTTAGAGTTGCGCCAGCTTGGGCTGCTTTCTCTGGAGGCTGAGGGGAGACCTGGCAGAAGCTTATAAGTCTATGAGAGGCAGAGATAGGCAACTTGAGTTGAGAGTTAAAGGGCAAAAGTTTAGGGGTAACATGAGAGGAAACTTCTTTACTCAGAGGGTGGTAACTATGTGGAACGAGCTTCCAGCAGAAGTGGTTGAGGCAGGTTCAATTTTGTCATTTAAAGTTAAATTGGATTGATATATGGACAGGAAAGGAATGAAGGGTTATAGGCTGAGTGCAGGTCAGTGGGATTACGTGAGAGTAAGGGTTCAGCACGGACTAGAAGGGCCGAGATAGCCTTTTTCCGTGCTGTAATTGTTATATTGTTATATGTTATGTGATAGACGGCTAGTATCCTTTTTTCCAAGGTAGGTTGAATTGTCTAAACAAAAAGGCATGTATTTAAGTTAAGAAGGGAGAAGTTCAAAGGATAGGTAGAGCAAGTTTTATTTTCTTAAACAGAATTGTGGTTGCTTGGAATATACTGCCAGTGGTCATAGTGGAGGCAGATACAACAGAGGTGTTTAAGAGGTTCCAAGATAGATACAGAGAATGAGAATTAAGGAATATGGACCATGTACAGACAGAAGGAATTGGCTATCATTAGCTGACTTAGCTTAGCATAAGATCATGGGTCAAAGGTCCTATTCCCCTGCTTTACTGTTCTACATTGCAGAGACAGAGTACCTGAATCAACAAAAGTGTGGCAAAAGAAGTTCAACCAAGCACATCCTATTTGACTAAAAATGCTGCAAGGGTACTTCTGATCTAGTGAATGACCTGCCTGAAAAAGATTTGGGAAATAGATTAATAAACTGTCATACACAGATACAAATATAATCATAAGCAGCTAATAGAATGTTGGTCTTTATACTTACAACACTAGAGTACAAGATGATGAAAATTACACTGCAGTCCCTGGCTAGGTCACACATGAGGAACCAACTACACTTACTGAGGCTATATACACACTGAGGGGAGTGCAGCATGAACGTACTACACTGGTACTGTAACTTCAAAATTAAATTACAAGGAGAGATTACTGGAACTTGGGCTGCGTCTTCTGAAATTCAGAAGTTTTATAATTCATTTGATTAATCTTTTCAAAAAATTAAGGGGAACAAACAGTAAATAAAACAAAGCAAAACCATTTCCATGGAACAGAATATCGAGCACAGGGAATCAATCTTAAAAATAAGTATTAGGCTCAAGTTCAAGACTCAGCCACCGCAATATCCTACCAATGGCCCTCAAATTTTATAAACATCGACAATTTCATTCCCGGGCCTCCTACATTCCAGTAAGAATAGACCCAGCTCATCTTACAATATGTCCCCTCATAAGAGACCCTCCCAGTTGGGAAAACATCAACATCTATCCTGTCTAGTCCCCTTAGGATCTGGTATGTTTGAATAAGGACACCTCTCATTATTCAGAACTTCAAGAAATAAACCCAAACTGCAGATTACTTACAGCATTTGCTGCTCCTATTTCAGATTTCCAGCATCTGTAATATATTACCTTTGGGTAGATATGAAACTGATTGGCCAATAAATTGAGCATTTTTACCAATCTGTAAGTCCTCTGAGACCACCATATATCTATGGAAGATTGGAAGACTGTGGTCAGTAGTTCCTCAATCTCTACTCTTAGTTCCCAGTTATTTCAGAGTGGGTGACATCTCCTTTGAAATACTATCAGTTCAAAAATGTAACCAAGGCAAGTACATGTTTGATAGAGCTATTTAGAAAAGCATATAATTCAGATAATGGTAGTAGAATCATTTCAAGCATGTTTTAGAGTTTGTCATATCTTAAAATACATTCGACTTCATACATTAAAACAAAATGGGAGAAGGAAGGAGGGATAATTATATCTGAGGAAGAATGGACAATAATATGGAGGTATCAATGGAAGTGTACCAGTTCACAGAAAAGGAGGGAGTTTGGATGGAAAAACTTGATAAGATATTTTACTACACCCTCTCAGAAATCCCATTATGATAGTAATAACCTCCCTGTTTGCTGAAGAAATTGTGGAAATCAAAATGCCAACCATTATCGTATTTTCTGGGATTGCCCCGTTATCAAAGACTATTGGAGTGGGATACATGATGCCCTACAAGACATTTTTAAATGTGAAATACCCTTTGAAAGTAAGACCATATATTTTGGGTATGTACCTCAAGAATGGCTGAAAAGAGATAAACATTTAATTAATATACTGATGGTGGCTGGAAAAAAGACCCTTACCAGGAAATGGTTACCACAGGAAAGCCCAACTTTAAATGCATGGATGGAAATTACAATGGACATTTACAAAATGGAGAAGATAACAGCATCTGTTAATCATAAGTTGGAACAATTTGATTCATACTGGGAAAAATGGTTCAACTACATAACACCTCATAGGCCTGATTTTATTCTCACAAATCAATGAATATGTTGTAAAAAAAAAGATCACTCCCTTCTTGTACATAGTTTTCTCCTTTTGCTTGTTCTTTCTTTCCTCTCTTTTCTATAGATAAATATTATTTGGAGATTTGTAGCAAATATGATTGTATGATATATATGTACAATATCTGAAACACATCTCATGGAAATGTTTGATGATGAACTTCAATAAAAAAAATAAATTACAAAAAAAAAGAAATACTATCAGTTCTTCGTTGTACTTTTATCTAGAGTTGATCACTTTCAGCAACCGGGGATGCTGCAGAAAATAGTCCACTCTACAACAGGGATTTCCTTTAAAAACAACTTTCATATTTCCCCAATTCAAAGCTACATTATGCTCTGACTCTAATTCTAGATACAATTCAACTATCGAAACTGAAGTTTGTAGACAGAACTCACCTCTTCTGGTTATATGTGGGCTGGGACCAGTTGTAACTGGCCCTGGCACAGCAGTGAGTTGACTGACTCCTGTGCCAGAGGGTTGCGGTGGACTCTGTACAACACTGGCTCCGCCAGCACCATTTCTTGAAAGTGGAATAGTGGCAGCAGGGTCTTTGGACTTTGAAAGACTGAAAAATGTATAAGTTATTCGTGAGATAGCATGAATAAATTTCACCAAGGGAACATTTCATCCAGTTATACCATTTACATCTCTACAAACTGGTCAGGATGATGGAGACATGGTGGCTCTCAGAACAGTTTTGGCCAAAAATAATCTTGGTGTTTTGCGAAGGTGGAAAAAGATTTAAATAAACTTCGTATCAAAAACAGTGAGTTGAAGCATCTTGGAAATATTTATTATATTGTGTGCCAGTAACAAATGAAATCCACTCTACAAGGTAAAATGATACCTTCAAATCCTTTCCTGCTTATCACCAACATCTCCTACGTCAACAAGCTCTACAGTAGAAGATCCTTGTGACAATGTATGGGGCAACATTGAGTGGAACAGGAGAAAAAAATAGCATTAAGGATTCCATGCTGACTATTAAGCATCCAAGTCTATTCCATTTTCTTCAGCAAGAACTGGAACAGAATGTAGAATACAGAATTCAGCAAGAACTGGAAAAATGCAGAATGCAGAATTCAGCAAGAACTAGAACAGTGTAGAATGCAGTATTCAGCAGGAAATTGAAAGTGTAGAATGCAGAATTCAGCAAGAACTGGAACAGTGTAGAATGCAGAATTCAGCAAGAACTGGGACAGTGTAGAATGCAGAATTCAGCAAGAACTGGGACAGTGTAGAATGCAGAATTCAGCAAGAACTGGAACCGAGCGTATAATGCAGAAGTCAGCAAGAACTGTGTAGAATGCGTGGACACAGGCTCTTCAACAAAGTGCCAAGCACACTGCCTACTGATCTAGACCCAATTTCCTGTATTCAGCCTGGACCCTTCAGGGAAACACATATCACACCAAACACACATGCACCAAAACATTTAAAGTTTAAAACAGGAGAAATCAATCCTGTGGCTCCTATTAAACATTCCTCAAAAACTCACATTCAGGTGACTTTTAACTGCTTAAAAAGTTCTTATAAATTTCTTGTATGCAGCACACAAAACAGAAATCCTGTAACTGTATAAACCAGGTCTCCAGTAACCAACAATTCATCAGAAAACACGCCCTAACACAGGAACATAGGACTTTAAACTGAAACACTCCCTCAGTAATCCTGTTGCTCAACACTGGTTGAGTGTGGGGTAATTGTGCATCAGCCAAACGTTTGTAAGTGTAACACAAATCAAAAGTTCTGGAATGCTATCATAAATGCTTTTAAAGGCACAGGCCCTGAATTTGCTATGGGCTTTTATTCAGCAATGGTGGAAGGATATCAGGAAATGGCAGTAGGTCTTTCTGTGTCAGACTCTGCTTCAAAGACATAGCTCCAACAATTCCAATTGGAATTGGAGTTTAACATTTCCTTAGTCTAAAGGAGTAATGTGTGGTGGCATCTGTTGGGCTCACTGTACCCTCCACAAAGGATCAGCCATTACTGAGTGGCGGAGCAGACTCGATGGGTCAGATGGCCTAATGTGTTACATTGTAATGGCAGACAGACACCTAAGGCAATGGGCTACAGTGAGGCCAACAGCGATGCTCCAGACTGAAGCAACATACATCAAAGTTGCTGGTGAACGCAGCAGGCCAAGCAGCATGTATAGGAAGAGGCGCAGTCGACGTTTCAGGCTAATTAAAAGGCCAGGCTGAAATGAAATCAGTCCTCGAGTGAATTTCATACATGCTGTGCAGATGAGGCCAGATCTACATGCCAATACTGGTGTAAATGCCAACCACGATGGCCTTCAATTGGTCAGCAGCAGCAGGGGTACAACAGTTAACTAGCATTTTAAAAGGGGGTGGTACCTGTTTATGGCTCATTAATAAAAAAAATACAAATTCCAGGTTCTTGTTCTCTCCCAGTAGACTGAGAATGAACAAAGGTTACAACAAATATGGTTTTTAAAATCAGAAAGCATTTTTTTCTTATATAAGGAGCTGCTTTCTATATACACTCAGTGGCCACTCTTACACCTGCTTGTTAATGAAAATATCTCATCAACCAGTCTGTGGCAACAACTCAATGCATAAAATCACGGTCAATCATCCAGACCAAACATCTGAATGGGGAAGAAATGTGATCTAAGTGACTTTGACCGTGGATTGATTATTGGTGCCAGACAGTGTGGTCTGAGTATCTCAGAAACTGATGAGCTCCTGGATTTTTCACCGACAACAGTCTTTAGAGTTTACAGAGAATGGTACAAAAAACAAGAAAAACATCCAGTGAGTGGCAGTTCTGTGAGCGAAAACGCCTTAATAGAGAGATCAAAAGGAGAATGGCCAAACTGGTTCAAGCTGACAGCAAGGTGACAGTAAGTCATGTTAGAACAGTGGTGTGCAGAAGAACACACATATTGAACCTTGGAGTGGATGGGCTACAGCAGCAGAACACACCAGGTTTCACTCTTGAATGTACAACACAATTATATTACTCACATTCATTTGCTGCACAGGCAAGTTGCAACAATTCAACAAAATAACTTCCTATAATAACTAGCAAATTACCTACAGAATTCTTTAGACTGATCATTAACTTCAAGGCCCTTGATTAGATTTCAGATAACAGCTTCATAAAGAATCTGATCAAAATGTATTACTGGTCGAGGTAGATTGGGATCTTCATGGTCATTTCACTCCATTCATGATTCTTGCAAGTAACAAGAATTCACAAGCAGCAGTTTCAAGGATTGGTTTCTAAGAACACTGAATAATAACTTCAATGGTTGGAGCAGAACTTAGTGATGAACACAAATACTTGATTGTACCCAAAAATAGGTCTAGAAATTATAACATATTGCTTAACTAAAAACCGATTTTACCCAGACAATATGGCTACCCCCCAGCTGATCTTAAGTTTTATCACTCCTCCACTCTTCTTGGTCTGTTGAGACAACGCTAAGTACACCTGGTCACTTACCATGCCCCACTAATGCTCTCAAGTGCCACCTTCTTTGCTTACCCAACCTGAGATAGCACAAACAGAAGAAATTCTGCAGATGCTGGAAATCCAGAGCAATATACACAAAATATCTCCCACCTTCTTATTCCGGTTTCTTCCTACTTCCTTTTCCAATCCCAATGAAGAGTCTCAGCCCAAAATATCAGCTGTTTATTCCTCTCCATAGATGTTCCCTGACCTGTGGGGTTCCTTCAGCATTTTGTATGTGTTATTCAGATAGCATATCTTGCAAAGTACAAAAGTGTACCTAATGTTTAGTAGTGAGCCTTGACATGACTGAAATCTTCAGCAAGGGGGCCTTTCAGGGACCCCACAATTCTTGTTATCTGATGGCTCAGAGATCAGTTCTGTGCAATTGAGGCTGAGCTCCCTTAAATGGGGCTTCCTAAGGCAACTTCGTAGCTTGCTTCAGATATCTGAAGTTCATGACAGTGAATAGGAATCATGTATGGACTGAAGTCGTGGGGCAGTGTTACTCCTAAGCTTTGAGATGAAAGGATAAATCTGCCTGGCCACAGGAAGTACTGCAAAGGAATTTCCCTCAGAGATTCTGACATCTTATTTCTTATACATTTTGGGATCTTGGTCCTGCTGACATGGCTAGCATTTACTGCCCATCTCTTAGTGTCCTTGAAACTGTGGTGGTGAGTCACATGCTTGAACCACCACAGTCATTCTGGTGTAGGTGCTCCTATGGTTTTGTTGGGAAAGAATTCCTACACCCAGCAACAGTGAAAGATCAGAAATATAGTTGAGAGATATTGACCACAGGGATCCTGAATAATGGCAGTGCTTGGCAAATATACATACAGGAAGTGTCACCTATTGCAGCAACTCAAGTTGGAGCAGCGGCTACAGCTATTGCGGTCCTTCTGGGGCAAAGCAAACAGAAGGGGCGAGTGTGACTACCTGACACTGACAGGAAGATAGTACAGCCACTGAATGGCTTTGGAAATTCCAGAAGGTTCTGCTCCATATTCATACCACCCACATGGGTAGAAAAAGCAGGGCAACGTTAGGGAGCTAAAAAGCAGGACCTCAAAACTGTAAATCTTAAGGATGGGAACCTCAAAGAAAAAAGGAAGGAGGAAGAGCGATTAAGAGCAGGAAAGCAGGAAGAGAAAATTATAAAAGTAGCTACTGAAATAAATAGGTTAAAAAGACAACATTCAAGTTAGCTTATCTGAATAATCACAGCAGTTAATGGTTGGGATCTCAATGCGATTACAGAAATACTGCTGGAGGCTATCAAGCTGGGCACCTAATACTCCAGGGTAGCAACATTTAGGAAGGACGGGCAAGAAATAAAATGCAATTAAATGTGGAAAGTCAGTCAGTGTTGAGAAAGGATCATGGCTTGACAGATCATGATATGGAACAGGAATCGGTTTGGATTGGACCAAGAAATAGCAAAGGGCAGAAAAAATTGGTAGGTGCTATTTACAGGGATCCAATCAGTAGTTTTTATATTGGGAGAATCATAAATAACGCAAAGGTGCTTGTGTTTCACAGTGTAATGCAGTGATCATCTAAGACTTTAACCTATATATATATACTAGACAATCAGATTTACTGTAATAAGGATGATTAATTCATGGAGCATACTTTTCAAGATCAAAATGTTGAGTAACATTGATGTAAGGGTATTTTGTATATAATTTTGTGCAATGAGAAGGATTGATTTTCAAGCTTTGGGAGATCCTGTCCATCATAAGATTATATATTAGGCTTGAAAGTGACATCATTTAGTGCAAAACTATGAAGGTTTCACAGGTGAGTTGCTTGTAACTAATAGGGAGAATATGTTGATAGATGCTGCCACAACAACATCTCAATCAACATCAGCAAAATCAACGAGCAGATTATTGACTACGGGAGGAAAAAAACGAAGATCCATGAGCCAGTTATCATTAGGAGATTGGAGGTGGACAGGATTTTTTGGTGTTATCATATCAGAGGACCAGCACCTAAGTGCCATCACAAGGAAAGCACCGAGTCATGCTATGTCATCCGAAATGTTGACAAACTTCTATAGATGCAGAGTAAAGAGAATCCCGACTGGTTACATCACGGCCTGGTATAGAAATACCAATGCCATTAATGGAAAAGTGGTGGGCACAGCCCAGTCCATCATAGGTAAAGCCCTCTCCACCACCGAGCACACCTACAAGGAGCACTGTTGCCGGAAAGCAACATCCATCATCAAGGACTCCCATCATCCAGGCCACACTTTCTTTTCGCTGCTGCTATTGGGAAGGAGGTACAGAAACCTTAGGTCCCACACCACCAGGTTCAGAAGTAGTTATTACTCTACAACCATCAGGCTCCTGAAATAGTACATAACTTCACTCACCCTCATCTCTGAACTGATTCTACAACCTATGGACTCACTGTCAAGGACTCTTCAGTATTATTTATTTAGCTATTTGCATAGTTTGTTTTCTTTTGCACACTGATTATCAGTCTTTGTGCGTAGCTTTCATTATTTCTATTGTATTTCTCTGTTCTACTGTGAATGCCTGTAAAAAAAGAAATCTCAAAGTAGTATATGGTGACATATACTTTCTTTGATAATAAATTTTACTTTGAACTTTGAGTAGACACCAATGCTTTGTATCTAACAGCAAGAATGCACAAGTTTCAATAAAAGTATATTTGTTTAAGGTGCCAAAACCCAAAAGGAAGTCAGTCATCTGTGAATGACAAAAGAAATTAAAGGTAGCATAAAATCAGGAAGTTTATAAAGCTGCCAATATCAGCAGTGGGCCTTAAGATTGGGAGAACATTACAACTCTTCTCACCACTACCACTGGGCAGAAGATACAGAAGCCTTAGGCCCCACACCACCAAGTTCAGGAAACCTTCAGGATGGATAACTTTATTCACAGCTACTCTGAACTGATCCCACAATCTACAGATTCACTTTCAAGGGCTCTTTATAATTCATGTTCTCAATATTATTTTTATTTACAGTTTGTCTCCATTTGCACATTGGTATTTGTCAGTCTTTATGTATAGTTTTTGCAAAATTCTATTGTATTTCTTTATCTTTTATCTGTAAATGCCAGCAAGAAAATGAATTTCAAGGTAGTATATGGTACTTTGAAACTACATTTACGTTGAATTCAACAAAGGCAAAAGAAAGGATGGAACAAAAGTAAATTTAAGAACAGCACAATGCAAGATCTTTTAGATGCAAGTAAAGAGAATTAGAACTGACAAAACCAAATGTGCGCTCCTCACAGTTAGTGACAGGAAAATTTATAATGGGAAATAAAAGAATGGCAGAAAATTTAACAATTACTTAGAAATATAATAAAAGGCACATAAAAATAGCTGGATAATTTTGACAATCAAGGATTCATTGAGAATGTGGAACTCAAAGAGTATTGTAAATAAATCGATCAAGAAAAGTTGGTGTATTTGAAGGCTGATAAATCCTATGAATTTGATGTTCTACGGTACATCCCAGATTATTGGTAGATGTTGCTCCAGACTTTGTGAAAGCTCTAGTTATCTTCCTGAATTATATAAATACCTGAATTATTCCTGTGGATTCGGTGGTTGCATATGTGACCCCATCATTTAAAAAGGAGGGAAACAAAAAACAGAACTACCAACCTGCTTAAATCAGTGATAGGGAAAATGCTGGAAGCTAAAACAATAACAGAATACTTTTAAAGAAATTTCCGGGTTTTGGAATTTTAATATAATGTTCAAATAAATCCTGTATGGTTGATGCACTGAACTTCTTTGAGGGTGTGACTAGTAGAATAAGGAGGAATCATAGCAGAAGGGTTTTGAAAAGGCCCCTAAAACAGAAGGTTGGTCAAAAGGTTAATATGGATTGGGGATAATGTACCGACATGGATTGAGAATCATTATTAAACAGAAAAGAATGTGACTGAACAGATGGCTCTCTTCCAGCCTATAATTAGTAGGGTACTATTATGATCAGTGCCCGTGGCTCAATCATTCATTCTCTTTATCAACAATTTGGCTGAGGGGATGAAAATATTTCCAAGCATGCTGTCAACACTAAAATAGAGGATGAAATATGGAAGATATAGAAGCTTCAGGGGAAGATGAACAAGCTAAGTCAGTAGGTGAGAATAGGACAATCCTACCGCACAATGCAGAACAGTGTTTGAAATGCTGCATATTGTTAAATGGTGAGAGGTGGTGGCCGAAGGGACCAGGGTCTGTTTGTATAAAAGTCATTGAAGACCAACATGTAGGTGCAACAAGCAATTAGAAGGACAAGTGGTATGTTATTACTAGAGGGTTTAATTACAGGAGGAAGGAACTGAAATTGCATAAAGCCTTGGTGAGAGAATGAGTACTGTGCATAGGTTTGATCTCCTTACCTATTGGATCTGGAGATGATGTAAACCAAAAGGTTCTTCAAAAGTCAAGAATGAGATGCAAACCTATGTCTAGAGCTATTTTATTAGATTTTTATCATAGTACAGGTCAGACAGAGTCAGCCTGAACCAGCATATAAAGCAAAGAAGCAACAAAGGATCCGTAACTAGCTGTACCTGCCAGTAACTGACTGGTTGTAAACCGTGAGACCAGCTAGAACTGTTGTCAGGCTAAAACTGTGGCTGCAACAAATGAATGTGAGCACACAGGGCTTGTTTCTATAGTGAAAATTGATTTGGGCTAGTTTGTGATAGGAAAGCAGTTTAGCAGATACTGACTGAATTATACTTCAAGTTTGTAAATAAAAACTACAGTATAGTACCAAATATACATTACTAAACATCTACAGCCAAACAGATGACTTTTCAAACATATACGCAAGTGTAAAGAGACTTAAAACTACAAGGAAAACCACAATTAAAAACAATAATCTGGACAATCCAACATATCGCTGAAAAGAAGCACCTGTCACAGAGGAAATAATTCAACAGAATGAGCTGAGAAATGGCAGCTTTGCCATGAGGAGAATTGAAATTCAGAGAAGTACCAATGGCCTACATTTTTTCTACCAAGCTGCCATGTTTTTTGAATACCCTCAAAATGCTGGATCTATAGAGAGGAAAAAAATCAACACTCCAGGACCTGATGAACAGCCCAAATGAAGGGTCTTGGTCTGAAACATCAGCTCTTTATTTCTCTTCATAGATGGTGCCTGACCTGCTAAATTTCCAGCCTCTACAGAATCACTTGTGTTAGAAACATGAAAAACCTACAGTACAATACAGGCATTTTGGCCCACAATGCTGCGCTTACTTTAGAAATTACCTAGGGTTACCCATAGCCCTCTATTTTTCTAAGCTCCATGGACCTATCCAGGAGTCCCTTAAAAGACCCTATCGTATCCGCCTCCACCACTGTTGCCGGCAGCCCATTCCACATACTCACCACTCTCTGCTTAAAAAACTTACCCCAGACATCTCCTCTGTACCTTAAAAATGTGTTCTCTCGTATTAGCCATTTCAGCCCCAGGAAAAAGCTTCTGACTATCCACACAATCAAAGCCTATCATCTTATACACCTGTATCAGGTCACCTCTCATCCTCCATCGCTCCAAGGAGAAAAGGCCAAGTTCACTCAACCTATTTTCATAAGGCATGCTCCCCAATCCAGGCAACATCCTTGTAAATCTCCTCTGCACCCTTTCTATCGTTTCCACATCCTTCCTGTGGTGAAATGACAAGAACTGAGCACAGTACTCCAAGTGGGGTCTGACCAGGGTCCTGTATAGCTGTAACATTACCTCTCAGCGCTTAAACTCAATCCCACGGTTGATGAAGGCCAATGCACCATATGCCTTCTTCACCACAGAGTCAACCTGCGTAGCAGCTTTGTGTGTCCTATGGACTCGGACCGCAAGATCCCTCTGATCCTCCACACTGCCAAGAGTCTTACCATTAATACGATATTCTGTTATCATATTTGACCAACCAAAATGAACCACCTCACACTTATCTGGGTTGAACTCCATCTGCCACTTCTCAGCCCAGTTTTGCATCCCATCGATGTCCCGTTGTAACCTCTGACAGACCTCCACACTGTCCACAACACCCCCAACCTCTGTGTCATCATCAAATTTACTAGCCCTTCCCATCACTTACTCATCCAGGTCATTTATAAAAATCACGAAGAGATGGGGTCCCAGAAGATCCCTGAGGCATACCATGTGTTACTGACCTCCATGCAGAATATGATCCATTGACAACCATTCTTTGTCTTCTGTGAGCAAACCAATTCTGGATCCCCTTGGATCCCATGCCTCCTTACTTTCTCAATAAGCCTTGCATGGGGAGCCTCATCTGCCTTACTGAAATCCATGTACACTACATCTACTGCTCTACCTTCATGATGTGTTTAGTCACATCCTCAAACAATTCAATCAGGCTTGTGAGGCACGACCTGCCTTTGACAAAGCCATGCTGACTATTCCTAATCATATTATGCCTCTCCAAATGTTCATAAATCCTGCCTCTCAGGTTCTTCTCCATCAACTTACCAATGACTAAAGTAAGACTCACTGGTCTATAATTTCCTGGACTACCTCTACTCCCTTTCTTGAATAAGGCAACAACATCTGCAACCCTCCAATCCTCCTGAACCTCTCCTGCCCCCATTGATGATGCAAATATCATCGGCAGAGGATCAGCAATCTACTCCCTCGCCTCCCACAGTAAGCTGGGGTATATCTCGTCCAGTCCCGGTGACTTATCCAACCTTTTGTAATTTGTAGTCCACATCCCTGCAGCTGTTTGGAGGCCTATAAATAACTGTCATCAGGGTCCTTTTAGCCCTGCGATTTCTTAGCTCAACCCATAAAGATTCTGCACCTTCCGATCCTATATCACCTCTTTCTAATGATTTAATATCATTTCTCACCAATAAAGCCATGCCTCCCCCTCTGCCTACCTTCCTATACTTCCGATACACCGTGTATCCTTGGACGTTCAGCTCCCAGAGACATGCATCCTTTAGCCACATCTCAGTGATGGCAACAATATCATAACTGCCAATCTGCAGCTGTACGACAAGATCATCCACCTTATTCCTTATGCTGCGTGCATTTAAGTGTAACACCTTAAGACCAGTATTTGGTACTTTTCGCTTTGATTTCACTGCAACTCATCCCAATGGCTACAAATTTGCCCCATCACCCGCCTGTCTTTCCTGACATCTTTACTGCTCACTATCTTAGATTTATTTCTGTTTTCCCCTTCCTCCGCTCTGTCATTCCGGTTCCCATCCCCCTGCCAAATTAGTTTAAACCCTCCCCAACAGCTCTATTAAACTTTCCCGCCAGGATATTGGTCCCCTTCGGGTTCAGGTATAACATGTCCATTTTGAACAGGTCATACTTCCCCCAGAATTACCCAAGAATCTGAAGCCCTGCTCCCTGCACCAGTCTTTCAGCCATGCATTCATCTGCCTGATTCTACTATTCTTGCCCTCACTAGCACGTGGCACGGGTAGCAATCCCGAGATTACTACCCTGGAGGTCCTGCTTCTCAGCTTCCTTCCTAACTCCTGGAAATCTCTCTTCAGGACCTCCTCCTTTGTCCTATCTATGTCATTGGTACCAACATGAGGCTGCTCACCCTCCCCCTTCAGAATATTCTGGACCTGATCCGAGACATCCCGTACCCTGGCACCTGGGAGGCAACACACCATGCGGGTATCTCTATCAGACTCACAGAATCTCCTGTCTGTTCCCCTGACTATGGAATCCCCTATGACTACCGCATTCCTCTTCTCCCTCCTTCCCTCCTGCACAACAGCGCCAGGGTCAGTGCCAGAGACCCGGTCACCGTGGGCATCCCTTGTCAGGTCATCCCCCTCAACAGCATCTAGAACAAGATATTTGTTGCTGAAGGGGACAGCCACAGGTGTGCTCTCCACTGTCCGGGCATTTCCCTTCCCTCTCTTGATAGTGAACCAGTTTTCTGACCCCTGTAGCCTAGGGATGACTACCTCCCTGTAGCTCCTGTCTATCACCTCTTCACTTTCCCTGATAAGCAGTAGGTCATCAAGCTGCAGCTCCAGATCCCTAACATGGTCTCTGAGGAGGTGCATCTCGGTGCACCTGGCGCAGATGTGGCCATCAAGGAGGCTGGAGATCTCCCAGGATTCCCACATCTGACACCCTGAACAAAGCACTAACCCTGCAGGCATGCGATCTAATTCTACAGGAATAAAACAGGAAAAATAAGTCTACTCACCCACTTACCTCGCCAAACAGATGAACTTTTTAAACCGTTAGCTCGTACCATTAGCTGTATGATTCCTGCTGTTCCTGTCTCTCCGTGCCAATTCGCGAAAGGCGGGGGGGGGGGGGAGAAAAAAAGAGTTGGTACTTCGCACTCTGCTACCGTTCACTCTGCTGCCCGCTGTATAGGGTGGTCTCCTTTTTAAACTCCGCGCTGTCCTGTTACGTCACGCGCCTGCGCAGTCTCATCCTTCTTGCACTTAAAGAAGTTTTTTTAAAAAACTGCTTTCTTTCAGAATTCAGCTCCCACGCCGCTCTGTAGTCCCGATCCAAAAGAAAGCCATTGGTAGCAACCTTCTTTTTAAAACTCTCCGCGCTGTCCTGTTACGTCACGCGCCTGTGCAGTCTCATCCTTCTTGCACTCGAAGAAGATTTAAAAAAAAACTGCCTTCCTTCAGAATTCAGCTCCCACGCCGCTCTGCAGTTCCGATCCAAAAGAAAGCCATTGGTAGCAACCTTCCTTTTTAAACTCTCCGCGCTGTCCTCACTGTTCTTATTCCTCACTAGTAGCTTACCTCACCTCGAACAGTTATCGCCAAAGCCCCATTGAACCAAAGCCCTCTTACTCTGTCGCCTGCTCTATAAAGCTGACTTCTTTTACATCCTTCCCGCTGGTCTAACTCGCTGATGTCCACGCGCTTGCACAGTCATGCCTCGATCAAACCGCTGAAGAAAAAACTGTTCTTGTCTTTTGAATGCTGTAATTGAATCCATCTCTGGCACTTCACCTGGCAGCTTCTTCCATATACCTGCGACCCTTTGTGTGGATGGACCTGCCCCTTTAAATCTTTCCTCTCTCATCTTAAACATCTGCTTCCAAGTTGATGACTTCCCTACTCTTGGAAAAAAACTATCTACGCCTGTCAATTTTATGAACCTTTATAAAGTAACCTGTCATCCTCCAATGCTCCAGGGTATTCTGTAAAGTTCAAAGAATGAGGGGAATCAAAACAGAGCCTTGACAGGCTGGAGACAGAGATGATGTTTGCCCCGTCAAGTACAAGAGTCACATTTTAAGAATAAGATGTACATGCAAGATCGAGATGAAGTTCTGCTATTTCTGGCAGCTTTAGAACCTTATTGATTTCATACAATCTTTAATTTTTCAAGTCACTTTCAAATGAACAACTTTTCTTTTTGTACCTAAAAAACATATTGTCTTGAAACTAGTGCAATATTTCTTTTGGATGCTAACCATTGGTGCCTAGTAACACCTTTCAACGTATTCTCCCTGTCAGCCATAGACAACTCTCTGTTATATCTTCATGGTTTCACACAGAATGACGTCACTTTCCAGCCAAATGCAAAATCCTCTTATGGTCAGAATCTCCCAAAGCTCATCAATCAACCCCTTCTCATTGCACAAAATTAGATCCAAAATAGTTTTCTCTGCAGTCAGACAGTATATTGATTTTAGAAAATTATCTTGAACATACTCACTGAATTCATCTTCCTTATTACAGTAAGTTTCATTGCTTAACGTACATGTAGGTTACGGTTATCTTAATTCAGTGGGTGGTGAACCATTGGGATTCTCTGCCATGGCCATGTTTGGAAGCTCCGTGTGACCGTTCGTTTACAGATTACCGAATAAGGAAATCAAGATTGGTGTTGAGCTTCTTGAGTGCTGTTGAAGCTGTATTCATCCAGGAAAGTGGGGAGTGTTCTATTACACTTCTGCCTTGCAGATGGCAGAGGTCTGGGGTACTGGGGATGGGTCATTACAGCTTGGTAACCAGACTCTGACCTAACTCTTGCAGCTGCTGTATTTATATGAATGTTTCAACTCAGTTTCTGGTTAATGGTGACCCCAGGATATTGATGGTGGATGACTCTTTGGAGACAACAACATTCAATGATGATTAGACTCTGTCTGGTGAGAGATAGTAATTTCTCTGGCATTTTCTGTGCCAAGAACATCACCTGAATGTTCTCCAGATCTTGCTGCATGCTGACAATACCTGCTTCATTTTGTGAGAAGCTGCCAATGGAATTGAAATACTATTTAAAAAATACCCTCATTTTTGATTTCCCCACTGCTAGGCTTAACATCTCTCACTACAAGTCAGTTAACTATTGTCACTGTCCTATTTTGCAGCTCATCTGCTGAAAGGTTCCAATTCAAGTTAAGATTTAGTGCATAGCTGCAAACAAGAAAAACTGTAATCTAGGAAATGTCAAAATCAATTCCATTGGATTCGACATCACACTCTATTGAAACCCCAGAGCTTTCATCACCCGAGAGGCTGGTTCACCTTATTTCACCTCATATACTTGTCAGGTGTCAAGTCTGATTTTAACAATCGCATAATAAGTCAGATTAAACCTAAAGTTCAAAACCCTGTTTTGTTCGTAGATTTTTACGTAAAGGTATATACTACTACATAAACAAAATCGGAGCAAACTTGGTGATCAAGGAGCCAATTATTGTTATGATTTGAACAAAATGTACAAAATAGATCAAGAAAAAAGGTAATTAAATGTTAAGATGTTAGACGCGACAAAAACAGAGACAAATACTTTATCTAAAATTAAGACTTGGGAATTGAAACTAAATTTAGTGAAGTACATTTAAAACAGATCAGACAAGAAGCAGAGAGAAACAAGAGACTGCAGATGTTGGAACTGAAAGCAAATGATCAGCTGATCATGAAACTCAGCGGGTTCAGCAGCGTCTGTGGAGGCACAAGTGATACGCTATTTTGGAGGTTAAAACCCTATGTCAGGACTGGGGAGAGAAGACGAAAGATGGCCAGTACAATACATCCATTTTATAGAGGAGCTGAATTCCTAGAAAACTGTCCATATTGCAATTTTCCAGAATGCAAAGTCTTGACAAAAATTTCTTTTTCATTTTGTTTTAGTTAATTTTTTTCTTCAGATTTGAAAGAACTATTTTTATTGTGTAGCTTTATTTTTTTTAAAGCAACTATTTGTGAATTCCATGAATGTGAATTTCCATTCCCAAGATTACCATAATGAAGGGGTACATTGTATATGTTAGCACATCTGAAGTGTGGCTCTTTTCCCAAAAATATGGTTTCTTTTCTGCTGTAGTTGATGGGAGCTCTCATACTAATCTCTTCCATTTCTCCTACGGCAGTGACAAATTTCAACCCTCGCACCCATTCAGACAGAAAAGAAAGAAAAGTTCCTCTGGTCTTCACCTTTCACCTCACTGGTGTATCATCCTTTGACATTTCTGTTAGACATGATGTCCTCTCACCCTTCCCTTCAGCAGCAACTACTCTGTGACTCCTTGGTTCAGTATCCTTTCCCACTCACCACACCCTGTTCCTAGCACTTCTCTTGCAGTCAGAAGAGGTGTAACACCCACCCCTCACAACCAGTTATATGAGGCAGGCATTTACCTGCACACCCTCCAACATTGCCTCCTCAGTGTGGTGGGCCCTACATTAGTGAGACCAAGCACAAACAAGGTGACCATTTGTCAGAGCACCTGGACGCTGTCTGAATGACCATGTTGAGCTTATCATGAGCAGGTCATTTCAACTCCCCATCCAATTCCCACATCAACTTTTTTGCCGTTGGCCTTTTTCACTGCCACAATGTGGGGGGGGGGGGCACCCATGTTGTGGATGATGGTGAGGGGGGAATGGGTGTCTATCCTTTTTACCTGAGGTCTGTTGGTTAGGAAGTCCAACACCCAGCTGCACGGTGGGGTACTTAGACTGAGGAGAAAGGGTTTGTTCACCAAGGTCTGTGAGATAAGTGCTGAATGCTGAACTGAAATCCAGAAACAGTATTCTGACATCAGTGTCCTCCTTTTCTAGGTGCATCTGGATCCTCAACTTCCTCAATTCCCCAGTCAGCTCAGTTTGACAACATCTCCTCCACAATCACCATCAGCACAAGTGCAACACAAGACTGTGTGCTTAGCCCCCTAATCTACTCGCTTTATACTAAAGTGTGTGAGGCTAAACACAGCTCCAATGCCATATTTAAGAGACATCACTTTTGCTGGCCAAATTAAAGGTGGTGACAAAGCAACATATAGGAGGGAGATTGAAAATCTGATTGAATGGTGCCAGAACAACAACCTCTCCCTCAATGTCAGCAAGACCAAAGAGCTGATTATTGACTAGAGGAGGAGGAAATTGGAAGTCTATGAGCCAGTCCTCATCAGGGGATCAGAGGTGGAGAAGGTCAGCAACTTTAAATACCTTGGTGTTATCATTTCAGAGGATCTATCCTAGGCCCAGTACGCAAGTGCCATTATAAAGAAAGCACAGCATTGCCTCTACTTGCTTAAAAGTTTGTGGAGATTCAGAATGTCATCTAAAACTTTGACAAACTTCCATAAATGCACAGTGCAGAGTATACTACTGGTTGCATCATAACATCCTACAGAAACACCAATGCCCTTGAACAGAACAGCCTACAAAAGGTAGTGGACACTGCTCAGTCCACCACAGGCGAAATTCTCCCCACCATTGAGCACATCTACAAGAAGCACTGTCACAGGAAAGCAGCATCCATCATCAAGGACCCCCAGGACCCACACCAAGTTCAGGAACAGTTTTATCCCCTAAACATCAGGCTCTTGAACCAGAGGGGATAACTTCACTCACTCCAATTCTGAACTGTTCCCACAACCCATTGACTCACTTTCAAGGACTCTTCATCTCATGTTCTCAATATTTATTGCTTGCTTGCTTGTTTGTTTGTTTGTTTATTTATTTATTAATTATTTTTGTATTTGCACAATTGTTGCCTTTTGCACATTGGTTGTTTGATTCTCTCGTGTGCAATTTTTTCCATTTATTCTATTGTATGCCTTTGTATTTACTGTGAATGCCCACAAGAAAATCAATTACATGCATGTATTTTGATAATAAATCTACTTTGAAGTATTTTGTATGCTCTTTCAGAAATAGTGTTTATTTTACTGCTTCTGATAGGTTCTCAATTTCGCCTAAGTATCTATCTGATTATTTAATGAGAATTGTCTTTTAAAGCGGGTGAGTTGAAGGTTCCAGATTTGAATAATTCTTTGCAAGTTACAGTTTCTTACCTGGTTTCATCAGTTTCCTGGAAGTGAGGCTCTGTCACCCTAGCAGCAAGAGGCAACACAGTAGCTGGACAGGGGCCAGGGCTCACACCTGACTGCTGCTGCTCACTCATAAGTACAGCCTCAGTGGGAGGGGGAGGTGGAGGTGGCTGTACAGTTGGGGACGTGTGCTTCCTAGTCAGAGTGCCAGATCTGCGAGGATTCAACTGACTCTCAATAATCTTTACACCAAAGCTACAGAGGGAAGAAAAAATGAACAGAGTCCATGCAGATCACAGGTAACATACAGATCACAGGTAAACTGTAACAATAAGCAAAACATCAAGTGGGGAAGAATGCACAACAAAATGAAAGCTGGAGCTCACACAGATGCATAAATGTAAGACAGTTCTTAGTCATGACCAAAAGGTGCACAAGTTAATCCATGCAGTCCACAAACTGGATGCTTTGACTCGAGCATGACGACCTCAAACATAGCACAGGCACAAAAAGCGTGTGGAAAATCACCAGGGTTTCAAATAAGTAAAATTTGCAGACTGTCCTTCCTAACCAGGATGGATTCAATAGAGACGAGAAAATCTGCAGATGGTGGAAATCCAAGCAACACACACAAAATGTTGGAGGAACTCAGCAGGCCAGGCAGCATCTATGAAAAAGAGTATAGACGTTTTGGGCTGAGACCCTTCATCAGGACTGGAAATAAAGATGTGAAGTTAGAGCAAGAAGTTTGGGAGAGGGGAAGAAGAAGTACAAGGTGGTAGGTGATAGGTAAAACCAGGAAAGGCGGAAGGGTAAAGTAAAGAGCTGGGAAATTGATCGGTGAAAGAGATACAGGGCTGGGGAAAGGGGGATCTGACAGGAGAGGACAGAAGACCATGGAAGAAAGGGAAGGAGGAGAAGCACCAGAGGAAGGTGATGGGCAGGTAAGGAGGTAAGAGAGAGAAATAGGAGTGGGAAATGGTGAGGTGGTGAGGGATGTGGGGTGGTGGAGGGAATGATTCCCAGTAGTTTGAGAGATTGACGGAATATAAGGTGTTGCTTACTCAGGTCGTCTGGGTAGCCTCCAACCTGATGGCATGAACATTGATTTCTCCAACTTCTCATAATTACTCCCTCTTCAGCATTCCTATTTCCCTCTCTTATCAGATTCCCCCTTCTCCAGCCCTTTGTCTCTTCCACTTATTAGCTTCCCAGCTCCTTACTTCACCACCCCTCTTCCTGTTTCACCTATCACCTACCACTTTGTACTTCTTCCTCCCCTCCCCCACCTTCTTATCTTTATTTCCAGTCCTGATGAAGGGCCTCGGCCCAAAACATCCACTGTGTACTCTAACTGCCTGCCTACTGAGTTCCTCCAGCATTTTATATGGATCTAATATAGCATGAGAAGGAAACAAGTTACACTGTATATTAACTACTGCAAGGTTTGATTCCCTGGGAAGCATTGTACATATCTTCTGTACTTTCAAGATAACTATGGTCATTCATATAGTATTACTGGGGACTCAAAAGCATGCACTTTGGCCTGCTGGCTGCATGTTTAAGGTCTGGTGGCCTACAAATTTCAAAACAAATTGTATTTGCTATTAGCTACAGAGCTGGGAGATATTCTGCAAAACAGTTAAAAGTAGGGACAACTCAAATTTTAATACCTTGATACCTTCTTTATACTGCAAAGAGGCGAGTTGTTTTGGGTCGGTGAGGAGCACATAGAGAACAATTATTATCTGCTTTAAAACAACTTTATTCAATCATTTGTTGGCGAAATTACTCAAAGTTGATTACAGTTGAAACAATTCTCCAGTTTTATCTGATGGGAGTCACTAGACTATGCACAGAGCACTTGCAGTGGTATCTTAATGAATACTTTCTGCAAATACAACAGTGATGGTGGCAAAGTTTTCACAAACCCTTTGCAAGTTGCAGAAGAGCATTTATTTCCTTGTCAATACTCAATAGCAGTGCCTGCATTTCTCACAACTCAGTGAAGGCTGTGACACAAAGAAAGCCACTCATCACCATACAGTATAATTTAAGCATTCACATCATACTGAAAAATATTTATAGAAATCAAGACTTCCTGATTCATTGCTTAGTTTTCTGTATAAACAACAGAAAAACACTTCACGTAAACATATGCACCTTCCCTATAATTTCTGTGATAATGCTTTATAAAAATATTAAAATACAAATCCATTGGAAAGTGGTGAAAAATTATTTTGAAAAAACCTACGCCATTCCTGTAAACAGACCTTACAAAAATCCTGAGTTAAATAATTTAAAATTTTCACAAAAAATGCACTAAAATAAATGTTATTCTGGTTCTGTTCAATATCCACAGGATTCTATGAACTTAGCATACTGTGTATTTGAAACAAACATATGCAAGCTGTTCTGAGAATCAGCAGGTTTTTTTTATTGTGGTCAGTTTTAGCTGAACTGAATTGCAGTGTGTGGACAGTAAACATTTTATTGCCTGCTTCCTTAGATTCTGCATATATCAAAGTATATAAATATGCATCAAATGACAGTTGCATTTGTCAAACTCAACTGAGATTTTAGCACCAAATCCAGTTCATGACTGACTGCACTAATGGAGACAGTCAGTAACGGACTGGAATATGTGCACAAAAAAACATTGAATCATTCAATCAGAACTTTAAATCAAGACTTGTAGCCTGCAGAAGGGAACTGAAAAATGCCATTGCACTATTCTGAGAAAAGCTGGAGATGCCCTCTGTGCACCAAGGTATCTTTATTCATTTGATTTTTGTGGACATATATGCGAACAGACTGCTGACTGGAAATGATTGCCGCTTCAATGAAAAGGATTATGATGCTGTTATATGTTGCTACATAAACTTGTATTCCTTTACATGAACGTACCTGTCTCTTTTTGATACATCTTCAACAGCTGTCACACTGACAGGTCTCTTTCTCTCCAGTGTGGAACTATCACAGTCACTAACAAACACAGGCACATTATTAAGGTGATTGTAAGGAGTCATTGGTGTAAACATGCCTGATACATTGAAGTCCAAATCTATTACAAACAAGAAAAATATGATTATTTTCCATGGAATTTGGCAAAAACTTCCAAATGTAAAGCAATGCAATGGTGTCAAGAATTAATGTGATAGCAAAGAGAGCTAAGCCACAAGTTACATAATTGATACATCGAATGATAAACTAACCAATCTGAAAGATAACACCAAGCTGTACTTACCATCTGGGAAGAACCAGTCAGCATGCTGGATAATTGGCTCAATGATCGTAACCATGTGGACTGAAGTTGCAGCAGCTAGGTCCGCAAGCATCCTTAAAAGGTGAGAAAACATAACATTTGACAGATGCTCTTAATCATACACTTCATTCACAGTGCTTACCCAAAACTGGGCAGTGCCACAAATACTTTCATAGCAAATTTCAAATGTGAAATTCTTTTGTGGGGTGCAAACCAGAAATTCAGAAATATACAGAACATAAATTGAGTGGGATTTGTAATTTCCACAAAAAAAGTAAGTTACTATATTTACTTTTTTTCTGCAGCTTCAAAGCTTAAGCATTAAAACATCAACCAGTTTTGACAAGTTGTATCTTACTGAAGGAGCTGTGCTATCAATATTGAATATGTCAATGCAGCATTTCCAATTGAAGCAAAGTAAATTACATGAAAAGGCAGGATTGCTGCATGTCTATCCATGCTCGACCTCAGCTGTACGAGTTTCTACCTATGCCCATGTAAGCACTGTGTTTAAGCAATATTTCTGATGTAACAACAGGAAGCTCCATAGCAAGGTGGTATTAAGTCTGTACAGATGACTAGGTAAGCACCGTGTTTGTCTCGTACCTACTCGTATTTCTGATATACCAGCAGGAAGCTCCACACCATGGTGATATTAAGTCTGTACAGATGACTTGAAGATCGTACCGCTCTTGCCTTAAATGCAAGTGATGAAAAACAGGGCAGATACTCCCCTGATCACATGGTCAAGGCAAAATGCCGCTAAGCATATGGATCCAAAAATTCACACGTCAGACCCAACTTGTGGTTATCTCAGTTGAAGTGAGAAGAATAAGTCTAAACTTCAATTTCATTCCCTTTAAGAAAAAGAGTTAATTCTTCCTACTTCTGAGTGTTCTTTATAGTGGTGTATATGTGCAGATGAGATCTGGCCACAACTGAACACTCTCTAGGCTTACATACGAAGAAGACTATTGGGCAAAATCAGCCACCAATGCCCATGGAAGGAACTGATGAAGGGGCCTGGAGCTCAAACATTAACCTTTTTTTTAATAGATGCTGCCTAATCTACTGAGCATTTCTAGCATTCTCTGTTGAACAAAGTGAGCTTCATCAACATAGCCATGAATGTCTGTAATTTTGTTTTCCAGGATTCCACAAGTTTTGCTCTCAAGTTTTCCAAGGAAACTGGTTTTGTTTTTGGTTGCATTAGCCCAACATAGAGAAGCAGTTAGCACCTCACTATAAAAGCAGCAACGTACTTACCCTTCGTTCTTAGCCCATAGTAGGTTAGGTCCCAGCACAATCGCGATGTTGCTGGGAGTCATTTTGTTCATTTCACTATATTGCGCAAGTTTCGAGAGAAACTTTATAAGATACCTGTTCAAAGATAACAACTCTAATTATAATTCTGGAAACATTTTGCACTGAATGTTACAGTTTGCTAACTCAGACATTCTCTTCAACTTAGATATATCACAACAAGTTTTACATTTTACAAAGGAAGGCTCTGGTTCCTCTTTCATTTCCTGGCATTTATTGATCGCAGCCAAAGTAATCAAATTGAGTCTCCTAAAATTGACAGCATTCAACCAGCAGCTGCTACAGGATCCAAAAGAGAGTCCACATCTTCTAAGCTACTTGCTGCAAGATGGGCAGTTTCTGGAGGGAATCAGAGCATCTCAGACCCTGTATCCATACAAGGCCCTTTCCAGAACTGCACAGAGCATGCAAGCAATTCATATACATACAGAGGATACAATATCATCAGGATAATTTCAGATGCAATACAATACCCTCTATAAAACTGTCCAGGAACTTCAAGAGAAAATCAAGTAGAAGGAAAATAAAATAACTAGCTCTTTCTCCTGGATGAGTATAATAGAACAACTTTGGCAATATAACTAAATTTCATGCTATTTATTTTACTGAACAAAAGAATATGGGATTGATGTCCAGACGCTCCTGTAGTGATCATTTTACTCATATTTCAACAGGAATTGCACTGTATAACTAACCTTAATGCTACTATTTAGTTCAATGGAAACAGCACAGAAATAGGTCCTTTGGCCCACCAAGTCCACACCAAGCACCTGTCAAAACTAATCCCAGTTTATTCTTCTCACATTCCCATCAGCTCCCTCTGCATTCTACCACTCACCGGGACATTAGGGGCAACTTACAGTGATCATTAACCTATAGACATGAGGACAAGTTCATTCACCTCTTCAACTCAGTTTAAGTGAATCTGAATTTTAAATATGTGGGCTGAAGACACGCGACCACCACCCCACCAAGTCAGACAGTCAAGGCTCCCAGCCCCAATCACATTTGTCACTGATCAGTGTAAGCAGAACAAGTGCTACACATGCCCTTACACTTCCTCCCTTACCACCATTCAGGGACGTGACTCCCTTGTCCATTCGTCCCCCCCATCCCTCCCCACTGATCTCCCTCCTGGCACTTATCCGTGTAAGCGGAACAAGTGCTACACATGCCCTTACACTTCCTCCCTTACCACCATTCAGGGCCCCAAACAGTCCTTCCAGGTGAGGCAACACTTCACCTGTGATACACATAAAAGTTGCTGGTGAACGCAGCAGGCCAGGCAGCATCTCTAGGAAGAGGTGCAGTCGACGTTTCAGGCCGAGACCCTTCGTCAGGACTAACTGAAGGAAGAGTGAGTAAGGGATTTGAAAGTTGGAGGGGGAGGGGGAGATCCAAAATGATAGGAGAAGACAGGAGGGGGAGGGATGGAGCCAAGAGCTGGACAGGTGATTGGCAAAAGGGATACGAGAGGATCATGGGACAGGAGGTCTGGGAAGAAAGACAAGGGGGGGGGAACCAGAGGATGGGCAAGGGGTATATTCAGAGGGACAGAGGGAGAAAAAAGAGAGTGAGAGAAAGAATGTGTGTATAAAAATAAGTAACAGATGGGGTACGAGGGGGAGGTGGGGCATTAGCGGAAGTGAGAGAAGTCGATGTTCATGCCATCAGGTTGGAGGCTACCCAGACGGAATATAAGGTGTTGTTCCTCCAACCTGAGTGTGGCTTCACCTTTACAGTAGAGGAGTAGTATCTGTGTAAGCGGAACAAGTGCTACACATGCCCTTACACTTCCTCCCTTACCACCATTCAGGGCCCCAAACAGTCCTCCCAGGTGAGGCAACACTTCACCTGTGAGTCGGCTGGGGTGATATACTGCGTCCGGTGCTCCCAGTGTGGCCTTTTATATATTGGCGAGACCTGACGCAGACTGGGAGACCGCTTTACTGAACACCTACGCTCTGTCCGCCAGAGAAAGCAGGATCTCCCAGTGGCCACACATTTTAATTCCACATCCCATTCCCATTCTGACATGTCTATCCATGGCCTCCTTTACTGTAAAGATGAAGCCACACTCAGGTTGGAGGAACAACTCCTTATATTCTGTCTGGGCAGCCTCCAACCTGATGGCATGAACATTGACTTCTCCAACTTCCCCACCTCCCCCTCGTACCTCATCTGTTACTTATTTTTATACACACATTCTTTCTCTCACTCTCCTTTTTCTCCCTCTGTCCCTCTGAATATACCCCTTGCCCATCCTCTGGGTCTCCCCCCCCCCTTGTCTTTCTTCCCAGACCTCCTGTCCCATGATCCTCTCGTATCCCCTTTTGCCTATCACCTGTCCAGCTCTTGGCTCCATCCCTCCCCCTCCTATCTTCTCCTATCATTTTGGGTCTCCCCCTCCCCCTCCAACTTTCAAATCCCTTACTCACTCTTCCTTCAGTTAGTCCTGATGAAGGGTCTCGGCCTGAAACGTCGACTGCACCTCTTCCTAGAGATGCTGCCTGGCCTGCTGCGTTCACCAGCAACTTTTATGTGTGTTGCTTGAATTTTCAGCATCTGCAGAATTCCTGTTGTTTGTCACTGATCTTTCCTGACCCCTTTTGCTCTCAAACCCAGGCACAAACCAATCTAGAGTTAAAAATAACTATGCCACAAGAGTGGGAAGCATTGTCAACTTGAACCAACAGATGGAACCTGCCACATTCTAGGATTGTTAATGGTACATGACCTTCTCTGAGAACGTTAAGAAAACATAATTATAGGAATGAACCAGCACACGATAAGGGATAGTAATGGTCTGTAACACTGTTTCACCTTCACAATGTAGCATCCAAGATTGGCAAGTTCACTTGCTTTACTATGTCAAAAGGCCAGAGGCTTAGTTAATTTGACATCCTCTAGACCTAGACTCACCCTCTAGACCTCTTAGAGGAAAGAAAGAAAAAAAATGGATCTACTCCAGGACTTCTGCAATGTCCTTCAGTAGCCAGGTGAGCTGGCTTTCCCATGGTAATAAGCAATAACTAGAAGCCCTGCTTAAGAAGTAAAAATATTCAAGTGGTGAGGTGTGGTCTTGAGACCCTCATGAGGAGTGAGGTTACACAAACAGTCCCATACTCTCTCTATTGGACTGGTTCAGTGCTAGGATGCTACACAACTGAAGTGGGAAGTGGAAGTGATTGTGTCTAATTATTATTAGAGCAGAATTAGCCTATTTGTCCCATCGAGTCTGCTTCACCATTCAACCACGGTTGATTTATTATCCCTCTTCATCCCATTCACCAGGCTTCTCACCATAATCTTTGATGCACTGACTCAGCAAGAACCTATCGACCTCTGCTTTAAATATGCCAAATGGCTTGGCCTCCGCAGCTATGAAAATTAATTCTACAGATTCACCATCCTGTGACTAAAGAATTCCTCCTCATCTGTTCTAAATTGACATCCTCTAGACCTCTCCACACCCACTCTATCTATTTGATAGGTTTCAGTAAATTCTCCCCCATTCTTATAAACTCCAGTGAATGCAGGCCCAGAGCCATCAAATGCTCCTCATAGGTTAACTCCATCATTCCAAAAATCATTCTTGTGAACCTCCTCTGGATCCTCTATATGCCTGCACTACTTTTCTCAGACAACGGGCCCAAAACCGCTCAAAATACTCCGTGTGGTCTGACCAATGCCTTACAAAGTCACAGCATTACATCCTTGCCCTTATGCTCTAGACCTCTTGAAATGAATGCTAACATTGCATTTGCCACCAACTCAACCTGCAAGTTAACCTTTCGGGATTCCTGCACAAGGACTCTCAATTGTCTTTGCACCTCTGATTTTTGGATTTTCTTCCTGTTTTGAAACCGTCTGCACCTTTATTCCTTCTACCAAAGTGCATGGCCATACACTTCCCAACAGTATATTCCATCAGCCACTTCTCTGCCCATTCTCCCAATCTGTCCAAGTCCTCTGGAGATTCCCCTGCTTCCTGAACACCACCTACCCCTCCAACTATCTTCATATCATCCGCTATCTTGGCCACAAAGCCAATCATTCCATCATCCAAATCACTGGACCATAAGACGTAGCAGCAGAATTCAGCTATTCAGCCCATTGAACCTACTCCTCCACCATGGCTGATTCCAGATCCCATTCAACCCCACACACCTGCCTTCTCACCATATTCCTTCATGCACTGCCACAGGCCTGAATGACTTCTGCCCAGTTGCACTCACCCCCATCATTGCAAAGTGCTTTGAGAGACTGGTTCTATCACATCTGAAATCCTGTCTACCCACTACCCTGGAACCCATCAATATGCCTATCGCACCAACAGGTCAGCAGAGGATGCCATCTCCACGGCACTTCACTCTGCCATGACCCACCTGAACATCCCCAACTCTTACGTCAGAATGCTGTTCATTGACTTTAGTTCAGCATTCAATACAGTGATCCCCTCCAAGCTGATCGCCAAACTTCGTATCAGCTCATCCCTCTGCAATTGGACCTTGGACTTTCTGACTAACAGACCCCAATCAGTTAAGTTAGTCAACCTCAAACAACGGGAATTCTGCAGATGCTGGAATTTCAAGCAACACACATAAAAGTTGCTGGTGAACGCAGCAGGCCAGGCAGCATCTCTAGGAAGAGGTGCAGTCGACATTTCAGGCCGAGACCCTTCGAAGGTCTCAGCCTAAAACGTCGACTGCACCTCTTCCTAGAGATGCTGCCTGGCCTGCTGCGTTCAGCAGCAACTTTTATGTGTGTTAATTAGACAACCTCTCCTCCTCCATTCTCACCCTGAACACTAGCGTGCCTTAAGGCTGTGTGCTGAGCCCTCTTCTGTACTCCCTTTTCACCTATGACTGCATTCTTGTACCTGGTTCTAACTTCATGATCAAGTTCACAGACAACACCATGGTGGTTGGCCTGATCAAAGGGGATGATGGCCTACAGGGATGAGGTCCAGCACCTGGCTGCGTGGTGTGCCGACAACCATCTGGTCTTTAACACCCAGAAGACCAAGGAGATCATTGTGGACTTCAGGCATGCTAGGTGTCACACTCACGTCCCCATCTACATCAACGGAGCTGTAGTGGAGCGTGTATCAAGCTTCAAGTTCCTTGGTGTCCACAATTCTGAGGATCTCACCTGGTCCCTGAACTCCTCCATCCTGATCAAAAAGGCACAACAGCACCTTTATTTCCTGCGGAGCATCAAGAAAGCTCACCTCTTTCCCAGGATACTGACGGACTTTTACCGCTATACCATTGAGAGCATACTCATCAACTGCATCTCAGTGTGGTATGGAAATTGTCCTGTATCGGACCGCAAAGCACTCCAGCATGTGGTGAAAACTGCCCAGCGGATTATCGGCACCCAATTGCCCACCATTGAGAATATCTACCATAAACGCTACCTGGGCAGGGCGAAAAGCATTATCAAGGATGCATCTCACCCTAACCATGGACTTTTTACTCTCCTCCCATCAGGTAGGTGCTACAGGAGCCTCCGCTCCTACACCAGCAGGCACAGGCACTTCTTCACTCAGGCTGTGACCCTGCTGAACCTCACATCACAGCACTAAGCAGAATTGCACCCATATTGTACTCTCTCAGCAATTTTATATGTGTGCTGTAGCACTTACTTTTTATTCGCAGTTATTTTGTAAATAACACTATTCTTTGCATTTCTGGTTAGATGCTAACTGCATTTCATTGGGTTTGTATCTGTACTCGGCACAATTACAATAAAGTTGAATCTAATCTAATCAGGAAACTATCAATATTCGCCTTAACTATAACCATGGACTTTGCTTTCACTGCAGTCTGTGGCAGCGCATTCCACATATTCACTACTCTCTAGCCAAAAAAATTAACTCCTTAAATCTGTTCTACAAGGTCGCCCATCAATTTTGAGGCTGTGCCCTCTAGTCCTGAACACCCCCACCATAGGAAACATCCTCTCCACATTCACCCCATCTAGACCTTTCAACACTTGGTAGGTTTCAATGAGATTCCCCTGCATTTTTCTAAATTCCAGGGAGTACAGGCCCAAAACTGCAAAAAACTCTTCATATATTAACCCTTTCATGTCTGGAATCATCCCCGTCAACCTCCCTTTGATTCGCTTCAATGAAAACACATCCTTTCTGAGATATGGGGCCCAAAACTGTTAACAGTACTCTAAATGCAGCCTGACTAGTGTCTTATAAAGCTCAGCATTAACTCCTTGCTTTTATATTCTATTCCCCTTGAAATAAATGCCAACATTGCATTTGCCTTCTTTACTACAGACTCAACCTTTAAATTAATCTTCTGGGAGTCTTGCATGAGAACTCCTAAGTCTCTCTGCATCTCTGATGTTCGAACCTTCTCTCCATTTAGATAATAGTCCGCACTATTGTTCCTTTTATCAAAATGCATTATCATACATTTCCCAATACTGTATTCCAGCTGCCACTTTTTTGCCCATTCTTCCAATTTGTCTAAGTCCTGTTGCAATCGCATTGCTTCCTCGGCATTACCTACCCCTCTACCTATCTTCATGACAAGCATTGTGAAAAGTAGCGGTCCCAATACTGACCCCTGAGGACAACCACTAGTCACTGGCAGCCAACTAGGAAAGGCCCTTTTATTACCACTTGCTGCCTCCTGCCTGTCAGCCATTCATCTATCCATACCAGTACCTTTCCTGTAACACCACAGAATTTTATCTTGTTAAGTAGCTTCATATGTGGTACCTTATCAAATGCCTCCTGAAAATTCAAGTACATGACATCCACTGCCTTTCCTTTTACCACCCTGCTTGTTACTTCCTCAAAGAACTCTACTAGATTTGTCGGGTAAGATTTTCCTTTACAGAAACCAAGGTGACTTTGTCTTATCATTAGTCCTCAACTACCCCGAATCCTCATCCTTAATAATAGATTCCAACATTTTCCCAATTACTGAGGTTAGGCTAATTTCATTTCTTTTGTCTTCCTCCCTTCTTAAAGAGTGGAGTGACATTTGAAATCTTCCTTCGGGACCATGTCAGAATCAAGTGATTCTTAAAAGATCATGATCCATTAGCTCTTCAGCAACCGCTCTCAGGACTCTGGGATGTAGTCCATCTGGTCAAGGTGATTTACCCACCTTAAGACCTTTGAGTTTGCCCAGCACTTCTTCCTTTGTAATATCAATGGCACTCACTCTTGCTCCCTGACACGCCCAAACATTTGGCACACTGCTAGTGTCTTCCACAGTGAAGACTGATGCAAAGTACCCATTAAGTTCATCTGCCATTTCTTTGTCCTCCGTTACTACCTCACCAGCATCATTTTCCAGTGGTCTAATATCAACTCTCACCTCCCTTTTACTCTTTATATAACTGAAAAAACTTCTAGTATCCTGCTAAATGTTATTAGCTAGTTTGCCCTTATATTTTATCTTTTGCCTTATAGCTTTTTTAGTTCCTTTTGTTGAATTTTAAAAGCTTCCAAATCATCCAACTTCCCACTCACTTTTGCTACCTTTAAAAGCCCTTTCCTTGGCTTTTATGCAGTCCTTAGTTTCCCATGTCAGGCACAGTTACCTACCCCACCATTTGAGATCTTCTTTCTCTGTGGGATATATCTATTCTGCGCCTTATGAGCTATTCCCAGAAACTTCAGCAATCTTTGCTCTACCATCATACCCACCAGCATCCACCCCCAATCCACCTGGGCAAGCACCTCTCTCATGCCTCTGTAATTCCCTTTATTCCACTGTAATACTGTTACGTGTGACTTATGTTTCTCTCTCTCAAATTGCAGTATGAAATCAATCATATTATAATCACTGCCTGCTCGGGGTTCCTTTACGTTAAGCTCCCTAAAAAGATATGGGTTATTTCACATCACCCAATCTAAGACAGCCTTTCCCTGAGTAGCTGCTCTAAAAAGTCATCTCGTAGGCATTTAAGCTGCTCTAAAAAGCCACCTCGTAGGCATTCAACAAATTCCCTCTCTTGACATCTGAGACATATACCATGAAAAGAGATCCCAACATCACTAGTCACTTGCAAGCAACCAGAAAAGGCCTCCTTTATTCCCACACTGACTCCTACCAGTCAGCCAATCTTCTATCCATGCTAGTATCTTTCCTGTAATACCATGGGCTCATGTTGTTAAGCAGGCTCATGTGCAGCACCTTGTCAAAAGCCTTTTGAAAAGATAAGTAAACAATATCCACTGACAACACACACAAAATGCTGGTGGAACGCAGCAGGCCAGGCAGCATCTATAGGAAGAGGTACAGTCGATGTTTCGGGCCGAGATCCTTTGTCAGGACTAACTGAAAGAAGAGATAGTAAGAGATTTGAAAGTGGGAGGGGGAGGGGAAGATCAAAAATGATAGGAGAAGACAGGAGGGGGAGGGATAGAGCTATGAGCTGGAAAGTTGATTGGCAAAAGGGACACAAGGCTGGAGAAGGGGGAGGATCATGGGACGGGAGGCCTAGGGAGAAAGAAAGGCGGAGGGGAGCATCAGAGGAAGATATAGTGAGGGGGACAGAGGGAGAAAAAAGAGAGAGAAGGCAGGGGGGAGATAAATAAATAAACAAATAAGGGATGGGGCATGAACAGAAGTTAGAGAAGTCAATGTTCATGCCATCAGGTTGGAGGCTACCCAGATGGAATATAAGGTGTTGTTCCTCCAACCTGAGTGTGGCTTCATCTTGAGAGTAGAGGAGGCCATGGATGGACATATCAGAATGGAAGTGGGACGTGGAATTAAAATGGGTGGCCACTGGGAGATCCTGCTTTCTCTGGTGGACAGAGCGTAGGTGTTCAGCGAAATAGTCTCCCAGTCTGCGTTGGGTCTTGCCAATATATAGAAGGCCACACCGGATGCAGTATATCACACCAGCTGACTCACAGGTAAAGTGTCATCTCACCTGGAAGGACTGTCTGGGGCCCTGAATGGTGGTGAGGGAGGAAGTGTAAGGGATGTGTAGCACTTGTTCCGCTTACAATGATAAGTACCGGGAGGGAGATTGGTGGGAAGAGATGGGAGGGCAGGGGCCAATGGACAAGGGAATCGCAGAAAGAGGGGGGAAGGGGAAGATGTGCTTGGTGATGCGATCCCGTTGGAGGTGGCCGAAGTTACGGAGAATTATATGTTGGACCCGGAGGCTGGTGGGGTGGTAGGTGAGGACAAGGGGAACACCCTATCCCTAGTGGGGTGGCGGGAGGATGGGGTGAGAGCAGATGTGCATGAAATGGGAGAGATGAGCAGATGTGCATGGCTCTCCCAGTGGCCACACGTCTTCAGCCCACGTCCCATTCCTATTCTGATATGTCCATCCATGCCTCCTCTACTGTCAAGATGAAGCCACACTCATCAAATAGACCTTGGTCTATTTATCATGTGTCTCGAAGTACCCAGAAACCTCATCCATAATAAAGGACTCTGACATCTTCCCAGCCACTGAGGTCAGGCTAACTGGCATATAATTTCCTTTCTTCTGCCTCCCTCCCTTCCTAAAGAGTAGAATGACATTTGCAATTCTTCATTCCTCTAGAGCCATTCCAGAATTCACTGATTCTTGAAAGACTAATACTAATGCTTTTACAATCTCTTCAGTGACCTCTTGCAGAACCTTGGGGTGTAGTCTATCTGATCCAGGTGACTCATCTACCTTCAGACCCTTCAGCTTCTCAAGCACCTTGTTCCTAGTGATGGCAACTTCACGCACTTCTGCCTTCTGACTCTCAAATTAACCATATAATAACCTTATAACAATTAGAGCACGGAAACAGGCCATCTCGGCCCTTCAAGTCTGTGCCAAACTCCTACTCTCACCTAGTCCCACCGACCTGCACTCGGTCCATAACCCTCCATTCCCTTACTGTCCATATATCTATCCAATTTAACTTTAAACGTCAACATCGAACCTGTCTCAACCACTTCTGCTGGAAGCACGTTCCACACAGCTACCACTCTGAGTAAAAAAGATCCCCCTCATGTTACCCCTAAACTTTTCCCCTTTAACTCTCAACTCATGTCCTCTTGTTTGAATCTCCCCTACTCTCAATGGAAAAAGCCTATCCACGTCAATTCTATCAATTCCTCTCATAATTTTAAACACCTCTATCAAGTCCCCTCTCAACCTTCTACGCTCCAAAGAATAAAGACCCAACTTGTTCAACCTTTCTCTGTAACTTAGGAAATGAAACCCAGGTAACATATTAGTAAACCTCCTCTGTACTCTCTCAATTTTATTGACATCTTTCCTATAATTCGGTGACCAGAACTGTACACAATACTCCAAATTTGGCCTTACCAATGCCTTGTACAATTTCAACATTACATCCCAACTCCTAAACTCAATGCTTTGATTAATAAAGGCCAGCATACCAAATGCTTTCTTCACCACCCTATCCACGTGAGATTCCATCTTCAGGGAACTATGCACCATTATTCCTAGATCCCTCTGTTCTACAGCATTCTTCAATGCCCTGCCATTTACTATGTATGTCCTATTTTGATTAGTCCTACCAAAATGTAGCACCTCACATTTCTCAGCATTAAACTCCATCTGCCATCTTTCAGCCCACTCTTCTAACTGGCCTAAATCTCTCTGCAGGCTTTGAAAACCTACTTCATTATCCACAACGCCACCTATCTTAGTATCATCTGCATACTTACTAATCCAACTTACTACCCCATCATCCAGATCGTTAATATATATGATAAATAACATTGGACCCAGTACAGATCCCTGAGGCACACTGCTACACACCGTCCTCCAATCTGACACACAGTTATCCACCACTACTCTCTGGCGTCTCCCATCCAGCCACTGCTGAATCCATTTTTTTACTACTTCGATATTAATGTCCAATGATTGAACCTTCCTAACTAACCTTCCATGTGGAATCCTGTCAAAGGCCTTACTGAAGTCCATATAGACAACATCCACCACTTTACCCTCGTCAACTTTCCTAGTAACCTCATGAAAAAATTCAATAAGATTTGTCAAACATGACCTTCCACGCACAAATCCATGTTGACTGTTCCTAATCAGACCCTGTCTATCCAGATAATTATATATACTATCTCTAAGAATACTTTCCATCAATTTACCCACCACTGATGTCAAACTCACAGGCCGATAATTGCTAGGTTTACTCTTAGAACCCTTTTTAAACAATGGAACCACATGAGCAATACGCCAATCCTCTGGCACCATCCCCGTTTCTAATGACATTTGAAATATTTCTGTCAGAGCCCCTGCTATTTCCACACTAACTTCCCTCAAGATCCTAGGGAATATTTTGTCCGGACCCAGAGACTTATCCACTTTATATCCTTAAAAGCGCCAGTACTTCCTCTTCTTTAATCGTCATACTTTCCATAACTATCCTTCTTGTTTCCTTTACCTTACACAATTCAATATCCTTCTCCTTAGTGAATACCGAAGAAAAGAAATTGTTCAAAATCTCCCCCATCTCTTTTGGCTCCACACATAGCTGTCCACTCTGATTCTCTAAGGGATCAATTTTATCCCTCACTATCCTTTTGCTATTTATATAACTGTAGAAACCCTTCGGATTTATTTTCACCTTACTTGCTAAAGCTGCCTTGTATCTTCTTTTAGCTTTTCTAGTTTCTTTCTTAAGATTCTTTTTACATTCTTTATATTCCTCCAGCACCTCATTAACTCCAAGCTGCCTACATTTATTGTAAATCCCTCTCTCTTTCCGAACCAAGTTTCCTATATCCCTTGAAAACCATGGCTCTCTCAAACTTTTAACCTTTCCTTTCAACCTAACAGGAACATAAAGATCCTGTACCCTCAAAACTTCATCTATAAATGACCTCCATTTCTCTATTACATCCTTCCCATAAAATAAATTGTCCCAATCCACTCTTTCTAAATCCCTTCGCATCTCCTCAAAGTTAGCCTTTCTCCAATCAAAAATCTCAACCCTGGGTCCAGTCCTATCCTTCTCCATAATTTTATTGAAACTAATGGCAGTGTGATCACTGAACCCGAAGTGCTCTCCAATACATACCTCCGTCACCTGCTCCACCTCTTTCCGGAACAGGAGATCCAACACCGCCCCTTCTCTAGTTGGTACCTCTATGTATTGCTGCAAAAAACTATCTTGCATACATTTGACAAACTCCAAACCATCCAGCCCTTTTAATACAAAATTAAAATCTCCCACAATCACAACCTTGTGCTTACTACAAATATCTGCTATCTCCTTACAAATTTGCTCGTCCAGTTCTCGGTCCCCATTAAGTGGTCTATAATACACCCCTATAAGTGTCACTACACCTTTCCTATTCCTCAATTCCACCCAAATAGCCTCCCTGGACGAGTCCACTAATCTATCCTGACAGAGCACCGCTGTTATATTTTCTCAAATAAGCAATGCAACACCTCCCCCTCTTGCCCCTCCTATTCTATCACACCTGAAGCAATGAGATCCTGGAATATTTAGTTGCCAATCACACCCCTCCTGTAACCACGTTTCACTAATAGCTACAACATCATATTTCCAGGTATCAATCTATGCTCTAAACTCATCCACCTTTCTTACAATGCTCCTAGCATTAAAATAGATGCATTTAAGAAATTCTCCACTTCTTACTCTCTTTTTATCCTTAATGGAGCAAACAACTTTGTTATCGTTTTCTTCCTTGTCCCCTACATCTTTGGTCTGAGTGCTCCTGATCTCTGTCCCCTGCCTATCCTCCCTCACACATTGTCTACTAGCTTTCTCTATTTGTGAACTAACCTCCTCTCTCCTAGTCTCTTTAATTTGATTCTCACCCCCCAACCATTCTAGTTTGAAGTCACCTCAGTAGCCCTCGCAAATCTCCCCACCAGGATATTGGTCCCCCTTGGATTCAAGTGTAACCTGTCCTTTTTGTACAGGTCACACCTGTGCCAAAAGAGGTCCCAATGATCCAAAAACTTGAATCCCTGCCCCCTGCTCCAATTCCTCAGGAATGCATTTATCCTCCACCTCATTGCATTCCTACTCTCACTATCGCGTAGCACAGGCAGTAATCCTGAGATTACTACCTTTCCGGTCCTTTTTCTCAACTCCCTTCCTAACTCCCTATACTCTCCTTTCAGGACGTCTCCCCTTTTCCTACCTATGTCATTGGTACCTATATGTACCACGACCTCTGGCTCCTCTCCCTCCCACTTCAGGATATCTTGGACGCGATCAGAAAAATCCCGGACCCTGGCACCAGGGAGGCAAACTACCAACCGGGTCTCCAGACTGCATCCACAGAATCGCCTAAAAGACCCCCTTACTATCGAGTCCCTTATTACTACTGCCCTCCTCTTCCTTTCCCTACACTTCTGAGCTACAGGGCCGGACTCTGTGCTGGAGGCACGGCCACTGTTGCTTCCCCCAGGTAAGTTGTCCCCCCCAACAATACTCAAACAGGAGTACTGATTGTCAAGGGGCACAGCCACAGGGGTACTCTCTATTACCTAACTCTTCCTCTTCCCCCTCCTAGCCGTGACCCAGTTGTCTGCCTCCCGTGGCCCCGGTGTGACCACCTGCCTGTAACTCCTCTCTATCAACTCCTCATTCTCCCTGACCATATGAAGGTCATCGAGCTGCAACTTCAGTTCCCTAATGCGGTCCCTTAGGAGCTGCATCTCAGCGCACCTGGCGCAGATGTGGACGTCCGGGAGGCTTGGAGACTGCAGGACCTCCAGCACCGAGAACAACAAGCTGCCCTCACACTCATGTTTCCCCTCTCCTCAAATAACAGCAAAAAATGAATACCAAACCCTCTTCGCTTTGCCTGCTTCTGCCTAAGCCCGTTGAGCCGAAGCCCTTAAGCCTTCACTCTGCTCCCGGCTCACTCCGCAGCCCGCAAACTACGCTGTCCGCTGTATAAGGCTGTGCTCCTTTTAAATCTTCCGCGCTTCACTCCCCGACGTCACACGCCTACGCAGTCCCGCCTCTCTGAACGCCAATGGAAACAAAACCCAAAAAATTCAAAAATGGCTTCCTCTGCACTCCCGCTCCAAATCTCAGACTTCCTTCTCTGAATTACCGGTATACTGCTGGTGTCTTCCACAATAAAAGACTGATGCAAGAAACTTATTTAGTTCATAGAGTCACAGGAAAATACAGTATAAAAACAGGCCCTTCAGCTCATATAGCCCATCAAGCCATTTAAGTTGCTTACTCTCATTGACTTGCAGCAAGACGGTAGCCCTCCATTCCATTACCATCCATGCACCTACTAAACATCTCCTAAATATTGAAATCGAACTCAGATGCACCACTTTTGCTGGCAGCTTATCCACAGCTTATCACTCTGTGAGTGCCATTTCTTTCTCCCCTTTATTACTTCTCAAGCATCATTTTCCAGCGGTCTGATATCCACTCTCACATTTTTACTCTTTAGTATCTGAAAATACTTTTGGTATCCTCTCTTATATTATTGGCTAGCTTGCCTTCATAATTTCATCTTTTTTCTCCTTTTGGCTTTTTTAGTTGCCTTCTGTTGGTTATCAAAAGCGTCCTGCAATCCTTCAACTCCCCACTAATTGCAATATTATATGCCCTCTCTTTTGCTCTTTGCTGTCTTTAACTTCCCTTATCATCCATCATTTTCCCTTTTGATTACTTCTTCATCTTTGGAATGCATTTATCCTGTGTGCCTGAATTCTTCCCGGAAACTTCTACCGTCATCCCTGCTCGTACCCCCTTCCAATCAACTTTGGCCAGCTCCTCTCTCATGCCTCTGTAATTCCCATTACTCCACTTCAATACTGATACATCTGTCTGATGGAACACAGATACTGTAGTTGCAATGGGCAGGACTATTGACGTGGTACTGTATCACTGAAGAACAGAAACAGCAGGAGGAAGATAGGTTGTAGAAACAGGATTCAACTCCTTTCCAAACCCTGATACAGAAAGAGAACCTGGGATTATAGAGAGACTTGGAATGAGAGACTGAGAACAAAGGAAAGCCACAAGTCTGATCTAGACCAATCGCCTTACATCCAGACAGGTAGAGTACCACGCAAACTTTGAATGTTATCTTTGTAAATTTAGAGTTTGAACAAAGATAAGTACATTTTCCGCCAGTTGTTAACTGTGTAATCCTGATATGTACAAGTCAGTATATGGCAAACCACTAGCTCCACCTGGTCTAAACTATTCTACAATCAATATTTTCCAATTTTCCTCCACCAAATTAATTTGCAAGGGCTGTAGATTGTGATGGAGAGGGGAGGCTGCAGCAGTATGTAATGTCAGTTCTACAGAAGGTATTTGAGAGCACCAGAATTGAAGTAGTAATTTTTTTTTGTAGGAATGTCTAGTTTCTCACATTGTTGCCAACATTCATCTCAAATCTGGTAGCAGCTTCACTAATCTTATTTTGTGATTTAAAAAATATACCTGAAGTTGGAACTGTGGGACTTTGGCATCTTGCTGCAGGTTAACCAGAGGGCTTGCAGTTTCTTGTCTGGTTCTGGCACACTGTGACAGAATAGAATGGAAGACAGTGAATACAGTTTAGGAATCTGTAGGGGTGCATTCTTTTAACATGTACACACTTCATAGACCAAAATCAATATTGTACAAAACAAGTGCAGAATGAGTCGGTCACCCTCACCTTGCAGCCTGAACCCACTCATCGTAAAGCTGGAATGTCATTAAAGGCTCTGGAAGTTCTCTCAGATATGACTTTAAGGCACCTGAATGCAAAGAGACACCAATAACATTAGTATCTAACAGCATCACCTAAACGAGCATCTTTTCTTGTTAGTAGTTGCTTCTTCATGTAAACAATGCATATAATAATTAACAATAGAACTCAACATAAAGTAGCTCACGTGATAAATTGTAAATGAAATTGTTACTTTTGCAATGCTACCCGATACCTAGAACTTGATTCATGATCACAACAAATACCAGTTGGTATACCTCTCATGTAAATATGAAGTGAATATTGTCAGAAAACTTTCACAGCAGACCATTGATGGTACATCATTCCAAACGTTCCATGTTTTAATCTGTCACTTGGATTAACTTCCCATTTAATGGCAGTTGTTCAAATCTAAAGGAACACTCACAGCAACGTTAACTCTTCTACATTATTCTCATTATGAGTGTCCATCCAGAGTCTAACACAGCTGAATTGTGTGAACATATAAAATACAATGAAAATTAAATAACTGCATCTGCTGGAAGTAAGAAATAAAAGTAGAAAATACTAGAAACACTCAATAGATAAGGTAGCAACTGTGGAGAGAGAAACAGCTTATGTATCAGGTGGAAGTTTCAGGCTGCTGAGTTTAAACTATTCATTCATTTCACCCCCACAAAAACATCTTTGTGAGTCACAGCTTTTTTTTTAGGTGCATAAGCAATTCAATTTACTTCCAAACTGCTGTGGCCCTTATGTGTGGTACTTACCTGCAACAGCATGTGGGTCAGAATAGAATTCCTCAAGTTGGGAAGTAGAGCAATCCAATGCAGCCTTTAGCTTTTTCAGCTTGGATGCTCCAGCAGCAATTCGGAAAAGGCCCTACAACAAGAAAACGTAATTTTTTTATTCAGTCATTTACAGGCTACTGGTGTCACCAGCTAAGCCAGCATTTATTACCCACCCTTAGTTGCCCTTGAGAAGGTGGTACACCCACAGTGCTGTTAGAGAGGGAATTCCATGATCTTGACCCAGTAACATGAAGGAACGGCAATATGTTTCCAAGTCAGGATTGGTGAGTGACTTGGAGGGGGATTACACATACAAAACAACAAGATTTTTATGGACTGCACCAAAGTGTGATCACAAATAAGTAGCTATCATAAAGATAAACAAAATGCTGCAGACATCAGGTGACCCTCCTTTCCTCTTACTCTAAGGAATTACAAGGGTAAAAAGACCTTGGTGGGAGTTATATAAAGTCTCCCAAACAAGTCACAATGGGAGACAGAAAATGCATGCCAAAAGGGCAATGTTATAATAGTCATGGGGGATTTCAATATGCAGTAGATTGGGAAAATCAGGCTGGTGCTGGATTTCAAGACAGGAATTCCTAGAGTGCCTACAAGATGGCTGTTTAGAGCAGCTTGAGGTTGAACCCACTTAGGGAAAGGCTATTCTGGATTAGGTGTTGTGCAATGAACAGGAAATGATTAGAGAGCGCAAGAACTCTTCGGGGCAAGTGATCATAATATGATCAAATTCACCCTGAAATTTCAGAAGGAGAAGCTAGAGTTGGATGTATCAGCATTACAACAAAGTAAAGGCATGAGAGAGGAGGTGGTCAGAATTGGTTGGACAAGAAAACTGGCAGGAATGACGGCAGAGCAGCAATGGCTGGAATTTCTGGAAGCAATACATCCCAAAGAGAAAGAATCATCCTCAAGGCATGATGACACAACTGCGGCTAACAAGAGAAGTCAAAGCCAACAAAAAAAAACAAGAGAGGGCATAAAATAGAGCAAAAATTACTGGGAAGATGAAGGATTGGGAAGCTTTTAACTATCAACAGCAGGCAACTAAAACAGTTATTAAGAAGGTAAAGATGGAATATGAAAGTAAACTACCCAATAATATTAGAGAGGATACCAAGAGTTTCTTCAGATACATATGTGTAAAAAGGAGGTGAGAGTGGATATCAGACTGCTGGAAAGCGATGCTGAAGAAGTAGCAAAGGAGTAAAGTGAAATAGCGGGCAAACTGACTAAGTATTTTGCATCAGTCTTCACTGTGGAAGACACTTAGCAGTGTGGTGGAAGTTCCGTGTGTCAGGGGGTATGAAGTGTGTGAAGTTACCATAACTAGAGAGAAGGTTCTTGGGAACTGAAAGGTCTGAATGTAGATAAGTTATCTGGACCAGGTGGTGTACACCTCAGGGTTCTGAAAGAGGTGGCTGAAGAGATTGCGAAGACATTGGTAATGATTTTTCAAGAATCACTAGATTTTGGAATGGTTCTGGAAGACCAGAAAATTGCAGGTGTCACTCCACTATTTGAGTAGGGAAAGAGGCAGCAGAAGAAAGAAAATTGTAGGCCAGTTAGTCTGACCTCAGTAGTTGGAGTTGATTGTTACAGATGTGGTTTCAGGGCATTTGGAGGCACATGATAAAACAGGCCATAGTCAGCAAAGCTTCCTCAAGGAAAAATCTTGCCTGACAAATCTGTTGGAATTCTTTGAAGAAATGACAAGCAAGATAGAGAATCGGTTGATGTTGTGTTCTTGGGTTTTCAGAAGGCCTTTGACAAGGTGCCAAACATGAGGTTGCTTAACAAGCTATGAGCCCACGTTATTACAGGAAAGATTCTAGCATAGATAAAGCAGAGTTTGACTGGTGGATAGCAAAGAGTGGGAATAAAGTGAGCCTTTTTGGTTGGCTGCCGGTGACCAGTGGTGTTCAACAGGGGACTGTGCTGGGATCGATTCTCTTTACATTATGTGTCAATGATTTGGATGACGGAATTGACGGCTGTGTTGCAAAGTTTAGAAAATACAAAGATAGGCAGAGGGGCAGGTAGTTTTGAGTAGATAGAGAGGCTGCAGCAGGACTTAGACAGATTAAGAGAATGAGCGAAGAAATAGCAGATGGAATACAGTGTCAGGAAGCCTAATGAATGGCAAAAGGCCTTGATAGAGTGGATATGGAAAGGATGCTTCATATGATGGGAGAGACTAAGATCAGCGGTAATGCACCATTAAGCTGGATGCCAACCGCCGTAAAACAAGAAGAAGAAGAGACTAAGACCAGAGGACACAGCCTCAGAATAGAGGGTTGTCCTTTTAAGACGGACATGAGGAGGTATTTCTTTAGCCAGAGAGTGGTGAATCTGTGGAATTCATTGCCAGAGGCAGCTGTGGAGGCCAAGCCTTTATGTATATTTAAGGCAGAGGTTGATAAGATTCTTGAATGGTCAGGGCCTGAAGGGATCAGGGAGAAGGCAGGAGATTGGGGCCGAGAGGAAAACTGGATCAGCAAAGTGTAATGGTAGAGCTGACTCGATGGGCCAAATTAGCTAATTCTGGTCCTATATCTTATGGTCTACTCGGTAAAGATTATTGGTAGGAGGACATGAGGAACAAAGGGCTTTATTTCAACTGCTAGTTCATGGCTAAAAGGTGTCTGCCATTGGGAGGTGGAAGAAGGTCCTTTGGCCCACCTAGTCTATGCTGAACTATTATTTTGCTGAGTCCCTTTGGCCTGCACCTGGACCACAGCTCTCCATATCCCCTCTTCCACGTACACATCCGAACTTCTCTTAATTGTTGAAATTGAACCCACATCCATCACTTCAGTTAGCAGCTCCTTCCACACTCTCACCACCCTCTGAGTGAAGAAGTACCCCCACAGGTTTCCCTTAAACATTTCACCTTTCATCCTTAACAGCCATGACCTCTAGTTCTAGTCTTACCCAACCTCTGTGGAAAAACGCTTGCTTGCATTTACCCTATTGTATACCTCTCATAATTTTGCATACCTCTATCAAATCTCATTCTCCTATGCTCCGGGGAATCAAGTCCTAAAGTACTAAACCTTTCTCTATAACTCAAGTCCTGCCAATTTCTTTATAAATTTTATGACCCTATCTACCTGTGATGCCAATTTCAAGGAATTAAGGACCTGTATTCCCAGATCCTTCTGATCTACCTCACTCCTCAGTGCTTACTGTTCACTGTGCAAGTCCTACCTTGGTTTGTTCTTCCAAAGTGCAAGCTCTCACACTTGTCTATTTGCCATTTAATTAAATTCCATGAAATTCCATTAATTAAATTTACATTAAATTCCCCTGTTATCTTTCAGCCCATTTTTCATCCAGTCCAAATCCCATTGCAAGCTCTAATAGACTTCCTCGCTGTCCACCAATGCTCCCAATCTTGGTGTTGTTCACAAATTTGCTGATCCAGTTAATCATATTGTCATCCTGTCACTGACATAGATGACAAACAAAAACTACCCACCACCGATCTCTGTGGCAGACCACTAGACACAAGCCTCCAGTCAGAGGCAACCATCTACTACCACTCTCTGGCTTCTCTCATGGCCAATTTCTACCTCACTCTGAATGCCAATCTTCTTGACCAACCTTCCATGAGAGACCTTGTCAAAGGACTTGCTAAAAGACTTGCATCCACTGCCTTTCCTTCAACAACTTTCCTGGGTAGATAAGAGCTATCATGTACAAAGCCATATTGACTATCCCTAATCAGTCCCTGTTGATCCAAATACTTATAATCCCTTTCAATAACATACCCACCACTGATGTCAGCCTCACCAGCCTATAAACTCCTACCTCATTCTTAGAGACTTTCTTGAACAACAGAACAACATCAGCTATCCTCCAACCCTCCAGCACTTCAATCTTGGCTAATAATGTTTTAAATGTCTCTGCTGGGGCCCTGAAATTTCTGCACTTGTCTCCCACCAGATCTAAGAGAACATACCCTAATGTGTCTCAAGACAATAAACTCCTCCTCCTCTGTAATTCATGTACAGTCCAATACCTCCCTTCTACACACTCGGTGTCTGAGTACCCAAGTAAATACAGGTGCAAAAAAATCCACTGAAGATCTTTCTCCTCTCAATCTCCAAGATGACCATTTGTGTCCCTTGCTATCCTTTTGTTCTTAATAGATCTGTAGAAGCCCTTGGGATTCTCTTTTACCTAATCTGTTAGAGCAAATTCATGCCTTCTTTTAGCCTTCCTGATTTCCCACTTAAGTGCTCTCTTGCATTTTTTATACTCCTGAAGTACCTCATTTGGTCCTAGCAGGCTATATCTGCTACACATCTCCTCCTTCTTCTTCTTAAACAGGCCTCACAACCTCTCGGAAATGGATGCACATCAGTTCTGGCAGTGTCTGCAGGTTATTACTTTCTACAAAGCAAAACCTAACATCACAAATGGCTGTGATGTTTCACTCCCAGATGTGCTTAACACTTTTTATGTACACTTTGAAAGGGAGAATAAAACTACATCAGTGTGAATCCCTGCAGTATCTAGTGACGCTGTGAACTCTGTCTCAGAGGCCAACGTCAAACCATTTCTCTTTCTTTATCTTTCCAACATTTTTATTAAACTTCATATACACAAATACAGAATTCATAAGGATTCTTATTATAAATCAAAATAAGGTAGCACAAAATGTACTATATATAAATCACACTGATACAATCACGGTATCCCATATTCATGATCAATCAAATAAAATAAATTGAATTATGAAATACAATAATATAGTTAATTATATTATTAAAAAAATCTACACCCACTACCAAGACAAAGCTGGTTGGTAAAAAAACAAAAGAAAAAAAAGAGTACTTTACCATGTACTAATAGCCCAGATATATATTTCAATAACAATAACAATTCAAAGATTTTCAAAATAGTTCAGAAAAGGTCCCCATAGCGTCTGAAAATCTTGATTAGAATCAGAAATTGAACAACAAATCTCTAAATTTAAACATGACATAACATCGCTTAACCATTGAGCATGTGTAGGGGGGCAACCTCCCTGCATTTAAACAAGATCGCCCTCCTAGCCATAAGAGAAATAGAAGCCAGTACCCGTAAATGAGAAGGCTCCAAAATTATAGCTCTTTCCTCAACAATACCAAATAAGGCAGTCAAAGGATTGGGCTTAAAGTTAATTTAAAGTACAGAAAAAGTTTGGAATACATCTTTCCAATATTTTTCAAGGCTCGAAAGAACATTTTTCAAGAGGATGAACTTTCACAAGGTATCATGCCCTGATGGTGTACCTGGCAGGGATCTGAAAACCTGTATCAACTAACTAACAGGAGTACTCAAGAACTTCTTCAATCTCTCACTGCTGTAGTCGGTGATCCTCAACTCCTTCAAAAGGGTGACAATCACACCAGTGCCCAAGAAGAGCAGGGAGAACTGCCTTAACAACTATCACCCAGTGGCACTTGCATCTACTTGATGAAGTATCTTGAGTGGTTGGTCATGGCTAGAATCAACACCTGCCTAAGGAAGGACTTGCCCGTCTGCAATTTGGCCATCGCCACTATAGGACCATAGTAAGTGCAGTCACACTGGCTGGCTTCTCAGCCTTGGATCACCTGCATCAGGCTGCTGTTTATTGACTACAACTCAGTTTTCAACACCTTCATGTTTTCAGTTCCAATCAACAAGCTCCAAAACCTGGGCCACCGTATCTGGATCACAGTCTGTGTGGCTCAGAAATAACATCTCCTCTTCGCTGACAATCAACACTGATGGACCTCAAATATGCATGCTTAGCCCAATGCTCTACTCCCTCTACACCCATGATTATGTGGCTAAGCAACTAGGCACAGCTCAAATGCCAACTCAACTGTTTTTCAGATGATGATGAAGAGGTGTACAGCAGCAAGATAGATCAGCTGGTTGAGTGGTGTCGCAGCAACAACCTTGTACTCAACATCAGTCAGTAAGACCAAGAAATGGATTGTGGACTTCGGGAATGGGAAGTTGAGAGAACACACACCAGTCATTGTGGAGTCAGAAGTGGAAAGGGTGAGCAGATTCAATTTCCTGGGTATTAACATCTTTGAGGATCTATCCTGGGCCCACACATTGAGACAATTGCAAAGAAGGCAAGACAGTGGCTATATTTCATCAGGAGTTTGAGGAGAATTAGTGTGTCACCAAAGACGCACAAATTTGTAGAAATGTACCATTGAGAGCATTCTAACCCTTTGCATCACCATCTAGTAAGAAGGGGCCACTTCACAGGATTAGAAAAAACTGCAGCAAGTTGTAAACTCTGCCAGCTCCATCATGGAACTACCATCCCCCTGCGTCCAAGGCATCTTCAAAAGGTTATGCATCCATTATTAAGGACCCGCATCACCCAGGACTTGCCCTCTTCTTATTGCTACCATCAACGAGGAGGTAAAGGAGCCTGAAGACACACACTCAATGATTCAGGAAGTTTCTACCTCTCCACCAACAGATTTCTGAATGGACAATAAACTCACAAACACCACATAACTACTTTGTTTTCCTCTCTACTTATTTCTTTATATATGCTTATTATAATTTCTAGATTTTATTATTATGCCTTGCAATGTACTGCTGCTTCAAAACCCTAAACCTGTTAAAATGTCATTAGAAACGGGGATGGTGCCACAGGATTGGCGTATTGCTCATGTTGTTCCATTGTTTAAAAAGGGTTCGAAGAGTAAACCTAGCAATTATCGTCCTGTGAGTTTGACGTCAGTGGTGGGTAAATTAATGGAAAGTATTCTTAGAGATGGTATATATAATTATCTGGATAGACAGGGTCTGATTAGGAACAGTCAACATAGATTTGTGCATGGAAGGTCATGTTTGACAAGTCTTATTGAATTTTTTGAAGAGGTTACTAGGAAGGTTGACGAGGGTAAAGCAGTGGATGTTGTCTATATGAACTGCAGTAAGGCCTTTAACAAGGTTCCACATGGAAGGTTAGTTAGGAAGGTTCAATCGTTAGGTCTTAATATTAAAGTAGTAAAATGGATTCAGCAGTGGCTGGATGGGAGACGCCAGAGAGCAGTGGTGGATAACTGTTTGTCAGATTGGAGGCCAGTGTCTAGTGGTGTGCCTCAGGGATCTGAACTGGGTCTAATGTTGTTTGTCATATATATTAATGATCTGGATGATGGGGTGGTAAACTGGATTAATAAGTATGCAGATGATACTAAGATAGGTGGAGTTGTGGATAATGAAGTAGGTTTTCAACAGCCTGCACAGAGATTTAGGCCAGTTAGAAGAGTGGGCTGAAAGATGGCAGATGGAATTTAATACTGATGAATGTGAGGTGATACATTTTGGTAGGACTAATCAAAATAGGACATACATGGTAAATGGTAGGGCATTGAAGAATGCTGTAGAACAGAGGGATCTAGGAATAATGGTGCATAGTTCCCTGAAGATGGAATCTCATGTGGATAGGATGGTGAAGAAAGCTTTTGATATGCTGGCCTTTATAAATCAGAGCATTGAGTATAGGAGTTGCGATGTAATGTTGAAATTGTACAAGGCATTGGTAAGGCCAAATTTGGAGTATTGTGTACAGTTCTGGTCACCGAATTATAGGAAAGATGTAAATAAAATTGGAAGAGTACAGAGATTTACCAGAATGTTGCCTGGGTTTCATCACCTAAGTTACAGAGAAAGGTTGGACAAGTTGGGTCTTTATTCTTTGGAGCATAGACGGTTGAGGAGGGCCTTGATAGAGGTATTTAAAATTATGAGGAGGATAGATAGAGTTAATGTGGATAGGCTTTTTCCATTCAAAGTGGGGGAAATTCAAACAAGAGGACATGAGTTGAGAGTTAAAGGGCAAAAGTTTAGGGGTAACATAAGGGGGAACTTCTTTACTCAGAGAGTGGTAGCTGTGTGGAACAAGCTTCCAGCAGAAGTGGTTGAGGCAGGTTTGATGTTGTCATTTAAAGTTAAATTGGATAGCTATATGGACAGGAAAGGAATAGAGGGTTATGAGCTGAGTGCAGGTCGGTGGGACTAGGTGAGAGTAAGCGTTCAGCACGGACTAGGAGGGCCAAGATGGCCTGTTTCCATGCTGTAATTGTTATATGGTTATATGTTAGCCTTACCATTTATTCTGAGAGGAACATGAAAACTCTGCATATTCAAGATTTCACTTTTGAAAGTTTCCCACTCACCAAGCACACCTTTGCCAGAAAAAAATCTATCCCAATCCACACTTGCCAGATCCTTTGATATCATCAAAATGGCTTTTCTCAATTTTAGAATCTCAACTCGAAAACAGACCTACCCTTCTCCATAGTTATTTTGAAACTAATGGAATTATGATCACTCATTCCAAAGAGGTCCCCTGCACACACACTGTCACTTCCATCTTGTTCCCTCATAAAAGATCCAGTATTGCACTCTCCCTAGCTGGGACCCCTATATATTGATTCAGGAACCATTCCTGAAGACATTTAGCCCTTTCACAGTATGGGGTTCCTAGTAAGTATGTGTAAAGTTAAAATTACCTCCTCTCCCAACCTTGTGTTTTTTGCACCAGTCAGCAATCTCTCTACTAATTTGCTCCTCTAAATCCTGCTGACTATTGGGTGGTCTATAAGACATCCCCATTAAAATGTTCATCACTTTCTTATTCTTCAGTTCCACCAATATTCCTCCTGAATAAGTAGTGGAGCACTCCTTCAAACAGACTCATTCAGCTCCACTGTCACAAAGATCATTACAGAAAATCTGTCGACTATATGATTTTGGAAAAGTCATTTACAAATGATTAGATTTGAAGTTAAACATAATATACAGAAAAATTAAGAAAGGTTGGGAAAGTCAGTTGTGAATACAAAATGACTTAATCTGGATACGCAAACACGAGTAATTCTGCAGATGCTGGAAATTCAAGCAACACACATCAAAGTTTCTGGTGAACGCAGCAGGCCAGGCAGCATCTCTAGGAAGAGGTACAGTCGACGTTTCAGGCCGAGACCCTTCGTCAGGACTAAATGAAGAAAGAGATGTTAAATTTCTTACTAGCTCTTTCTTCAGTTAGTCCTGACGAAGGGTCTCAGCCTGAAACGTCGACTGTACCTCTTCCTAGAGATGCTGCCTGGCCTGCTGCGTTCACCAGCAACTTTGATGTGTGTTGCTCAATCTGGATACATTCTGTTCCCAGTACACCAGAAAAGGGAGAAGGTACCTGTGCCAAGGCTGAAACCTTTCAAAGTAATTCTTCTCACCTGCATTGGATACAGGAAGGCTAGTGAACTGTTCAGAAGAACAAAGATGGATGATAAGAAAGATGGAGCTAGAGATGGCAAATTTCTGAGCATGAAAATGAGAACTCTGATAATGATACATGTGTGTATAATTTGTAGCAACCAGCACTCACCTCCTCTTTCATACCAGTTTCCAGCAGCATCATTACACAAGCCTCAATTGGGAGAGCTATCTCACGACCACTACGCTTGAGGTGTTCTTCCAGAGCAGTTCCAAATGCAGGCTTCTCAGTCCACGTATCTGGCAGAAATCAATTAACTAATCAACAAACTAATGCATTCATCTCCACAAATAACTTTTTGCTGTAATGGTTCACTGATGTTAATCTTTAAAATATTTGTTCAGTATGTACATTGCTTGAATAAATAACTTAGAAACCATAAAAACATTACAGCACAGAAACAGGCCTTTTGGCCCTTCTTGGCTGTGCCGAACTATTTTTCTGCCTGGTCCCACTGACCTGCACCTGGACCATATCTCTCCATACATCTCTCATCCATGTACCTGTTCAAGTTTTCCTTAAATGTTAAAAATGAGCCTGCATTTACCACTTTATCTGGCAGCTCATTCCACACTCCCACCACTCTCTGTGTGAAGAAGCCCCCCCTAATATTCCCTTTAAACTTTTTCCCCTTCACCCTTAACCCACGTCCTCTGGTTTTTTTCTCCCCTTCCCTCAGTGGAAAAAGCCTGTTTGCATTCACTCTATCTATACCCATCATAATTTTATATACCTCTATCAAATCTCCCCTCACTCTTCTATGCTCCAGGGAATAAAGTCCTAACCTATTCCACCTTTCTCTGTAACTCAGTTTCTCAAGTCCTGGCAACATCCTTGTAAACCTTCTCTGCACTCTTTCAACCTTATTAATATCCTTCCCGTAATTTGGTGACCAAAACTGAACACAATACTCCAGATTCGGCCTCACCAATACCTTATACGACTTCAACATAACATTCCAGCTCTTATACTCAATACTTTGATTAGTAAAGGCCAATGTACCAAAAGCTCTCTTTACGACCCTATCTACCTGTGACGCCACTTTTAGGGAATTTTGTATCTGTATTCCCAGATCCCTCTGTTCTACCGCACTCCTCAGTGTCCTACCCTTTATCTTGTATGTTCTACCTTGGTTTGTCCTTCTAAAGTACAATACCTCACACTTGTCTGTATTAAACTCCATCTGCCATTTTTCAGCCCATTTTTCCAGCCGGTCCAAATCCTTCTGCAAGCTTTGAAAACCTTCCTCACTGTCCACTACTCCTCCAATCTTTGTATCATCAGCAAATTTGCTGATCCAATTTACCACATTATCATCCAGATCATTGATACAGATGACAAATAACAATGGACCCAGTACTGATCCCTGTGGCACACCACTAGTCACAGGCCTCCACTCAGAGAAGCAATCCTCCACTACCACTCTCTGGCTTCTTCCGTTGAGCCAATGTCTAATCCAATTTACTATCTCACCATGTATACCTAGCGACTGAATCTTCCTAACTAACCTCCCATGCGGGACCTTGTCAATGGCCTTACTGAAGTCCATATAGACAACATCCACTTCCTTCCCTCCATCCACTTTCCTGGTAACCTCCTCGAAAAACTCTAATAGATTTGTTAAACGTGACCTACCACGCACAAAGCCACGGTGACTCTCCCTAATAAGTCCCTGTCTATCCAAATACTTGTAGATCCTATCTCTTAGTACTCCTTTCAATAATTTACCCACTACTGATGTCAAACTTACCGGCCTATAATTTCCCGGATTACTTTTTGAGCCTTTTTTAAACAAGGGAAAATACAAAGTATTTCCAATGACAGTTTAAAGTCTATTTATAGTTATTAAATCTATCAACATACATGAGTGTTTCAGATAATCCACCATTAAATCAAATGGTGGTTTGATTCATACATTCATACATTTCATTCATCAATTCAGAAAATACATACATCAGCAGAAAAAATGCCTAGCTGGAAAACAAAAAAAATTAAGAAAACTATAGAATAGGGACTTATCCAAAGGTTAATAAGAAATGAAGAAGCTGATGAAATGCTGCTGTACTGCACCTTGCTGGGTCTGGATCGTAGGAAGGACTCGCTCTAAGACTGCTAGTGATTTTCTATGGTAATCTGCTTGTGCTTCTAATAACTGAGAACAAAGACCACATTGTCAACAAAAATTCCATTAGCTTCATGCCTACAGAAGTATTAATCTCAAGTCGATCAAATGCAACTCCATCATATTGTAACAAAAATGTCAATTTAAATGAATGAGGCAAAGAACTAAATACTTATGAAGAGTCAGTGTCATCACTTACCATTACCAAATACCTTGCATAATCACCTTCTTTCGAAATAAAGTTGTACATATCAGCTGCAAGTTGATCCTGTGGACAGAGAGATTTCTTTACTGCATTCAAATCACAGCTTCCAAGACAACAGAATAAAAGAAAGGAAAATAGACTAGCAATACTAAACTACCAGTGTTGGCGTGTGGCCAAGTAGTTAAGGCGTTCATCTACTGATCTGAAGGTTGCTAGTTCGAGCCTTGGCTGAGGCAGCGTGTGTGTCCTTGAGCAAGGCACTTAACCACACACTGCTCTGCGACGACACCGGTGCCAAGCTGTATGGGTCCTAATGCCCTTCCCTTAAACAACATCGGTGGCGTGGAGAGGGGAGACTTACAGCATGGGCAACTGCTGGTCTTCCATACAACCTTGCCCAGGCCTGCGCCCTGGAAACTTTCCAAGGCGCAAATCCATGGTCTCATGAGATTAACAGATGCCAATGATGAAATCACTAAATTACGTGTTGATAAAATAGAAAGATAGGATATTCAGTTTAGCCTGACTGTTGCTTTATTTTTGAGAACAACTATCTGAAATGTTCACAAAAACAACAATCAGTATAGATGAAGGTGATTGCTGAGCCCACCCAGTTCTGCTTGAGGTAGACAAGCTGCTCTCAGCAGGTGAGCTATTTTGGTGCCTCATTTTATCAACATTTCAGATTTTTTCTCAGGTTGCTGGGTTTTCTGGATGTTTAACCTTGCAATGACAACTGGCACAGGCAAAAGTTAGTGTACTTTCCAGCAGCGTGAATAGGATGTTTGAGCACTTGCACTGACTGAGTCTGTACACACTCCATTATTACCACCCTCATCCATACCCTATATGACCACACTTACCTCTAAGTCTACAGTCTCTCTGCAACACTCACAGCTCTACAAGCCACCCATTATGAACTTTACCAGCTCTCTCTGTGGCAACATTTACTGTCGGAGAACCCGTCAAATCAGGCTTGCACCTGTGTGGCATCCTATACAGAGACAACCTGCCCACTGGTTTTACTGGAGTCAAAACTGTTCTAATTTTCCTAATGTCACAACCAGAAGGCCCACCATCCACACACACATCTAAACAACCTCTGCTGGGAAAGCACACCTCAGTAATTCTTGGACATTTCCCCCCAATACTTGTATCAGGATAAAGATTTCTCAAGCTCAGGCGGTATCCATTCACTCCCAAAAATAGTTAAAGGGAAGCTGGCTCCGACATGAAAGCAACATTCAGGGTGAGCTGGCAGGTTGGGGAATTGTATTAAAAGTGTATCAATATTGGACAGACAATTGCTAACATGTAAAGAAACTACTTGCAAAAAAAACCCTGAAGAACAGAAACCGAAGAGAAATGATTCATTGGTCCAACTATTAAATCAAGCAAATTGTGAGAGATTGCAGTGGTCTGAGGACTGCAAGCTCAGTAAAGGAAAATTAAGAAACTGATAAAGAGAAGGAAGGTAGAATAACATACCATTCTCCATAACTTCTATTACTTCCAAAGGGATCCACCACCAAGCATATCTTACCGCACCCCCGCCACCACTCTGATTTCTGCAGGAATGCTTCTTCTGTGATTCACTTGTCCATTCGTCCCTCCCAGCACATCCCTGCAAGCAGCTAAAGTGCTTCACCTCCATTCAGGGCCCCAAACAATCTTTTCAGATGAGGCCACACTTCATTCACCAATCTGCTGGGGTCGTCTATTGTGTTCAGTGCTCCTGATGTAGCCTGCTCTATATTGGTGAAACCTGTTGAAAATTGAGCACACTGCTCCATCTGCTAAAAGCAGAACTTCCCAGTGGCCAAACACTTCAATTCCATTTCCCATTCCTATTCTGACATATCGGTCCATGACCTCCTGTTGTGCCAAGAAAAGGCCACCCTCAGGATGGAGGAGGAACACCTTACATTCTGGCTGGGTAGCCTCCAACCTGATGGTATGTATATCAATTTCTCCTTCCAGTAAAAAAGAAATTCCATCCTGCCCTCTGCTCTTCTTCTATTCCCCACTCCGGCCTCTTACCTTCTTCTATGGTCCTTTCCTATCAGATTTCTTCTTCTCCAGCACTTTACCTTTCATACCCACCTGGTTTCACCTATCACCTTCTAGTTAACCACCTTCCCCTCTCCCCACCTTTTTATTCTGGCATCTCCTTCCTTCCTTTCCAGACCTGATGAAGGGTTTTGGCCTGAAACTTCAACTGTTTATTCATTTTCATAGATGCTGCCTGACTTGCTGAGTCCTATCAGCATCTTGTGTGTGTTATTCCAGTTGAAAGAGTAGACTGGCAAGAAATAAAGACAAAATATAAGTTTTATAGCTGTCAAAAGCACAGGTAAATGTAGACTCCTTACAGGCAGAGACATTAGAATTTAGCATATAAAATAAGGGATATGGCAAAAATTAAAATACTGTATGTCCACAAGAGAACTAAGGGTACAGCAGGAATGAAGAACTGAAGGAATTACTACTAATAAAAGTACAAGTAGTCAGGATAGTAGCACAGCAACTGGTCACAGCCTCAGTGACTTGGATTTGATCCCAACTTTGGATGCTATCTGTGTAGGAGATTGCACATTCTTTACCTGATCATGTGGGTCTCCCACAGGGTCTCCAGTTTCTTCCAACCTGCCAGTCGATTAACTAATTCACTACTTTAAACTACCCCTTATGTAGGTTGATGGCAGGAGAACTGTTGAGAGTTGAAGAGGTTGTGAAAGGAAGATAATGGTTATTAGTGAGACAACACTGTTTTGGTGGGCCGAAGGGCCTCTTTCTGTGCTCCACACCTCTAAATTGGTGAAAATGAAAACCAATAAGGGAACCAGTGGATGCATTTAAATTTTCTAAAGGCTTTCAATAAGGTGCCACACAGGAAGATGGTCAACAACAGTGGTCCCCAACCACCAGGCCGCGGACCAGTACCGGGCCGCAAAAGCATGTGCTACCGGGCCGTGAGGAAATGATATGATTTAGCGATATGAAATGATACGAGTCAGCTGCACCTTTCCTCGTTCCCTGTCACGCCCACTGTTGGAACCTGAACACACACGAGGTCATTACCCACGCGTCATCCATGTCAGCGCGGGAAGAAGATCAACTCCTCGAGCTTGCAAACGACGATAGGCTGAAAAGTATGTCTGACATAACACCTCTGCCGGCATTCTCGATCAAAGTCAAGGCTGAATATCCTGAGATGGCCACGAAAGCACTGAAAACGTTGCTTCCATTTCCAACATCATAACTCTGCAAAGTGGGCTTTTCTACAATGAATGCAACGAGAACTAAATTGCGGAATAGACCGGACACAAGGAACCCCCTTCGAGTATCGCTGTCTTCCATCACCCCTCGATGGGACCGTCTTGTTGCAAGGAAACAAGCCCAGGGCTCCCACTGATTCCGCGATATTGGTATGTTGCAATGATTTTATATGTTCATATGGGGAAAATATGCACTGTGTTTAATATTAAATTCGATAGATAAACCCTTTTAGAAACGAAATTGAGTGTATTAGCCACTTATAAGTGACTTAGTTGACTTATCACCTATATTCCAGTCCGCAAGAATATTGTCAATATTAAACCGGTCCGCGGTGCGAAAAAGGTTGGGGACCCCCGGTCAACAAGATTTGAGCACATTTAATATATAGACAGAAAGCAAAATGCAGGAATAAACACATGTAGGAAATAAACAAATGTATGAATAAACTGCCTGTAAGGAATAAACTAATCCTCATAGAGGGATCAGAAGTGGAGAGAGTCAGCAGTTTCAAGTTCCTGTGTGTCAAGATCTCTGAGGACCTAACCTGGACACAACGTATTGAAGAAGGCTATAAAGAAGGCAAGACAGCAGGAGTTTGAGGAGACTTGGTTTGCCAACAAAAACACTCAGAAACTTCTACAATGTACCACGGAGAGCATTCTGACTGGTTACATCACCGTCTGGTATGGGGGGAGCCACTGCACAAGATTGAAATAAGTTGCAAAAACTTATAAAATTAGTCAGCTCCATCATGGGTACCAGCCGCCACAGTATCCAAGACATCTTCAAGAAGCGATGCCTTGTGGGTGGGGTCCATCATTAAGGACCCCCAGCACCCAGGACATGCCCTCTTTATATTGTTACCGTCTGGAAGGAGGTACAGAAGCCTGAAGGCACACACTTGGCGATTCAGAAACAGCTTCTCCCCGCCTCTGTCATTTGATTCCTAAATGGTAATTGAACCCATGAACACTACCTACTTATTTTATTTCTGTTATTTTGCACTACTTATTTTAAATTAACTATTTAATAGAGATACAGATACTTAACGTAACTTAGTTTTCCCTCCATATTTATTTATCATGTATTTCATTGTGGTGCTGCTGTAAAATTAACAAATTTTGCAATATACGCTGGTGATATTAAATCTAATTTTGGTGCTCTCAAGTTGGCACACTGCAGCTGCTGAAGTAATGTAAGGTTATTTAGTTTGTGGGCCTCAAGGAGATACCTTTGGTGAATATTTTGAATTCTCTATTCAGGAAGGCTATGAATGATTAGTCACTGACTGCATTCCAGACTGAGAGTTTGGGATATTAGAGGAACAAACGAATAGAAACTGCAATAAAATGGACCCAGGTGAAAAGAACTGACAGGCAAGTTCAAAGGAATGGATGGGCAACTCTTACGTTCTCATGTTTAACCTAAAATCCAGTCCTTTCTTTTGCTGGAGAGAGAATGGTAGAAGCAGAGTCACTAACACCATTGTCACTAACATAAACAAGAGGTGTCAAGATAAGCACTTGAATTACCTTGGCACTGAAGACTACAGGCCAAGTGCTGAGTAATGACACTAAATTACTCAGGGTCTCACTCCACATCAGCTTCAATCCCAATGACACATCCCTTATTGCTCCAATGCAACTGGTAGCAGATGTCACACCTCTATATTTGACCTTTAAGTTCGACCTAACCCACAATTTGCTATTCAGTTTACACCTGTAGCCAAAATCCCTACGTTCATTGCAAGGTGTGATCAGGCTCCACAGCTGATAGCACTTTTAAGAGGCATCATCTCTTTTCTGATATTTTTGGACTCTGGACTCAGGTTCAAGGTAAACTTGTAACTTGTCCTAACCAAACTGGTATTGAAACCTGGCATTGAAAATCACAGGGACCACAATTTAGAAGACAGATGAGAAAATGGGGGGAAAGCAATGCAATTATTTTATTATTCAGATTTGTAACCCCGAGATATATATCACTCAAGTTTGTCAGAGCCAAGGGAGGTAGTGGGGATAAGCTTCCACTACCTATTATATGTGCCCAATGGCATGCGTCTCAAATAGCCTCTGACAACTAAGTCCAGCTCCTGGCCTTCATGTGTGGTTTACCTACTAAGCCCAGTGGAATGTCTCTACTGACAGAAGAAGGGGTAAGGACAGGTTACTGGCGCCTTAAAACTAGTTGCTTTGGTCAGCCATGGTTGGCAGCTCCTCGAGGAGAAGGAGAACTCTGATCTCAAACCTGCCTTGTAGCTATACCCACTCATGATGAAGGCTTCGGGAAAAAACTCAGAGGAAAAATCTGGAGCTGGAGTCCTTAAGGCAGTCTTACTTTGAGTTCAATGCTGACTGGCAACTCCTGCAATTCCATCGGTACCAAACTGTATTGGTCTCTGCTGTTCCTTTGGATTCGCAAGCTGCACGCAGCGTGCTCTCCAGTTATTGTGTCGCTATCTGACAATACTGTGCGAGTGCCCATGATAGAAGGCAAAGGTACTCCAGCTTAAAGTGGTTGATCACCATTATCTTCTCAAAGCAAAAGGCTCCAAATGCTGATCATTAAGGCTCAAAACAAAATGCCCTCAATTCTTAAATAATCACCACCGACAATCTAAGAATATGAAAGAATGAAAAGATCATGCAAAAACCCAGAATTTTCTGTAATGAAAGTAATTTAAAACCTGAGAATTGATGTAAGCCTGTTAAATCAGAAGGAACTAAATAGACTGGGCACAGACGCCAATCAAACATAAGCAGTTGTATCTAATGCCAAACTGGACTCACAGCAGGCAGTGATCATCAAAATGCACACTTTGGCTTCCAAATTTAGACTGCAATTGAAACCTACCTTGCACAATTCCACTTTATTTCCAGCTTCATCCATTTCTTCCCGGAGGGAATCAACCTTTGCTGCTATTGCCTGGAAATTAGCTCCTGAAAAAGCGGTCTTGTGTGCTTGATTATACCTGAAATAAACCACGCAATGCATTTAAATTCTAAATTACTCACTTCAAGTTCCAAACACAAACCAGGCTCCATATTGAGCAAGTCACAACAATCCTTTGGCTAAATTCAATCAACTATATGCCCTGCTTCATCCCCTGATGCAAACATATAACCAGATCCCTAAAGCCCAAATGAAATACAATGTTTTTCACCATTTACAAATTTCCTCAAAGATAACGTTTCATAGAGATAAGCCTCCATTTGGTTTGATAATCATAATATTGTAACAGTGATATTGAACTTCAGTTACTGATGGGCATATTCACTCATATGAACAAAATCAGAGAACAAATGCATGCAATAAAGACTGGTGTAGGAGAAGTGGGTTTCAATTCACGAGACATTCGCAACAACACTGGAGAAGGAAGGAGCTGTTCTGAAGGAATGAACTCAACAGAACCACGCCAGTACCAGAGACCTAAAGAATAACATAACTACGGCTGTGGATCGAGCTTTAAACTAAATACTTGGAGGTGGGTTCAACACTTTGGAAAAGTAAGGATAAAGTAAAATAGAAGGAGAGTACAGGAGAGGTTAAAAATGATAAAAAGATATTAAAAAAGAGATCATTTAACTTCCAGTAACATAGAGGCAAATGGAAAAGGGTGAAGCAAGCAGGATTGAAGGTGTTATATTTGACTATAGAAGAGTGTATGAAATAAAGTACAAACCCCATTTCCAGAAAAGTTGGGATATTTTGCAAAACGCAATAAAAACAAAAATCTGTGATATGTTAATTCACGTGAACCTTTATTTAACTGACAAAAGTACAAAGAAAAGATTTTCAATAGTTTTACTGACCAACTTAATTGTATTTTGTAAACATACACAAATTTATAATTTGATGGCTGCAACACACTAAACAAAAGTTGGGACAGAGGCATGATTACCACTGTGTTACATCACCTTTCCTTTTAATAACACTTTTTAATCGTTTTGGAACTGAGGATACTAATTGTAGTAGATTTGCAATCGGAAATTTTGTCCATTCTTGCTTGATATAAGACTTCAGCTGCTCAACAGTCCGTGGTCTCCGTTGCCTGATTCTCCTCTTCATGATGCGGCATACACTTTCAATAGGAGATAGATCTGGACTGGCAGCAGGCCAGTCAAGCACACGCACTCTGTGTCTACAAAGCCATGCTGTTGTAGCCCGTGCAGAATGTGGTCTGGCATTGTCCTGCTGAAATAAGCATGGACGTCCCTGGAAGAGTCGTCGCCTTGATGGCAACATATGTCTCTCTAAAATCCTAATATACGCCTCAGAGTCAATGGTACCTTCACATACATACAACTCACCCATGCCGTGGGCACTGATGCACCCCCATACCATCACAGATGCTGGCTTTTGCACCTTTCGCTGATAATAATCTGGATGGTCGTTTTCATCTTTGGCACGGAGAACTCGACGCTCGTTTTTTTCAGAAAACTAACTGAAATGTGGACTCATCTGACCACAGCACATGGTTCCACAGTCTTTCGGTCCATCTGAGATGAGCTCAGGCCCAGAGAACTCGCCAGCGTTTCTGCATGGAGTTGATGTATGGCTTCCTCCTTGCGTAATACAGTTTCAAGTTGCATTTCTGGATGCAGCGACGGACTGTGTTGAGTGACAATGGTTTTCCGAAGTACTCCCGAGCCCAGGTGGCTATAATTGTCACAGTAGCATGACGGTTTCTTAGGCAGTGCCGCCTGAGGGCTCAAAGATCACACGCATTCAACAGTGGTTTCCGACCTTGCCCTTTATGCACTGAGATGTCTCTGAATTCTCTGAATCTTTTCACAATATTATGGAGTGTAGATGTTGAAAGACCTAAATTCTCTGCAATCTTTATTGAGAAATGTTCCTTTTGAACTAACAATTCTCTCACGAATTTTGGCACAAATGGGTGAGCCACGACCCATCCTTGCTTGCAAAGACTGAGCCTTTGATGGACGCTACTTTTATACCCAGTCGTGATACCTCACCTGCTACCAATTAGCCTGCTTAATGTGGAGTCTTCCAAACCGGTGTTACTTGAATATTCTGTGCACTTTTCAATCTTATTTTAACTCTGTCCCAACTTTTGTTGAGTGTGTTGCAGCCATCAAATTCTAAATTTGTGTATATTTACAAAATACAACTAAGTTGGTCAGTAAAACTATTGAAAATCTTTTCTTTGTACTTTTGTCAGTTAAATAAAGATTCACGTAAATTAACATATCACAGATTTTTGTTTTTATTGCATTTTGGAAAATATCCCAACTTTTCTGGAAATGAGGTTTGTAGATAATCTTGGAGCATAGTTAAAAATTAGCAAGTATGACCTTGTGGGCACCACTTAAATCACGGCTAAAAGCAGATCACAGTTCGGAGCTTAACATCCAAGAATGCGTTTCGAAAACCATGGTCTAATTAAGGCTTTCGACCCAAAACGTCGACTGTACTTTTTCCCATAGATGCTGCCTGGTCTGCTGAGTTCCTCTAGCATTTTGAGTGTGTTGCTTGGATTTCCAGCATCTGCAGATTTTCTCTTGTTTCGAATTAGGGAGAGACAGCATGACTTTGTGTGAGGCAAGTCATGTCTTACTAACTTGATTGAGTTTTTTGATGAGGTGATGTGGTGATTGATAAAGGTAGAGCTGTAGATGCTGCTAACGTGGACACCAAAATATGGTGTTTGACAGGTCCCTCATGGAAGGCTCATCCAGAAGATTCAGATGCATGGAGAATTAGCTATTTGGATTCAGAAATGGCTTGCCCATAGAAGACAGAGGGTAGTGGCCAAAGGAACTTATTCTAGTTGGAGGTCTGTGCTTAGTGGTGTTCTGCAGGGATCTGTACTGGGACCTCTGCTGTTTGTGAAGTATATACAGTAAATGACTTGGATATAAGTGTAGATGGGTGGGTCAGTAGGGCTGCAGATAAAAGGTAGTGTTATGGATTGTGTAGAAGACTGGCACAGAATACAGTAGGACAACGGTCCCCAACCACCGGGCTGCAAAGCATGTGCAACTGGGCCGCGAGGAAACAACATGATTTGGTGATATGAGTCAGCTGCATCTTTCCTCATTCCCTGTCACGCCCACTGTTGAGCTTGAACGCACGCGAGGTCATTACGCACGCATCATCCATGTCAGCACGGGAAGAAGATCAACTCCTCGAGCTTGCAAATGACGGTGGGCTGAAAAGTATGTTTTACATAACATCTCTGCCGGCATTCTGGATCAAAGGCAAGGCTGAATATCCTGAGATAGCCACGAAAGCACTGAAAACGTTGCTTCCATTTCCAACATATCTCTGCAATGAATGCAACGAAAACTAAATTGCGGAATAGACTGGACATAAGGAACCCCCTTCGAGTATCGCTGTCTCCCATCACCCCTCGATGGCACCGTCTCATTGCAGGGAAACAAGCCCAGGACTCCCACTGATTCAGCGATATTGGTGTGTTGCAATGATTTTATATGTTCATACGGGGAAAATTTGTGCTGTGTGTTTAATATCCAAACTTTACTTAAAATGTTATGATGCTTTTGACTTATAAGTGACTTATAACTGACTTATCACTATAGTCATGCGAGGAAAATATGCACTGTGTTTAAAATTAAATTCGTTAGATAAATCCTTTTAGAATCGAAATTGAGTGTATTAGTTATAGTTGACTTATCACCTATATTCCGGTCGTGATTAACATCCAACCCCCATACAGAATCGCCAAAAACAATTTGTAGGAAAAAAAATCAGCGAATACACACATGCGCACACAGGTGCCCGCGCAAGACTTCATGGTCATGGTAGTCTTCTCAGTTTGACAGCTACTGTTGTCCATTGGCAACCCTACCACCCGTTCTCCCCACCTGGTCGGCTAGAATATTGTCAATAATAAACCGGTCCGCGGTGCCAAAAAGGTTGGGGATCCCTGCAGTAGGAAATAGATTAGTTGCAGATACAGGCAGAGAATTGGCAGATGGAGTTTAATCCAGCCAAATGTGAAGTGTGGCACCTTGGTAGATCAAATGTAGAGAGACAGCTCTACACACTGGCCTTATACATCTGGAGAAGAAGGACGTTTATGTGAGAATGCTGTTCTTGGACTACAGTTCAGCACTCAACACCATAATTCCCTCTAGACTTGACAAGAAGCTCGGAGACCTCAGTCTTGCGTAGCTGGATCCTGGACTTCCTGTCAAATCGCCTGCAGGTGGTAAGAGTGGGCTCCCTCACTTCTGCCCCTCAACACAGGTGCCCCTCAGGGCTGTGACCTAAGCCCCTCCTTTACTCTCTGTATACCCATGACTATGTCATCACCCACAGCTCCAAACTGCTAACTGAATTTGCTGACGATACTACATTGATTGGCCCAGTCTCAAATAATAATAATAATCCTACAGAGAAGTAGTCATCACCCCGACACAGTGGTGTCAAGAAAACCACCTCGCCCTCAATGTCGCAAATACAAAGTAGCTGGTTGTGGACTACAGGAGGAATGGAGACAGGCTAACCCCTATAGACATCAATGGATCTGAGGTTGAGAGGGTGAACAGCTTTAAGTTCCTCGGCATACACGTCACCTAGGATCTCACGTGGTCTGTACATACTGGCTGTGTGGTGAAAAAGTCACAACAGTGCCTCTTTCACCTCAGACTATTGAAGAAGTTTGGTATAGGACCCCAAATCCTAAGTACTTTCTACAGGGGTACAATTGAGAGCATCCTGACTGGCTGCATCTCTGCCTGGTATGGTAACTGTACCTCCCACAATTGCAGGACTCTGCAGAGAGTGGTGCGGACAGCCCAGCACATCTGTAGATGTGAACTTCCCACTATTCAGGACACTTACAGAGGCAGGTGTGATAAAAGGGCCCGAAGGATCATTGGGAACTCAAGTCACCCCAACCACAAACTGTTCCAGCTGCTATCATCCTGGAAATGGTACCACAGCATAAAAGCCAGGACCAACAGACTCCGGGACAGCTTCTTCCACCAGGACATCAGACTGATTGATTCATGCTGATACAATTGTATTTCTATATTATATTGACTGTCCTGTTGTACATACTATTTATTATAAATTACTATAAATTGCACATTGCACATTTAAATGAAAACATGAAGATTTTTACTCCTCATGTATATGAAGGATGTAAGTAATAAAGTCAATTCAATTCAGTACACTGTTAAGGGCAAGATTCTTAACAGTGTTGATGAGCAGAAGGATCTTGGGGTCCAAATTCATATGTCCCTGAAAGGGGCTATGGAGTTTGATGGGGTGGTTAAGGTATGTGGCATGCTTGCCTTATTAGCCAGCCTCCAAACAGCAGCCAGGATGTAGGGTACGAATTGCAACTGGAGATATAAAAGGCATGTAAAAGGAGCAGTCAACGATGGTCACAGAGGATTTCAATATGCAAGTAGATTTGGAAAATCAAACTGGTGCCAGAACACAAGAGAAGAAATTTGTAGAATGCCTTTCTACACTGCATTTTAGAACAGCTTATGATCACTACAGTAAAGGCAGTTCGGGATTACAACAGACAATAGGTGCAGGAGTAGGCCATTTGGCCTTTCGAGTCAGCACCGCCATTCACTGTGATCTTGGCTGATCATCCACAATCAGTACCCCGTTCCTGCCTTCTCCCCATATCCCTTGACTCCGCTATCATTAAGAGCTCTATTTAACTTTCTTGAAAGCATCCACTGCCTTCTGAGGATTGGACGATATGTAATGAACCAGACGTGCAGTGATCATAAAATGACAGAATTCACTCTGCAGTTTGAGACTAAAATCAGATGTAGTGGCTGTACAGTAGAGTAAAGGGAACTAGAGAGGTATGATAGGAGCATTACTTGGAAGGGGAGACAAGAAGGGATGATGACAGAGTAGAAATGGCTAGAATTTCTGCAAGTAATTTGGAATGCGCAGGATTGGTTCATCCCAAGGTAGGAGCAGTATTCCAAAGGAAGGATGTGGCAACCTAGGCTGAAAAGTGGCGTGCTTTGCAGCTTGGCCCCACAGAACCACTGCTTGGTTTAGCTGTATAGATATGTATGGCTGAATTTGAACAAGGAAAGTCAAAGAGAGGGCATTCAACACACATCAAAGTTGCTGGTGAACGCAGCAGGCCAGGCAGCATCTCTAGGAAGAGGTGCAGTCGACGTTTCAGGGTCTCGGCCTGAAACGTTGACTGCATCTCTTCCTAGAGATGCTGCCTGGCCTGCTGCGTTCACCAGCAACTTTGATGTGTGTTGCTTGAATTTCCAGCATCTGCAGAATTCCTGTTGTTTGTGAGGGCATTCAATATGGGAAAAGTTCGTGGGAAGCTAGAGGTTTGGGAAGCTTTTGAAAAGCAATAGAAGATAACGAGAAAAGGCAATAAAGAAAGAAAAGCTGATACATAAAGGTAAGCTAGGCAATAATATAAGAGGATAAAAGTCTTTTTTTAGATATGGTGGCATCTGTCAGTCTCACGAGACCATGGAACTGTGCCTGGAAAGTCTGTGTCCTCTCCAGGGCACAGGCCTGGGCAAGGTTGTATGGAAGACCGGCAGCTGCCCATGCAGCAAGTCTCCCCTCTCCCCAACCCCGATGTTGTCCAAGGGAAGGGCAAGGGCCGATACAGCTTGGCACCAGTGCCGTCACAGGAGTTGCCAGAACGAGGTTGAAGGCAACGTTGGACAGCCTTAGGGACTCCAGCTCCGAATTTGTCCTCAGGGTTTACTCCCGAAGCCTTTCCCATGAGTGGGTATGGCCGCAAGGCAGCGAAGGTTTGAAATCAGAGTTTTCCCTCTCTTAGATGGACTGCCTTCCCGGCTGACGAGCTCCATCTACATTTTTGAGATATATAAAAGAGTGGATATCAGACCACTGGAAAATGATGCTGTAGTAGTAGTAGTAATGGCGGACAGCAATGGAAGAACTCAATGAGTATTTTGCATCATTCACTGTGGAAGATACCAGAAGTTTACCTGAAATTCCAGCGTTTCAGTTGCTATTACTAAGGAAAAGATGCTTGGGAAGGAGAAAGGTCTGAAGATAGACAAGTCATCTATACCAGATAGACTACACCCAAGAGTTCAGAAAGAGGGAGCTGAAGAAATTGTGGAGGAATTAGTAATAATCTTTCAAGAATCACTAGCTTCTGAAGTGGTTCTGGAGGACTGGAAAATTGCAAATGTCACTGCCCTGTCAGAAGGGAAGGAAGCAAGAACAAAGGAAATTACAGGTCAGTTAACCTGACTTCAGTGGTTGGTAAGATGTTAGACTCCATTATTAAGGATGAGGTTTCAGGGTATTTGGGAACTAGGCTGAAGTTGTGTAAGGATAAATCTTGCCTAAGAAATCTGTTGGAATTTTTTGAGGGCATAAAAGGCAGGAAATACAAAGGAGAGCTGGATGTTGTTTACTTGGACTTCAGAAGGCCTTTGACAAGGTGCCACACATGAGGCTGTTGTGTTCTGTTCTGTTGATTGCTGTGTTCTGTGTTGATTAGTGTCTTCTCTCATGTTGCTTCTCGTTTTGTTTTGTGTCTTGTGTTCTATGGTGTCCTGAGTTGTTGATTGCAGTGTCCTATGTCCTGTTTTATTGTGTTCCGTCCTGTTCTGTTACGTTGATTGGTGTGTTCTGGTGTGTGGTGTGTTGTTGTGTTCAGTGTTGCTGTGTTCTGCTCTACTGATTGGTGTTTTCAGTGTTGCACATTGCATGTTGTGTGTTACAGTGTTCTATTTTGTTGATCGGTGTGTTCTGTGTTACTGAGTTTTGTTTTGTTGATCGGTGTCTTCTCTCTTGTTTTGTGTCCTGTGTCCTGCTCTGCTCTGCTGTGTGGTGTGCTGCTGTGGTCAGTATTCTGTGCTCTGTTTGTTGTGATCTGTGTTGCGCTCTGTTTTATTGATTGGTGTGTTGCGCATTGCTGTGTTCTTTTCTGCTGATTTCTGTGTTGCGGCGTTCTGCGTTGCTGTGATCTGTGCTGTTGATTGCTGTGTTCTGTTCCGTTGTTTGATCTGTTCATTTCTGTTCTCTTTTGTTGATTGGTTTGTTCTGTCCTGTTGTGTTCAGTGCTGTTTTGTTCATTCCTGAGTTGCAGTGTTGGGCGTTTTGTTGATTGGCGTGTTGTTTACATTTCTGTGGTGTTGTGGTGTTCGGTGTCCTGCGCTGCACTGGTCTGTATTGTTGATTGCTTTGATTTTGTTGTTCTGCCAAACACTGTGGGCAGGGCCGGACTTTAGGCAGGGCTAGGCTGGGCTGCAGTCCAGGGGCCAGAGCCGCAGAGGGGCCCAAAATAGGTAGCTATCATCATGGTGGACAAAAAAAAATACGAGAGTGGAGCACAGAAAAGAAAAAATAAACAAGAAAAAGACCGTGAGAAAGAAGCATTAAAAAAGACATTGAAATTGACAGAATTGTTTAAACCTGTTCTCGATGATGCAGCAGTACCATCGCTCTTGTCACCGGTTGTCAAATGGATACTTATTCAACAGCTAGCACTAGCACCAGCGTTAGCACAGGACCACCGTCCTTGCCACAGTCAGCAGCTAACATTGAAGAGGCAGAAAGCATGACTTTGGGATTCCCAACCACAGAGGCCTCCGAACAACCAAGTTGAGTCGCCATTAATATTAACGTTACCGCTACTGAGGATCCTTACAGCACTGATCCTGCTCGCTGGGGAAAGGAAACATTAGATGATTCAGTCCGAGCATACTGGGCTAAGAAAGGGCTGGAGTCCTGCCAGAATAAGGATGTGGTTATCAAAGCTTCGGAACAAGTATACAAACAGCAGAGACGTTTTTTCTCCAAATTTCACTTCAAACTGTGTGTTTTGTTTCTTGGAACAGTGGGTTCCATGTGCAGCACACACATTGAATCTCGTTGGAATCAACAGCGTCAACTTTTGTGTTGAAACAGCTGATATTTTCAGCTTCGTGCAGAATGTGTTCAACTTCTGCTCCAAGTCAACTTGTAGGTAGAAAGTGGTGACCACAGGACTTCAGCCTAATGCCAACAAGCGCATTGAAACTCTGAAGTCTCTCTCTAATACTAGATGGGCTGCACATGCAGAAGCCACACGGGCATTGTGTGGAAATTGTGCCAATATTGAAGATTTGTTAAAGAGCATTGCAGATAACATTAATCAGAATGTGGCAACTAGAAATGAAGCAAGGTCACTATACAAAAAAATGGACAAGCTTGAGATAGCTTTTCTGAGCAAATTGTGGCATTGCATTCTTCAGCGCTTTGAAAGTGCAAGTGTTGCATTGCAAGTTGTAAATCTAGTGTAATGCTATGGATTTAGTGAAATCACTATGGGGATACATAGCAAGCTTGTGTGATCAATTTGATACCTTTGAGACCCAAGCTAAAACTATGTCTCCAACAGTCTCACAAGTGTACAAAGAAGACACCCAACGACAAAAAAAACATAAAGCCTTTCTGGGTGAACCCACAACACCTGATGTTGGCTTGTCAGCCAGAGAAAAATTCTCAGCTACTGTTTTTTTTGGTCGTGATGGATAGATTACTTGCAAAAATTGACTACAGATTTGCATTATATAATGACCTTAACAACACATTTGGCATCCTACCTAAACAATATCCCTTCTCTCTCTGTACATATTCTGCGCAGGACAGCATCTGATCTTCAAAGCAGATATTCAGCTGACCTGGAGTTAGACTTTGTGGAGGAGATTGTCCATTTCAGGGAATTTGTAAGTGGCAAAGATATTTCATCCACAACAGAGATCTTATGCTTCCTCAGAGAAAAAAAACTTGCAGGTCATCTTCCCAAATGTAAGCATTGCTTTGAGGCTTTACCTGACTCTCCCTGTTACAAATGCAAGTGGTGAGCAATCTTTCTCCAAGCTCAAGCTAGTGAGGAATAGGCTCAGATCCACAATGAGACAGGACAGGCTGAATCATCTTACTCTGATGTCACTTGAAAGTGATCTTGTTTGGAAACTGCATTTTAGTGATCTGATCAAGGACTTTGCTGCGAAGAAATCCAGAAGAACTGGGTTTTAATTTTGAAAAACAAGCATCTGACTTTGTAAATATCTAGACTTGTGTGTCAGTGCTGTTCCTGTTTTTGTGGCAATAGGCTAATAGTTGACTGGTTACAAACCCAGTAAGTAATAAGTGGTCTTTACTCTGCAAGCCACACAGCACAGCAATAAGTTAGTATGTGCTAGATTTCATTTTTCAAAAAGATTGTTGGAGTATTGTGAAGTTTCCTGGTTTGCCATAGTGCCATCTCTCTTGGCCTTCTTGTCTCTCATTTCCATTTTACTTTCTCAGAACACATGGTTGAGTAAAACGCCTAGATAAAAATGCTTTGACATTGTTTGAGAAATAAAGCCTATGGTATGTGCAGCAATAGCTAAATAAAGATTTAAGATTGGGTACATCATACTTCGTCTCCTTCATAACTTTACTAAGCCAACTAAGCCTAGGTCAATTTTTGAGTGCTTTAGATGCTGTCCTTCAAACTAAGAATCTGCATTACTTTCTGTTCTCCTTCTTAAGGACTGTAAGTTTATAGCCTACATATTGTACTAAACCAATGTCTTGGTCCACAGCTTTGATATTTAGACCAGTATGACCTTTGCTCTTATTCTTGCCTTTTTTTGCTTGGTACAGCAGCATTTTACAGTATCGGCAGGGGCCCATCAGGGCCTCCAGCCCAGGGGCCATGGCCCCACTAAATCCAGCCCTGACCGTGGGCGTGCCATGTTGCTACCGGAATGTGCGGCGACACTTGTGGGCTGCTCCCAGCACAGAATTGGTGCATTAGTTGTTTATACCAACATTTCACTATATGTTTCATTGTACACACAATAAATAAACTTGAATTTTGAATTTTTAAAGAAGTGGTTAATAGGTTCTTGATTAGCAAGGGCATCAAGGTTGCAGTGAGAAGGCAAGACATAAATTAATCAAGCTGTGATTGAATGACAGAACAGACTTGTTGAGCTGAATGGCCTGATTGTGCTGCTACATTTTATGACCTTATTGTTAAAGATGAAAACATGCTGCATATGGATAACAAACTAATTGCATACTTCAGAATGACATTTCACCAAGAATTTTACTTCCATTTATCATGGGTTTGGAAGACATAATTGCACTGGTCAGTCAAAACAAAATGTTTAAAACTCTTACCGCATTTTTGCCGAGTCCCAGTCTAGTACTAGTTTAGCCAACTGTTTCCTCTGCTTTTGAATGTTGGGAATCTCCATCTTTAAAAAGATTTCATTAGTATCAAAAACAGTAAGTCAGGCATCTGATACAATTCCAGATTTTATTTGGCTATGAACTCCTATAACCACAGAAGAATATAGGTAGGTCTTGATCTGGAAGTTTTGGGTTCAGGTGTCAAGGCAGCTAGAGCATCACAGTGAATACAGTATGGACACACACGTTTCAGCCCAACCAGTCCATGGAAACCTCAGTGCTCACCCAACAAGTTACAATTTACTGCATTCATCCCATATCCCTTCAAGTCCCAGTTGTCCAGGTGCCAATCCAATGACATTGTTAGAATTGCCTCAACGACATCATCCATTTAGCCCGTGCACTCACCACCCTTCACCCCGGCATGAACATGAACACACTGCCTTTCAGATCCCTTTTAAATCTTTCCCCTCTGACGCTAAATTAATGCTCCCTTTTACAAAAGACTGTTACCAAAATTTTATCTGTCTCTCATAATTTTAAACGCCTCTGTATGGCTGAGAAACACACACAAAAATACAAGAGATTCTGTAGATGCTGGGAATGTTGAGAACTCAGTATGTCAGGCAGCTGATGAAAAGACTTGGCCCAAAATGTTCCCTCCATAGATGCTGCCCTGCTGAGTCCCTTCAGCATTTGTGTGCACTTCTCAAGATTTCCAGCATCTCCTGCGTTTATGTCCTCAGTACATTCAAGTAAATAAAGACCAAGCCTGGCCAAATTCTCCCTATAATTTAGGCCCTCTAGTCCTGGTAACATCATTGTAGTTCTTTTCTGCACCTTTTCCAGTTTAACAACGTCTTTTCAACGGAAAATGTGATGATCGTCATGGGAGATTTCAACATGCAGGTTGATTGGGAAAATCAGCTTGGTAATGGATCTCGAGAGTGAGTTTGCTAAATGCCTATGAGATGGCTTTTTAGAGCAGTTTATCGTTGCGCCTACTAGGGGATAGGCTATACTGTATTGGGTGTTACGTAATGAACCGGAGGTGATTAGGGAGCTTAAGGTAAAAGAGCCCTTAGGAAGCAGAGATCATAATATGATTGAGTTCAACTTGAAAGTCGACAGAGAGAAAATAAAAACGCAAACACGAAGAAATCTGCAGATGCTGGAAATTCGAGCAACACACACAAAAAGTGCTGGTGAACACAGCAGGCCAGGCAGCATCTATAGGAAGAGGTACAGTCGACGTTTCCGGCCGAGACCCTTCGTCAGGACTAACTGAAAGAAGAGGTAGTAAGAGATTTGAAAGTGGGAGGGTGAGGGGGAGATCCGAAATAATAGCAGAAGACCGGAGGGGGAGGAATGGAGCCAAGAGCTGGAAAGTCAATTGGCAAAAGGGACACAAGGCTGGAGAAGGGAGAGGATCATGGGACGGGAGGCCTAGGGAGAGGCGAGCCCAGAGGATGGGCAAGGAGGGGGAAAAGGAGGGGGAGAGAGAAAGAGAAAGAGAGAGAGAGAGAGAGAGAGAGAGAGAGAGAGAGAGAGAGAGAGAGAGAGAGAGAGAGAGAGAGAGAGCGAGAGCGAGAGCGAGAGCGAGAGCGAGAGCGAGAGAGAGAGAGAGAGAGAGAGAGAGAGAGAGAGAGAGAGAGAGGTGTAACGGATGGGGTACAAAGGGGAGAGAAAATAAAGTCTGATGTAGCAGTAGTTCAGTGGAATAAAGGAAATTACACTGGTATGAGAGAGGAGTTGGCCAAAGTAAACTGGAAGGAGCTGCTGGCAGGGATTACAGCCGAGCAGCAACGATGTGAGTTTCTGGGGAAAATGAAGGTGGTGCAGAATAGATATATTCCAAAAACAAAGAATTACTCAAATGGCAAAATAGTGTAACTGTGGCTGACATGGGAAGTCAAATCTAATGCAAAAGCAAAAGAGAGAGCAAACAACAAAGCAAAAATTAGTGGGAAGACAAGAGGATCGGGAAGCTTTAAAACCCTACAGAGAGCAATTCAAAGAATCGTTAGAAGGGAAAAGATGCAAGCTAGCAAACAATATCAAAGTGGATAGAAAGGGCTTTAAAGTATGTAAAAAAATAAAAGAGATATGAGAGTGGATATAGGACCACTAGAAAATGAGGCCAGAGAAATAATAACAGGGGCAAGGAGATGGCATATCAACTAAATGAGAATTTTGTATCAGTTTTCACTGTGGAAGACACTAGCCGTGTACCAGATGTTGTAATGTGTGCTGAAAGAGAAGTGGTTGCAGTTACTATTACAAGAGAGAAGGTGCTCAAAAAGCTGAAAGATCTGAGGGTGTATAAGTCACCCTGACCAGATGAAATGCATCCGAGGATTCTGAAAGGGGTAGCAGGAGATTTTGTGGAGGCACTAGTAATGATCTTTCAAAAACCATTGGACTCTGGCATGGTGCCAGAGGACTGGAAAATTGCAAATGTCACTCCACTCTTTAAGAAAGGAGAAAGGCAGTAGAAAGGAAATTATAGACCAATTAGCCTGACCTCAGTGATTGGGAAGATGTTAGAGTCAATAGTTAAGGACAAGGTTATGAAGTACTTGGTGACACAGGGCAAGACAAGACAAAGTCAGCATGGTTTCCTTAAGGGAAAATCTTGCCTGACGAACCTGTTGGAATTCTTTGAGGAGATTACAAGTAGGATAGATAAAGGAGATGCAGTGGATGCTGTATATTTGGACTTTCAGAAGGCCTTTGACAAGGTGCCACACGAGGCTGCTTACCAAGTTAAGAGCCCAGGAAAGTTACTGGCATGGTTACAGCATTGGCTGATTGGTAGGAGGTAGCGATTGGGAATAAAAGGATCCTTTTCTGGCTGGCTGCCAGTGACTAGTTTTTTTCTGCAGGAGTCGGTGTTGGAACTGCTTCTTTTTTGGATGTATATCAATGATTTAGATGATGGAATGGATGGCTTTATTGCCAAGTTTGTAGATGATACGAAGAGTGGTGGAGGGGCAGGTCTTGTTGAGGAAACAGGTAGGCTGCAGAAGGACTTAGACAGATTAGGAGAATGGACAAGAAAGTGGCAAATGAAATACAATGTTGGAAAATGCATGGTCATGCACTTTGGTAGTAGAAATAAATACACAGACTATTTTCTACACGGGGAGAAAACCCAAAAATCAGAAATGTAAATGGACTTGGGAGTCCTTGAGCAGAACACCCTAAAGGTTAACTTGCAAATAGAGTCAGAGGTGAGGAAGGCAAATACAGTGTTATCATTCATTTCAAGAGGTCTAGAATACAAGAGCAGGGACATGATGCTCAGGCTTTATAAGGCACTGGTGAGGCCTCACATTGAGTATTGTGAACAGTTCTGAGTTCCTCATCTAAGAAATGTGCTGGCATCGGAGAGGGTTCAGAGGCGGTTCACAAGGATGATTCCCGGAATGAAAAGGTTATCATATAAGGAACGTTTGATAGCTCTGGGTTTGTACTCGCTGAAATTTAGAAGGATGGGGGGCGGGGGGATCTCATTGAAATCTTTTGACTTCTGAAAGGCCTAGACAGAGTAGATGTGGAAATGTTGTTTCCCATGGTGGGGGAGTCTAGGACAAGAGGGCACAGCCTTAGGGTAGAGGGACATCCATTTAAAACAGAGATGTGAAGAAATTCTTTTAACCAGAGGGTGGTGAATTTGTGGAATTTATTACCACAGTCAGCTGTGGCGGCCAGGTCATTGGGTGTATTTAAGGCAGAGCTTGATCATTTCTTGACTGGATACGGCATCAAAGGTTACAGGGAGAAGGCCGAGGAGTGGGCTAAGGAGGGAAAAAGAGGTTCAGCTATGATGGGGTAAATCGCCTAATTCTACTCATGGTCTTCTATAATAGGGCGACAAAAATTGTATACTGTACAGTTAGATTCACCTATGATTTATACAACTGCAACATCATATGCTAGCTCCTATACCGAATGTCCTGACCGATGAAGGCCAGTGTGATAAAAGCCTTTTTCACCACAATCCACCTGTGACCACAATTTCAATGAATTTTACATTGTACTCCTTAAGTTCCTCTGTTCCCTCGTGCCTTACTGTTCATAATAGAATTGCTATAGAATAATAGAATAGTTTGGTTTCCTAGAAGACATCATCTCCCTCTTGTCTACCACAACTACCACTCCTTGGCCCACTTCCCTAACTGATCAAGATCCCCCTGTAATCCACAATAACCTTCTTCATAATCACCATCTCCGTTTCATGTCATCCACGAATTTATTGATCAAACATTGTGCATTTGCATCCAAATCATTTATATAAATAACAACTAACAAGGGTCCCAATACTGATTCCTGCAACACTCCACAAGTCACCAGCTTCCATTCTAAGAAATAACCTTTAACTACCACACCATTTCTCACCTTTGGACTAATTTTGAAACCACTTAACTAGCTCTCTTTGGATTCTATGGGACCTAACCTTCCAGTTCCTACCATGTGGGGACTTGTCACAAGCCTCATTAAAGTCCAAGCAGACAACATTCACTGCCCTACCCTCATCTATCCTTCTGGTTTCGTCTTCAAAAAACTCGAAATCATCAAGCACGATTTCTCAAGTAAAAAGCCATGCTAACTCCTCTTAATTAGATTCTGTCCTTCCAAATGCTGGTAGATACTATCGGTCAGAATTTTGCCCAGTAACATCCACATTCCTGATACCAGTTTAACTGGCCTGCTGTTCGCTGGCTTGCCATTGCAAAACAACCAAATGACATTAGCCACCTTCCAGTCTTCAGTGGCTAACAATGAAGAAAATATCTCCACAAAAGCCCTGGCAATGTCTTCTCTTGCTTCCCACAATGCACTTGATCAGGCCTTGGGAATTTATCCTTAAGGCACAGGAAGGCTGAAAATATCTCCTCCCTGGTAATATAAATGTTTTCCAAAACATCGCCATTGATATCTCTTTTGGAACCATGAAACACCAAAAATATTCAGGAAAAGTCCCACCAATCTCCCATGGTTCAAGACAGAAGCAACCCTGCCAATCTCTAAAGGGGTTTACTCTGATCTGCGTCACCCTTTTACTCTTAATATAACCATAGACCCTCTTGGTATTTTCATTAACTTTACCTGCCAGATGCATCTCATATTCTCTCTTCACCTGCCTGATTTTCCTCAAGTACATTCTTCATTTTTTAAGTCATTAAGAGACTCATCATACCTGACCACCTAAACCAATGTGTAATTCCTTCTTCCTGATCAAAGCCTCAGTATCTCTTGCTGAAAAAGGTAAAGGAATATTCTGAAGCTAAGTAGCTCAAAGCCAAAACTAGAACTAAACTTTGGCAACTTTGCAGTGCAAAGGAGAGAAATAGCTTAACACACAGCCATATTCTTACTCACCTCTGACAGGTTGCTGAAAGGGTCAAGGATATCTTTCTCAATTTGTGACTCATAGGAGGCAAGTTCATGTGCCAGTTTATTCTCTGCTTCACTACATGTTTCCAGTAATTTTCTGAAACACACAGTTATAAATGATAACAAAGAGTGCGAAGCGTAGAATCAAATATCGCTGTGATGATTGTATGCTCCAGTGTCAATTGTTTGGCGGCTATAAAGTATAAGAGTAACTATGGAAACTCATTTGAAAAGACTCAAATATCTTCACTTCCCACTTTTTCTCCATTCTGTAGGAAAGCTCCAGCTTTCTGGTACTGGAAAGAAAAAGGAATGTGGGTTGGGTGGTAATGAGGGAAGAAAAAAGTGTGCATTCATAATTCTGCACTTTCCAAACAAGAAATTATTGAAACAACAGGAATTCTGCAGATGCTGGAAATTCAAGCAACACACATAAAAGTTGCTGGTGAACTTTTCTGTTCTGACGAAGGGTCTCGGCCTGAAACGTCGACTGCACCTCTTCCTAGAGATGCTGCCTGGCCTGCTGCGTTCACCAGCAACTTTTATGTGTGTTGCAAGAAATTATTGAAGAAAGGAGGAACAGAATGAGACAGGAAGGCCCGATCTTTTTGCTGTGCTACCAAGGACCACGGGTTCCGCAATACTAGCTCACATGACGCACATAAGTGTCACTTCAATAGAACACTTGTATATTTGTTATTCTCCAGCTTAATAATGTTGTTCACAATAATACACCTTCTTGTAACACAAGTGTAACAGTCTTGTGCACCAATATTTGTATCTCCAACATTTTTAGTTCATTCATTTTAACCCTATTATTTGCTGATTTCCAAAATGTTATCAATCTTCTGATCTGTCAACAATCTTCAATACAGTATTTTTACTTTCAATTTGATACAACTCTAAACTTTAAAACACAGACTCATCATCCTCAATCAACAGACTTCAAGCATTATGAAATTTCTTAAGTATTAGTCACTGGTCATTTGCTATAGTACCTTATAATCTACTTTCTCAATTATTTTAGCCAACTCTGCTTTAATATATCTCCAATTAATGCAAGGTCACTCTTCCCTCAAGGATTCCTCACCATGGAGTTATTTATTAATTTAGTGTCATTATGTATCACCAAATCTAAATCAGCCAACCCCAGGATCATGGACAATGTTTTGTTCCATCACAAATACCCTGCTCCTCAAGGCTACTTTTTCCACTTTAATTTATCTAGCTATATGAAGAAAGGTACTAAAAATTGCAAATTCCTGGCAATTTTTGATTTATACTGTCCACCAGTCTTTCTCTTGGTATGTCTCATCCCCACCGAAACTGATTCTACAACTTGATCTTCAGAGCCAAGATTACTTCTACAACATTGATCTCATCCTTTCAGAACAGACCTATTCCAGCTCCCTTTGCTTTCTGCCTGTCATGCTGACAAAATTAGTTGGAAATCTAATAGCTCTGAAGTCTGTCTAGATTTCAGCAGCTTAAATGAACCTCCTTCAATGTTGTAAGGATATGGAAATATCAGGAACACAAGGAAAGTCCCAGCTTGATCAAGTTATCAGATTATAATCGCCGGTACCTGTAGGGAGCTTTTCTGTCACCTGTCAGCACTTTTTGAAGGAAAGAAGAACCTACCCAAGACCATGAGATCAGTCCAGTCACTGTATGAAATCCTATGTAATGGCAGAGGCCACTGGCTCCACAATAAAGGGAATAAAGATAATTGGTATCATTTCAAATCTATAGGCAAGAGACATCATAGAACATCAAATAATGATAATACAGGCCAGGCATTACTTCAAAGTTAAAGACAATTTGTAAAACAGGTTTTGGCCCAAGTCTGTGTAAATGTTCTTCATCAAAACCCTGAAATATATATGCGTGTTTAGAGAGTATGTATCATGTTGTTTTTCCAACAACATACCTTGTTTAGTATTTCCTGTTGTTGTGATTTTCTTCTATAGTTGATGTCAAAAATTTAGGCTTGAGTCAAAAAATAAACAACTGTAAGAAAGTCAATGCAATCATGCAAATAGCACTTACGTAATTAGCGAGTCATCCCCCAAGCTGGAGAGTCCTTCTTGCATGCTTTGGGAGAGAGCCATCAGTGGCAACTTTTTCTGTTAAATATTTTAAAATAATTTAAGGAAGAATAATTGTGTTCACTGTGACAATTTTAGTAAAAAGCTGCTGGATCACACACCCTATATAATCATTCAATGAAACAAAACAAGATTTTTGGACTGCATACCAGAATATTGAAAATTCTGCATCTAATTTTGAGATCACAAGACTACCTTATGGATCTTTATACATTTCACCAATACCAGTTTCAAATATTCAACAAATGGGATTAACATTTATCAATGTCACTATGGAAGGTATTATGAGATGAACATATTCTATACTGTCATGTAACTGCAGATACCTATTCAGCATAGGGAGGGTCATTCATGTTAGTCCATAAGATATTTGTGCAGAATTAGGCCATTTGGCCCATTAGTCTACTCCACCATTTGATCATGGTTGATCCTTTCCCTCTCAACACCATTCTCCAGCCTTCTCCCCATAACCTTAATCCCCGTAACTCAGCAAGGATCTATCAATCTCTGCCTTAAGTACACTCAATGACTTGGCCACAACAGCCAACTGGCAAAGAATTCCACAAATTCACCACCCTCTGACTCAAAAAGTTCCTCATCTCTGTTCTAAATGGATATCCCTCTGTTCTGAGGTTTTGCCCTCTGGTTCTAGGTCCACACCATAGGAAACATCCTCTCCACATCCTCTCTATCTAGGCCTTTCAACATTCGACAGGTTTCTTTTTTAATTTTTTTTTGGCGTGTGCGGCTGTGCGTGTGCATCTGTGATGTTGGCGGGACAATGTTTTTTTCATGCTTTTACAAGGTGCAGAGCGAAAGAGAGACAGAGACTGTGTGGCATGCCACTCCTCACACAGATATTTCGCAGTATTTTTCCCTTTATTTTACGAGGTCGAATTGCGATCTCGACACTCAACCCGGCATGGATGAAAGCGTACTCAGGAGTGGACCCGACTGGGTTCGATCCCGGGAACCCCCACTCCAGAGTCCGGCGCTGATGTCATTGCGCCACCAGCCGGCCCAACATTCGATAGGTTTCAATGAGATCCCCCCTCATTCTTCTAAATTCCAGCGAGTACAGGCCCAGAACCAACAAACACTCTTCATATAATAAACCCTTTCAATGTTGGAATCATTCTCGTGAAACTGCTGTGAACCCTCTCCAATGTCAGCACATTTTTTCTTAAATTAGGGGCTAAAAACTGCTCACAATACTCTAAGTGAGGCCTCAACAATGCCTTATAAAGTCTCAGCATCACATCCCTGCTCTTGTATTCTAGACCTCTTGAAATGAATGCTAACACTGCATTTGCCTTGCTCACCACCAACTCAACTTGCAAACTAACCTTTAGGGAATCCTGCACAAAAACTCCCAAATCCCTTTGCACCTCGAATTTTTGAAATTTCTCCCCATTTAGAAAATAGTCTACACTTTTATTCCTTCTACAAACGAGCATGACCATACACTTCCCACGTATGGCAAATGTATTCCATTGGCCACTTCTTTGCCTATTCTCCTGATATGTCCAAATCCTTTTGTAGCCTCCCTACTTCCTCAACACTACCTGCCTCTTTACATACCTTCATATCATGCACAAACTTTGCCACAAAGCTATCAATTCCTGCCATGCAAACCATTGAAATACAAGGTAAAAAGAAGTCACTGGCAGCCGATCAGAAAAGGCTCCCTTTATTCTCACTCTTTGCCTCCTGCCAATCAACCAATGCTCTATGCAGGAATCTATCAACTTCTGCTTCAAATTCCTCAGTGTCCACATTTCTGAGGATCTCACCTGGTCCCTGAACTGCTCCATCCTGATCAAAAAGGAGCAACAGCACCTTTATTTCCTGCGCAGCATCAAGAAAGCTCACCTCTGTCCCAGAATACTGACAGACTTTTACCGCTATACCATTGAGAGCATACTCACCAACTGCATCTCAGTGTGGTATGGCAATTGTCCCGTATCAGACTGCAAAGCACTCCAGCGGGTGGTGAAAACTGCCCAGTGGATTATCGGCACCTAATTGCCCACCATTAAGAACATCTACCATAAACGCTGCCTGGGCAAGGCGAAAAGCATTATCAAGGATGCATCTCACCCTAACCATAGACTTTTTACTCTCCTCCCATCTGGTAGGTGCTACAGGAGCCTCCGCTCCTGCACCAGTAGGCACAGGAAGAGCTCCTTCCCTGAGGCTGTGACCTTGCTGAATCTCTCATCACAGCGCTAAGCAGTATTGCATCCGTACTGTACTGACTCAGTTCTTTTATATTTGTATGCTGTAGCACTTACTTTTTATTTGCAGTTATTTTGTAAATAATATTATTCTTTTGCACTTCTGGTCAGATGCTAATTGCATTTCATTGGCTTTGTATCTGTACTCGGCACAATGACAATAAAGTTGAATCTAATCTAATCCAATCTAAATAAACCCACGGACTTGGCCTCAACTGCAGTCTGTGGCAGAGCATTCCATAGATTCGCCACTCTCTGGCTAAAATAATTCCTCCTTGCCTCTGTTCTAAAAGGTGGCCCCTCAATTTTGAGGCTGTGCCCTCTACTTCTGGATACCTCCGCCAGAGAAAATATCCTCTCTAGTCCTTTCAAAATTCAGTTGTTTTCAATGAGATCCCCTCGCATTCTTCTAAATTCCAGTGAGTACAGGCCCAAAGTTGCCAAACACTCCTTATATGTTAACCACTTCATTCTCAAAAGCAACCTCATGAAACTTCACCGAACTTTCACCAATGACAGCACAGTATTTTTGAAATATGGGGCCCAAACCGGTTGACAATGCTCCAAGTGCGGCCTGACTAGTGTCTTATAAAGGCTCAGCATTATCTCCTTGTTTTTATATTCTATTCCCCTTGATATAAATGCCAACATTGCATTTCCCTTCTTTACCACAGATTCAACCTGTAAATTAACCTTCTGGAAGTCTTGCACGAGGACTCCTAAGTCCCTTTGCACCTCTGATGTTTGCATTTTCTCCCTATTTAGCTAATAGTCTGCACTGTTGTGTTCCTTTTCCCAAAATGAATTATCATACATTTCCAACACTGTATTCCATCTGCCACTTTTTTGCCCATTCTTTCAATTTGTCTAAGTCCTGCTGTAATCGCATTGCTTCGCCAGCACTACCCACCCCTCCAAATATCTTTATATCATCCGCAGAGTTTGATACAAAGCCATCAATTCCATTATTCAAATCATTGACAAACAATGTGAAAAGTAGCGGTCCTAATACTGACTCCTAAGGAACACCACTAGTTACTGGTAGCCAACCAGAAAAGGTCCCTTTATTCCCACTCGCTGCCTCCTGCCTCTCAGCAATTCTTCTATCTGTCCCAGTATCTTTCCTGTAACTCCATAGGATTTTATCTTGTTAAGCAGCTGCATGTGTGGCATCTTATCAAAATGTCTTCTGAAAATCCAAGTAAAGGACATCCACGGCCTCTTCTTTGTCCACTCTGCTTGTCACTTCCTCTAACAGATTTGTCAGGCGAGATTTCATTGACGGAAACCATGCTGACTTTGACTTATTTTATCATTAGTCTCCAAGTACTCCGAAATCTCACCCTTAATAATGGACTCCAACACTTTCCCAACCACTGAGATCAGGCTAACTAGTCTATAATTTTCCTTCTTTTGCCTTCCTCCCTTCTTAAAGAGTGGAGTGACATTTGCAATCTTCCAGTCCTCCGGGATCATGCCAGAATCAAGTGATTCTTGAAAGATCATGACCAATGCATCCATTATCTCTTCAGCGACCTTTCTCAGGACTCTGGGATGTAGTTCATCTGGTCCAGGTGACTTAACCATCTTTCAGTTGGCTAGTACTTTATCCTTTGCGACAGCAATGACACTCACTCCTGCTTCCTGACACTCACAGACCTCTGGCACACTGTTAGTGTCTTCCACAGTGAAGACTGATGCAAAGTACCGATTAAGTCCATCTGCCATTTCTTTGGCCCCATTACTACCTCACCAGAATCATTTTCCAGAGGTCCAATAACAACTCTCACCTCCCTTTTACTCTTTATATACTAGATTCTGCAGGACATTTCTACCCTGTGTCTTGTTAACCATTCCCAAAAACTTCAGCCATCTCTGCTCTGCTGTCATCTCCGTCAGTATCCCCCTCCAATCCACCTGGGCAAGCTCCTCTCTTGTGCCTCTGTAATCCCCTTTATTCCAAAGCGATACTGATACATCCGACCTGTGCTTCTCCTTTTCAAATTGCAGTATGGATTCAAACATATATTGATCATTGCCTCCTATGGGTTACTTTACATTAAGCTGACTAATAAAATCTGGATTATTACACAACACCCAATCTAAGATGGCTTTTCCCCGAGTAGGCTCAAGCACAAGCTGCTCTAAATATTCATCTTGGAGGCATTCAACGAATTCCCTCTCTTGCGATCTAACACCACCCTGATCTTCCCAAACCCCTTGCATATTCAAGTCCCCCATTACAATTGTGACATTACCCTTGTCACATGGCTGTTCCAGCTCCCTTTGCAATCCCAACCGCACATCTTGGCTACTATTTGGAGGCCTACATATGATTTTAGCCACAACTCAATGATGCCCACAACGTCAGACTGACCAGTCTCTAATTGTGCCACGAGTTTGTTCGCCTTATTCTGAATGCTACATGTATTTAAATACAACATCTTCAGTCTTGCATTCTTCGCCCTTTTGAGTTTTGCCTCTGTGGTACAATTTAATTCTTTGCTATGTCTGAATTTGTATCTAGTCATTGGCTTTACATTCATATTACTCCCATCATCTACTTATAAAACTGCTGGCTCATTCTCAGCTGTCATACTGGTTTCCATAGCCCTGCCGTATTAGTTTAAACCACTCCCAACAGATCTAGTAAACCTGCCTGCAAGGATATTGGTCCCCATCTTGTAATGCTTTTCTCTATTGTCTGGCTGGGCAAGAACAGCATCACCATAGTCAGAAAGGCATTTCAAATATCTTTCCTCATTCTGCATCATATTCATTTAATTTCTGAAAGATCTGGCTACCTCTACTTTTTATTGACACCATGCTCCTCAGTAAATCATAAAACACACTGGGCAAGTATGCCAATGATATTGGGTCTATCTCTCCCGTTTTTCAGCTCTTTCCACTGCTACCATGTTGTCAGACTGGTTGTTTGGCTTCCAACTTTGGATGAAATCCAATTTTCTTTAGTCTAAAACCAAAATGACCAAATACATTACCTTCAATCTCCACTTATTCAGTAAGCCAAGGTTTCACTCAAGTTTCCTATTTACTAGAGTGAACAGAAGATTTACACGAATTCATTTGATGTCATCTTCAACAACAGTCAGAAAATTTAATTGGGTGAATATACCAATAGGAACTTCCCTTTGTTGTTATATGTGATAGCATTACTTACACATCGTTTGTCCACATCGGTGCCCTGCTGAACTTGCAAACATGCAGACAGTCTTTTATGAATATTATGGGAAATAATCCTGATGGTATCCATGCGCTTCTCAATCTACACCAGAAACAAGAATGATGAATTACAATTTAATCTCCCTTATTCTTTTCCATTTTGTAATTTAGCTTAACATACATAAATGGTTGATTGGTATGTTTTCATTAATAAATCCATGAATTATAAAACTATAGAATGCAGGATGAGAATATAAAGAGAATCATATAGGACAGAATCTGATTGGTAGCATCAGCTCACCATCTCTTGCAAATGAAACATCAAGTGCACTTAGCTTTTCAAAATAAAATAGACAGAGTTTCCCTCAAAATATTCAAATCTGCTCCAAGAGCCATCTTGGAGAGTGCAATTTGAAAGATTTGTAAACAAGCATGAATGGTTTGTTGATGGATTCTGGCTCCACTCCCAATGCTAAATCAGTTCATTCTAGAAGGCTCTGTCATATACCAGAGCTGCTGCATTTCAGATATAGTATTAAACGGAGGCCCCGTATACAGTGATTCCTGGGTGCTAGATCAAGAATAGGGAGGTTATCATATTGTTATCTGTAGGAGCATGCTGTTTGCAAATTCTAACAGCGACTGCACTTAGAAAAAAGATTCATTGTCAAGTGTTGGGTACATCTGATAGTGTGAAAGGCACTTGGAAACTATTTTCACTCATGGAAACAGTGTTAATTTATAAACTACATGTCAGTCTGCCATCACCATATTGTCCACTTCTTTAACACCCAATGATATTGCCTTTTCCTCACCTGCAAGCTGTAGAGTGCATCTAGAATTCTGGGCCTGAAACCTTACAGAATGAGTAAGAACAAAACAATCAAAAAGAAAGATATGCTCAGACTCATGAATGGTCCAAGGAAGAAAAACTGATTATATTATTTCAGTATGAAATTTTAGTATTACTGCACAAAAGAAACACTGCTTTGTAACTGAGGTTTCATTGGCCTGGTGTCCTCTCCAGTTGATGAATTCATGGACAGGAGCATGGCGGTTGCTGTCTACAATGATTTTCAGGCTTACGAGAAAGAGCTGAGTTTTGATCAGATTTGCAGAATTCAACCATACAGCAAGGAAACAGAACTTTTGGTTCATCAGATCCATACTGACCCTTCAGTCTATCTCCACTAAGCCCATCTGCCCACATTACTTATATGTCATGCCAACCAGTATTCATCTAAGTACTCTTAAACATAGTAATTATATCTGATTTCATCACTTCCATTGGCAGACCATTCGAGATATCAACCACCCAGTTAAAAAAAAAATGTTTCTCAGGTATCTCTTAAAATTCCTTCTACTGACCTTAAACCTATGCCTTCTTGTTTTTGATATCTCTACTGTGGAGAAGAAAGGTGTTCATGATCTACCCAGTCAATACCTCGCATGATCTTATACACATCTGTCCGATCACACCCCTACCCCAGCCTCCTTCACTTCAAGGGAAAAAGCTCAGCCTATAAATCTCTTCCCATATCGAAAGTCCTCCAATCAGGCAACAGGCTTCTGGATCCCCTCTGTATCCTCTCCAGTGCAATCATACCCTTCTGAAAGTATGGTTCCCAGAACTGCACATAATACTCCAAGGGCCACTCATATTCTGTGTCCCAATCTATAAAGGCAAGCACACCAGATGCCTTCTTCACCACCATTCCATTGACTTCCATTGCCACTTTCAAGGAACAACGTTTTTGGATCCCTTGGCCTTAACCACAATAATTATCAATGGCCTATGTACTTTTCCTCAAACTTAGAATTAGGAAATATGAATTAAATCCTTTTTTTAATGCTGTTAACTATTACTTGAGTATGTTTGTATAAGCTGAGTGTTTACAAATAAAACTGTTATTAATCAAATGTCAGGATCAATCATTAACTAACCCCCACCTGACAACTCCACCATCTACCAATTCACACACAATTGGTTTCAGCTCCTCTCAGCTATTTTGGAAGATGTTCTATCAGAGATACTGCTCCATTGAGTGATAAACAATCACAAGTCAAATCTCCACAGCTCTTTTTTTAAAACTATAGAGAAATTTAAATGTAGAGAAAGATACTTGACAAGCTGTCACATGAAAAGTTATTCCACAAACTAAGCTCATAGCATTGTAGATAAAAGGGACATTTGCAGCTTGGCAAGCTCTAACTAGTGAGATGCCACACTACCAAAGCTCTTCAGACTTTGTGAGATAAAGAGACTGGGTGTGTTGCCACACTCTGACGACACAACTGTTAAGACAGTGTCCGCAGGACAATAAACACATAAAGCAAATGGACACAAATTTGGCAACATGAAGAAATGTGAGATTATTCATTTTGCTAGAGTGAATGGAAAAGCAAATTATTTGAACGGAAAGAGACTGTACAAGTTCTGTTCACAGGAATCTGAAGTACAAAAGTGACACGTACACACAAGTTGTTCGGAAGGAAAGTAGAAAGTTAGTTTTCAGTACAAAGGAGATTCAAGACTTTTTCAAGATGCAAGTTTATTTATCACACATACATCAAAACATTCAGTGAATTATGTTGTTTGCATTAACAACCAACACGCCTGAGGGTGTGGTGAGGGAAGCCCGCAAATGTTGCCAGACATTCTGGAGCCAACATAACATGTTCACAATGCTTGACAGAACAACACAGAATACAAGCCAAATAATAAAAGCCCTTTTCCTCCCTCTCACACACATACATGCTCAGTCCTTTAACCTCCAGCAGACTCGGATTTGGGCTTTTAGGCACTAGGCTTTGATCTCCCCAGAAGACTTGCAGAGATAGCAGACTCAGCTTCAGCCAATAGGCCCCAACTTCCAAATATCTAATTTGAACCCCCCGCCGCCACAATCCTCAGCATCAATCTTAGAACATGCTGATCACTCAACATGAGGTCTCAAATTCCAGACTTGCTGATGATTGATGATGGGACCTGTCACTTCACTGGTCCTTCAACTCCCATCTCGCCAATTTGCGAGCTCATAGGGTCATCGAAACTCATTCCTACTGTCGCAAGGAACTCCTGCTCTGGAACCCACTGAAAGCTCGCCAACCTGGGATGGGGAGTTGTGATGTCTACTTTCTGATAGTCCAACACCCAACCATGCAAGTCCTATATCCGTGACAGAGATGGAGACTATCTGCAAGAATGCACACAGTAACACATCTAAAGTATCGTGTAGAATTTGGTCTCCTTGTTTGAGGGATATAATTGCATTTAATGCAGATCAGAGGGGATTCACTGGATTGATTCCTAAAATGAAGGGGCTGATATGAGAAAAGGCTGCTGCTGGAGTTTGAGGTATTTTATTGAAACCTACAAGGTAACAAGCTTTTCAACTTCTCAAGAACCTTCTGCTTAATAATAGCAACAATACTTACTTCTGCCACCTGACTCTCAAACTTCTGGCGCACTGCTGGTGTCTTCCATAGTGAAGACTGATGGAAAATACTTACTGTGTTTGTCCGCTGTTTCTTTGTCCCCTTTTACTATCTCTCCAGCTGCATTTTCCAGTGGTCTGATATATATCTGATGAAAGCTTTTTGTATCCTCTATTATACCATTTCCCATCCCCTTTCCCTCTCTCATTTCATCACCTCCCTCTGGTGTTTACCCCCCCCCGCCCTTTTTTCTTTCTTCCATGGCCTTCTGCCTCTTTTACTAATCAACTTCCTAGCTCTGTGCTTCATACCTTGCCCTCCGTTTCATCTATCACCTGGTGTTTCTCTCTCCCCTAACCCCACTTTTCAAATCTACTCAACTTTTTTTCCTACTGTGTGTGCCTGAAGGGTTTCAGCCCGAAAAGTTGACTATTTTTTGTCCATAGATGCTGCCTGACCTGCTGAGTTCCTCCAGCATTTTGTGTGTGTTGCTCGGATTTCCAGCATCTGCAGGTTTTCTCTTGTTTGCCTTTCACCATTCGATAAGTTTCAATTAGGTCACCCTTCTGAATTCCAGTGAATACAGGCCAGGGTTGTCAAACACTCTTCAACTGATCAATCCTGGAATCATTTTCATGAACCTCCTTTCAAACCTCTCCATTTTCAGCATATCCTTTCTACGATAAAAAGCCGAAAACTGCTCACAAGACACCAACTGAGGCTATACTGGTGCTTTATAAAGTACCAACATTACATCCTTGCGTTTATATTCTAGTCCTCTTGATATAAATGCTAATATCACATTTGCCTTCCTCACCACAGACTCAACCTGCAAATTAACCTTTAAGGAATCCTTTGCGCCTCAGATTTCTGAATTTTCTCTCCATTTAGAAAATAGTCAAACCTTTCATTTCTTCTACCAATGTGCATGACCAGACACTTCCTGACACTGTATTCCATCTGCCACGTCTTTGCCCATTCTCCTAATCTAAGTCAATCTGTAGCCTTTCTATCTTTGTATCATCTACAAACTTTGCAACAAAGTCATCATTTCCATCATCTAAATCATTGACATATAACATAAAAAGAATCGGTTCCAACAAAGACCCCTGTGGAACACCACTAGCCAGAAAAGACTGCCTTTATTCCCACTCTTTGCCTCCTGCCAATCAGCCACTGCTTTATCCATGATAGTATCTTTCCTGTGATACCATGGGCTTGTAGTTTGTTAAGCAGCCTCATGAGTGGCAGCTTGTCAAAGGCCTTCTGAAAATCCAAGTACACAAACATCAGTGATTCTCCTTTGTCTATTCTGCCTGTTAGTACAGAGATTTCCAACAGATCTGTCAGGCAAGAATTTTCCTTGAGGAAACCATGCTGACTACAGCCTATTTTATCACATGACTCCAAATCCCCTGAAACCACATCCATAACAATCAACTCCAACATCTTCCTAACCACTGAGGTCAAACTAACTAGCCTGGAGCTTCCTTTCTTCTGTCCCTCTTCCTTCTTGAAGAGTGAAGCGACATTTACAATTTCCCAGTCATCTGAAACCATTACAGAATCTAGTGATTCTTGAAAGACCATTACTAAGGCCCCCAAAATCTCTTTAGCCACCTCTTTCAGAACTTTAGGGCAGGGGTCCCCAACCTTTTTTGCACCGCGGACCAGTTTATTATTGACAATATTCTTGCCGACCGGCTGACCCGGTGGGGGGAGGGGGGGGGGAGGGGTAGGGTTGCCAACGGACAAGAGTAGCATTCAAATACGTTGTGTTTACTCCGAGAAAGACCATGACCATGAAGCCTTGCACGGGCACCAGTGCGCATTCGTGTACGTGCTGATTTTTTTCTACAAATCATTTTTGGCGATTCTGTTCACGGGGGGGCAGGGGGGGGTTAATCACAACTGGAATATAGGTGATAAGTGGCTAATACACTCAATTTCATTTCTAAAAGGGCTTATCTAACAAATTTAATATTAAATGCACAGCACACATTTTCCTCGCATGAATATAGTGATAAGTCAATTATCAGGGGAGGACAGGGGAGCTTGAAGTAAGTGTTGAACGAACTTCCAGTAGAAGTGGTAGAGGCAGTTTCGATATTATCATTTAAAGAAAAATTGGATAGGTATTGTTACGAGAATACACATAAAATTAAGATGTTTGCTGGCCTGGGCTAGCATCAGTGGCATCAGCAGTTGGTCTGCCACCTGCCCTCAGGGGAAGGAGAGATAAGGAACAATGGAGCAGCGTCTGGAGATGTGTAATGAAGGGATGTGGGAGAGAGAGCTGTCTGGAGCGGCTCCCCCCTTTGAACCCTGAACTGTTTGAAGTGATGGACAGGCGATACCCCAGCAGGGGGATAAAAAGGGACAGGTTCGCTAAGACAGGGACACACGCCACCCGAGGTAACGAGACCCTGGAAGCGGTGCGCCTCTCACGAGTGGGTGAGAAGCACCAGACAACGACAAGGGTGGAAAGGTACGATCAGCGGGAACCCGGTGTGTGTCCGCCCTTGCCTGGGTGCCGGGTTCACTGCAGAGGATCGACCGCATCTGGAGGAGGGGTCACAGTCGGTGACCTCAGGTGACATCACCAAGGACCCGCCCAAAAGCTGTTTGTGAGCCATCTCGCTGGTCTGTGAGTGAAGCAGTGTTCTGAATGATCAGTTGTTCCTATTCTATCTCTCTCTCCCCCCACGTTGTCCCTCGCCATGGCAACGATTACTGCGAACTGAACTGGACTGAACTTTGAGTCATTTTGAAATTTGGTCATTTACCCCCTAGACAACGATAGAGCTTGATTGATGCTGTTATCTTAATTCTGTGCACATGTGTGGTTATCATTGTTGAATTGTTGCATTTATTATCCTTTCGATTACTGTGTTGCTTGTTTCTTTAATAAAACTTTCTTAGTTCTAGTACTCCAGACTCCAACTGAGTGATCCATTTCTGCTGGGTTGGCAACCCAGTTACGGGGTACGTAACAGTATATGGACAGGAAAGGAATGGAGGGTTTTGGGTTGAGTGCAGGTTGGTGGGACTGGGTGAGAGTAGCATTCGGCACGGACTAGCAGGGCAGAGATGGCCTGTTTCCGTGCTGTAATTGTTATATGGTTATATAAGTCAATAGTCAATAACATTTTAAGTAACATTTGGATATTAAACACACAGTGGTGGTTGGGGACCGCTGCTCTGGGGTGTGCACCATCTGGCCCAGGTGACTTATTTACTTTCAGACCTTTCAGGTTCCCAAGAATCTTCACTCTAGTTATGGTAGCTTCACACACATCATGCCCCCGACACCTAGAACTTCCACAGTGAAGAATGATGCAAAATACTGATTCAGTTTGTCGGCCATTTTGTTGTCCTCAATTACTACCTCTCCATCATTGTTCTCCAGCAGACCAATATCCACTCTTGCCTCTCATTTACACTTTATGTATCTGAAGAAACTTTTGGTATCCTCTTTAATATTATTGGCTAGCTTACTTTCGTATTCCATCTTCATTTCCAATACTTTTTTAGTTGTCTTCTGTTGGTATTTAAAAGTTTCCCAATCTTTTAACTTCCCACTAATTTTGCTCCATTTTCTGCTCTCTCTTTGGTTTTTATGTTGGCTTTAACTTCTCTTGTTAGCCACAGTTATGTCATCTTTCCTTTACAATACTTATTCCTCTTTGGGATGTATATATCCTGTGCCTTCTGCTTCCAGGAATTTCAGCCGTTGCTGCTCTGCAGTCATCCCTACCAGTGTTCTTTTCCAATCAATTCTGGGAACTCCTCTCTCATGCCTCTGTAATTCTCTTTATTCCATTAATACTGATGCATCTGATTTTATCTTCTCCTTCTCAAATTTCAGGATGAATTTGATCATATTATGATCACTTTCCCCTTAGGGTTCTTTTACCTCAAGCTCTCTAATCAATTCTGGTTCATGGCACAACACCCAATCCAGAATAGCTGATCCCCTCGTGGGCTCAACCATGAGCTGCTCTAAAAAGCCATCTCATAGGCACTCAAGAAATTCCCCCTCCTGTAATCCAGTACCAACCTGATTTTCCCAATCTATCTGCATATTGAAATCCCCCAAGACTATTGTAACGCTGCCCTTTTGGCATGCATTTTCTATCTCCCTTCGCAATTTGCAGACCACGTCCTTATTACTGTTTGGGGGTCGGTATACAACTCCTATCAGGGTCTTTTTACCCTTGTAGTTCCTTAGTTCTATCCACAACAATTCAACACCTTTCGACCCTGTCACCTCTTTCTAATTATTTGATTTTACTTTTTATCAACAGAGCAAAACGACATCCTGCCTGTCCTTTCAATACAATGTCTATGCTTGGACATTAAACTCCCAGCTATAATCTTCTTTCAGCCATGATTCAGTGATGTCAACAACATCATACATACCAATCTGTAACTATGCTACAAATTCATCTCCGTTATTCCATATACTGCATGCATTCAAATATAACACCTTCAGTCCTGTGTTCACCCTTTTCATTTTGTTCGCCTTTTACATTGCAATTCATCCTGTTGACTGCAATTTGGCCCCATCATCAGACTCTCCTTGCTCACTGTCGCACTACACATTGCCTCAACTACCTCATCTTCTGCATTATCACTCCAGTTCCCACCCCCTGCCAAATTAGTTTACCCCACCCAAACAACTTCAGCCAGCATGCCGCAAGGATATTGGACCCCCTGGGGTTCAAGTGTAATCCGTCCCTTTTGTACAGGTCATATCTTCCCTGGAAGAGGTCCCAGTGATCCATAAATCTGAACCCCTGCCCTTACATTAGTTCCTCAGCCATGCATTCGTATGCCAAATCATCCTATTCTTCCCTTCACTGGTGCATTGCTTGGGCAGCAATCCACAGCCTACTACCCTGGAGGTTCTACAGGGTTAACGGCAGGATTTTTGGCAGTGTGGAGGAACAGAGGGGTCTTGAGGTCCACATCAAAGTTGCCATGTATGAATGTTGGCCTTCATTAGTCAGAAGATTGAGTTCAAGATATGTGAGGTAATATTGCAGCTGTATGAAAGCCTGGTTAGACTACACTTAGAATATTGTGCTTAGTTCTGCTCGCCTCATTATACGAAGGATATGGAAGTTTTAGTGAGAATGCAGAAGAGATTTACCAGGATATGCTGTGTTAGGAAGCATATTTTATGAGGACAGCCATAGATTGAGAGGATAGCCAGGGATATTTTCCTAGGGCAGAAATGGCCAACATGAGGGGAGAGCAATATCAGAGGTAAGTTTCTTTACACAGAGCATGGTGGGTATGTGGAACACCCTGCCAGCGTGGTGGTAGAAGCAGATACATTAAGGGCATTTCAGAAACTTTGAAAATCTAAAAAACTCTTAGATAGGTACATAGATATCAGAAAAATGGGGGCCTATGTATTAGAGAAGAGTTAGATTGATCTTAGAGTGGTTTAGAATGTGCGCACATCGTAGGCAAAGGGCCGGTACTGTGCTGTGCTGTAATGTTCTATAGCCACAGGCACAATCAGGCCATGGTGCATCAGAACAATAGGGAGGGCAGGGTGGAAGCTGGGGTGGATAGACACTGGAATGAATTGGAGTTTTAAAGAGGGAATTTGAGAGACAAGAAGTAAACAGATGTTTGGGTGACATTCAAGATGCCATGATAAGAGAGAATCAGGAAACTGATACCATTGACAGGAATGAACTACAGAGTTGTAGATTTGGAGGGTGATGAGCTCATGTAGCGCTACAGAGTTGAAAGGTTTACTTATCCAGACCATCCTGGTCCAATGCCCTGCTGGGCTGACCATTGTCCCACGGTGCCCAACACACGTTCCAAGAGCTCCAAATTCACTTGCAACTCACAAAAGGAGCACTGCATGATGGACATCACCACATGCACTAAAAAGGAGCAAATTACAACAGGCACAAGGTTGACTCAGGCAAGTGCTCAGCCCATTTCTAGAAGAGAGCATGCAAGGTGACAACTGCATCTTGATCATAGAAGCATCTCCAAGCAAGGACCCAGGAACATACTTCAATGGAAACTACAGAACAATAGTCGGATATTGCATTTCAATATGTGCAGTTAGTGTGAAGCACAATCTGTGTTTTGGGAGGGGGGGTAGTAGGCTCACGAATTATGATTATAATTGTGAATGAATTTTCAGAAAGTTGTAAAAGAACTTTGCTTGGAAACAGATTACAGAATACTTTTCCCACACAGTAATTCTTAATGGGCATTGATTGTAGGAAAATTTCTATCAAGGACTTGGTTTGCAGCAAAAGTCAAGTGGCGTGATTGTTTTTGGCCCTGATACAACTGTGTTAATGACTTACTTGGAATGTTCTGCAATAGCATACTTGGAAAGGAAGATGGAATATAAACCTATGATCAATCTCCCACTAACACGAGGAATTCTGCAGATGCTGAAAATTCAAGCAACACACATCAAAGTTGCTGGTGAACGCAGCAGGCCAGGCAGCATCTCTAGAAGAGGTACAGTCGATGTTTCGAGCCGAGACCCTTCGTCAGGACTAACTGAAGGAAGAGCTAGTAAGATATTTGAAGGGGGGGGGGGAGATCCAAAATGATAGGAGAAGACAGGAGGGGAGGGATGGAGCCAAGAGCTGGACAGGTGATTGGCAAAAGGGATATGAGAGGATCAAGGGATATGAGAGGATCATGGGACAGGAGGCCCAGGGAGAAGGAAAAGGGGAAGGGGGGGGAAACCCAGAGGATGGGCAAGGGGTATAGTCAGAGGGACAGAGGGAGAAAAAGGAGAGAGAGAGAGAAAGAATGTGGGTATATAAATAAATAACGGATGGAGTACGAGGGGGAGGTGGAGCATTAGCGGAAGTTAGAGAAGTCAATGTTCATGCCATCAGGTTGGAGGCTACCCAGACGGAATATAAGGTGTTGTTCCTCCAACCCGAGTGTGGCTTCATCTTTACAGTAGAGGAGGCTGTGGATAGACATGTCAGAATGGGAATGGGATCTGGAACTAAAATGTGTGGCCACTGGGAGATCCTGCTTTCTCTGGTGGACAGAACGTAGGTGTTCAGCAAAACGATCTCCCAGTCTGCGTTGGGTCTCGCTAATATATAGAAGGCCACATCGGGAGCACCGGGCGCAGTATATCACCCCAGCTGACTCACAGGTGAAGTGTCGCCTCACCTGGAAGGACTGTCTGGGGCCCTGAATGGTGGTGAGTGTAAGGGCATGTGTAGCACTTGTTCCGCTTACAAGGATAAGTGCCAGGAGGGAGATCAGTGGGGAGGGATGGGGGGGGGGGGGAAACGAATGGACAAGGGAGTCCCCCACTTTTCCTTCGCTACATCGACGACTGCATTGGTGCTGCTTCCTGCACGCATGCTGAGCTCGTTGACTTCATTAACTTTGCCTCCTACTTTCACCCTGACCTCAAGTTTACCTGGTCCATTTCCGACACCTCCCTCCCCTTTCTAGATCTTTCTGTCTCTGTCTCTGGAGACAGCTTATCTACTGATGTCTACTATAAGCCTACTGACCCTCACAGCTATCTGGACTATTCGTCTTCTCACCCTGTCTCTTGCAAAAATGCCATCTCCTTCTTGCAATTCCTCCGCCTCCGCCTCATCTGCTCTCAGGATGAGGCTTTTCATTCCAGGTTGAGGGAGATGTCCTCCTTTTTTAGAGAAAGGGGCTTCCCTTCCTCTACCACCAACTCTGCTCTCAAACGCATCTCCCCCATTTCACACACATCTGCTCTCACTCCATCCTCCCATCACCCCACTAGGAATAGGGTTCCCTTGGTCCTCACCTACCACCCCACCAGCCTCCGGGTTCAACATATTATTCTCCGTAACTTCCGCCACCTCCAACGGGATCCCACCACTAAGCACATCTTTCCCTCCACCCCTCCCTGCTTTCCGCAGGGATCGCTCCCTACGCAACTCCCTTGTCCATTCGTCCCCCCCCATCCCTCCCCACTGATCTCCCTCCTGGCACTTATCCTTGTAAGAGGAACAAGTGCTACACATGCCCTTATACTTCCTCCCTTACCACCATTCAGGGCTCCAGACAGTCCTTCCAGGTGAGGCGGCACCTCACCTGTGAGTCGGCTGGGGTGATATACAGCGTCTGGTGCTCCCGATGTGGCCTTCTATATATTGGCGAGACCCGACGCAGATTGGGAGATTGTTTTGCTGAACAGCTACGCTCTGTCCGCCAGAGAAAGCAGGATCTCCCAGTGGCCACACATTTTAATTCCACATCCCATTCCCATTCTGATATGTCTATTCACGGCCTCCTCTACTGTAAAGATGAAGCCACACTCAGGTTGGAGAAACAACACCTTATATTCCATCTGGGTAGTCTCCAACCTGATGACATGAACATTGACTTCTCTAACTTCCGCTAATGCCCCACCTCCCTCTCGTACCCCATCCGTTATTTATTTATATACACACATTCCTTCTCTCTCTCTATTTCTCTCTCCTTTTTCTCCCCCTGGCCCTCTGATTATACCCCTTGCCCATCCTCTGGGTTTTCCCTCCCTTCCCCTTTTCCTTCTCCCTGGGCCTCCTATCCTATGATCCTCTCATATCCCTTTTGCCAATCACCTGTCCAGCTCTCGGCTCCATCCCTCCCCCTCCTGTCTTCTCCTATCATTTTGGATCTCCCCCTCCCCCTTTCAAATCTCTTACTAGCTCTTCCTTCAGTTAGTCCTGATGAAGGGTCTCAGCCTGAAAGGTCGACTGTACCTCTCCCAAGAGATGCTGCCTGGCCTGCTGCGTTCACCAGCAACTTTGATCAACCTCCCGTTGACAGGTTGCTCTACATTCTGCAACAATCTACCTTTACAAGTTACCATGAAATTTATAGAGAATCTTCTTAGCACATAACAAAATACAAAATGTGTTAACATTGAAAATCTGTATAATCCAATCAAGAGTGGCAGCAAGTATTAATGTCAGGTGTACCCCCTTCGCTTTTTAAAAAAAATTTACTGGGGTTACTGCTTGAAGCTTGCTAATCATCAATTATACATATTTCTACGGCATGGTACATGCCCTTCACAATCACTTCAGAATTTTACAAGTTGAACTCCACCAGACACTTCAGTCCAGCTCTGCATTCTTACAATGTCCCACTGTAGTCTCCAACAACCTTCTCCAGTATACACAGCTCCACCACATTTCATGTAATCTGCAAACTCCCACCCTTCCACTTCCTTGCCCAAGTCATTTATAAAAATCAAAATGAGCTGGAGTACTAGAATAGATCCCTGGGGAACACCACTGGCCATCGAACTCCAGACAGAATACTTTTCACCTACAATAGGCAGGCCTATTCTGTATCTATGCTGCCAAGATTCCTTGGATTCTATACCTGCTGACTTCCTAAATCAACCTATCATGAAAAACCTTATCAAATACCTTACTGAAATTCAGATACATCATATAAACTGCCCTTCCTTCATCAATGTGGTTTGCCACATCCTCAAAGATTTAACCAATCTTATGAGACATGACCTGCCCCTCATAAAGCCATGCTGACTACCTCTAATCAGACCATGCTTCTCAAAACGCTCGTAAATCCTGTCTGTAAGTATCTTCTCCAATAACACTGAATAGCAAATTTTTTTCAAAAGTGTTGCTTCCTCATAATTTTTTTTGGTTATGATAGAAAGATAATGCAGGAAATAAATCTTTAGCGACATGTTGCACTTCATAGTTTTGTATGCTTGAAACATGTTGTCAACTAGCTGCATGCAATTGGTGCTTTGTCGTTGTCAAGAAAAATTCAACAACATCCTTGAATGCTTTCCACGTGATTTTCCCCAGTCCCACTGGAAGTTCTTTGAGTTGCCTGTCATTAATGACCTGTTTGATATATGGACTAACAAAAATGCCTTCCTTAATCTTGGGAAACATCTGTCCAAATATCGAAATCCTTCATGGAAATTTTTGTGATTGGTGACAGCAGGTTCCATCCTTGCAGACTTGAAACCAGTAATTCTACTTCTGCCTTTGACAAACCCAAGTCTCTGACCAGGTCATTTAACTCAGACAGAGTTATCAGATGAGACTCACTTGACATAAAGGATTCAAAATATGTATCGGTATTAGTGCCGTTTTCCACCCCTGGCTCATGCATTATGACATCTTCGTCTGCCTCCTCTAGACGCCATGTCTCTGATGGCTTTAGTATTGAAAAGTTATCATCATGCAGCACAGATCTCCTGGCTGAAGGGAGGCTGGGGTATTCAATGGATTTCTTGTTTTTAACAGAGAAACCAGACACACCGGTCAGAAAGAAGCAGTCTGTCACTGGATCCTTCTGCTCTTGCCATATCATCATGATAGTGAATGGCATTAAGTCAAGCTCTAAGATTGACAGTGTATGTTGCACAACAAATGTGCGGAGTCCAGGCTTTGTTTTAGTCGCCAATTTTACACCAAAAGTAGAGCTCATAGGCTTTCTTAATAAGAGGAGCTATGCCCCGTCTTCGAGATTTAAATGTATACTCACCACAAATATAATAAAAAGTATCGCAGCTGTTACAACATTGGCGAGACATTTTGCTATCACAAATACTCCTGATACCCCTTATACTTTATTATAATGAGTACACACAATATGCGCTGAGCATTTAGAGCACCCGCATCAATGTGATCTCAAACCAATATACATTTAAGTGCAATGCATAGAACGTTGTGTGTGTAATGCTTTTATAGCCTTTCTAAAACCTGTCCTGCCAAGCAGCACCTGTAAGACAGAAAATCTTTCAGCTTACATTGTGGGCAACACTTTAATTGACTTGTATTATGAATTGAAAGAACAAATATAGGCAATTTAAAAAAAAAATTGTGCATGATAGGGAAATTTCATGGTGATATTTGTGACCAGCATCCTAAAATAAACACGAAAATATTCAGGAAACAAAATCTTCATTGTCCAGTGATATCTGACCAGCACTGAAGTCAGACTCTGATCTGTAATTCCCAGGGTAATCCCTTCCTTTTACTGATTTCGACCAACACTGACTCAGTGGACAATCCTTTCACAACATTCTCCCATTCTGCAGTTCTGACAGTATTCCTAATTACCAATATCACTCCCCCATCTCTCTAACCTCCTTCCCTGTTCTTTCTGAAATATCTAAACACCAGAACCTCTAGCAGCTACTCCTGCACTTGTGACAGCCAAGTCAAAACACTGTAGTTCAAGTCCCATGTGTTGACCCATGCTCCAAGCTCATCACCCTTGTCCTAAATAGACACACTTTAACCCATGCCACTGACTACTATTTTGCACTATCAACTGCCTATCCTTTCTCACAGGAACTCTACATGCTGCATCTACCTGTACACCACATGCCCCATCTTCTGACCTATCACTCTGGTTCCTATCCCCCAGTAAACACTTAAATCCTCCCTAATAGCTCTAGCTAATCTGCCCGCAAAGATATTGACCCCTCACAACTTCAGGTGTAACCCAAACTTTTTGTACAGGGCATATTCCCCATAAGAAATTCCAAGGATCCACAAATCTGAAACTTTGCCCCCTGCACCATTTCCTCAGCCACACATTTCTCTGCCAAATCTATCTGTTCTTACTTTCACTGGTGTGCGGCACAGATGTAATCCAGAGATTGCTACCCTTGAGGTCCTGTTTTTCAGCTTCCTATCTAGCTCCCTATATTCTCTCTTCAGGACATCACTGTTTTGCCCACCAATGTGTGGTACCAAGATGTACCATGACTTCTGGTTGCTTCCCCCTTTCCATCCGCCAGTAGAATACTATGGACACAAGCTAAGATGTCTTGCTAAGCTAAGATGTCCCAGTACCTGGGAGGCATAGTACCATCTGGGAGCCTCTTTCACAACCACAGAATTTCCTGTCTGCTCTGCTGACTATTGAATCTCCGATCACCACTACTGCACTCTTTCCCCACCTCCTTTCTGAGCCACAAACCAGACTCAGTGGCAAAGAACCAGTCATTGCGGGTTTCCCCTGGTAGGTCATCCTCCTCAACAGTATCCAAATCATTATATATGTTACTGAGGGGAATAGCTATAGTGGTACTCTACACTGTCTGCCTATTCCCTTTCCCTCTCCTGATAGTCTCCCAGCTACCTGCCTCCTGCAGCTTAGGGGTAACAACCTGCTCATATCTATCACCTCCACATTCTCTCTTATGAGCTGAAGGTCACCCAGCTGTAGCTCTAGTTCTCTAACAAAGTTCAAAGTAAATTTATTATCAAACTACATATACAGTGTCTTGAAAGAGTATTCACTCCCCACGATTTTCACATTTTACTGTCTTCATTTTTTTGAAATTTAAAATACATTGTGGGCCGGCTGGCGGTGTAGTGTCATCAGCACTGGACTTCAAGGCAGAGTACAAACCCAGCTGGGTCCCAACCTGGGCAGCAGCAGTACCTGCAGAGAGGAAAAGCCTGGCAATCTACTTCGATCTCTTACCACGAAAACCCAATGGACCCTATGGTCCATGAGATCACGAAGAGTCAGACTCAACTAAACGACTGAACAACAACAACAAAAAAAAAAATTGAAGTAAGATTTTTGAGCTCATCTACAAAACATTGCATAACATCAAATCAAAAGAAAATTCCTGTCAACAATTCACTAAAAATTAAGAGCCAAAACTGCGAGGCTCTTTGTGTTCACCTCTTTGGTAATTACTATGCCTCAGTTGCAATCTGTGTATTACCTTACCAACTCACCCAATTTGTTGATATAGAAAATTGGAGGACTTGTTTTCAATGAATTCCTAAGAATAAATACAGGTCCACAATCCCTTACCCGAAATTCTGAAATCCGAAAAGCTCCGAAAACCGAAGTTTTTTTCATAGAGTGTGAAGCGTGTTGTAACAAGGCTCGTTTGGCGCGCCAACAGCTAACATCACTCAGGTGTGACGTGGCAGCACTAGTAGAGGCCGCCATACGTCAGTTGTGGATCAGCACTCGTACTGGTTACATGTGCATTTGCTGTTCGCTGATATTTTGTGTTCACTGTTGACTTTGTGTTTAATTTCACTGTGAAAATGTCAAAAAGAGCTGCAGATACCCCTATGGGTAACAATGAGAAAAAATGAAGGAAGTATCTACCATTATCAATAACGCAGAAAATATTGAGGGTTGGCTGCAGAAATTTAAGAAGCGTCATGGTGTAAAATATCTGAAAATTTGTGGTGAAAAAGCTTCTGCTGATCATGAAGCAGCTGAAAATTTACATTGACATATTTGCCAAGATAATATCTGATGAAAACCTTACAATGCTGATGAACAAATTTACAATGCTGATGAAACAGCTTTGTACTGACACTATGTTCCTAGAAAAACATGTGATACAGTGAAAATCTGTGATTAGTTAATTGCTGGCCTTGAACAATGTGCATTTATCAGTGAGCAAGGGATTATGGCAGTTTACTCAGTTAAAGAGAGTTTAAATGAGACAGATGACACTTGAAGTCTTTAAAAATGCTGTCTGTCATACTGTTGCTTCATAACTTGAGAATCCTGTTCCTGGCCCATCAGGTACCTGTAGAGTATTTATCTTTGTTTTGCCAGACATAATGCAACTTAACTAGAGCTATCTGTACGTATATGTCTTGAACTTGTATATGTCCTAGAGTATTTATGTTCTACATTTATTCCAGTAAGTCACTTACCATCTGTTTGATTCGGTTTGTTTGGAGCTGTGTATTTTTATGTTTTACTTAATGTTTTTGCTGTACTAGTGTATTTATGGTCTATAATTATCCCACTATTTAATTTATCAGTATATTACTCCATAAATAAACTGTAATAGTATTTGTAAAAGAGCGCGGATCGGGAAAACCCGCAAGTTCTCTCTCCAGCACTCGTTGTTTGAGCATTTGCAGATTTTTTTTCTTGTCATTATTCCTTAAACAATACAGTATAACAACTATTTACATAACATTTACTTTGTATTAGGTATTATAAGTAATCTAGAAATGATTTAAAGTATACCGCAGGATGTGCGTAGGTCCGGAGCTCCCCCGGGTCCTAAAGTCCACCACACTGAGACAGGTTAATTACTAATATAATTATCAATTTTTTGAAATCTTAAAAATTCTGAATTCCGAAATGCAACTGGCCCCAAGGATTTCAGATAAGGGATTGTGGACCAGTACACCCTCTCTCTCTAAGGTCCAATAGTACAGTCGATTTTCAACAGACCAAACCAAAGTGAAGACAAAAGAACATTCAAAGCAAATCAGAGAACCACAAATCTGGGGAAGGGTACAAACTCATCTCAAAAGGCACTGAACATATTCAGAAAGTGTCACCTAGAATATACCGCAAAGATGTGGAAGAATGTCTTGTGATTGGATGAGACTAAAGTGGAACTTTTTGGCCTCAACACTAAGTGGTACGTGTGGTGTAAATTTAAAACTATGCATTAACCAGGTAACAACATCCCAACTGTAAAGAATGAAGATCATGTTATGGGGATGCTTTACAGCAGCAGATACTGAAAATCTGGTCAGGACTGATGGGAAGATGAATGCTGCTAATTACAGCGAGATCCTGGATAAAAACCAGAAAGGGGAGGAAGCTCACCTTTCAACCATGGAGAGGCTTCAAATGAAGAAAATCGATGTCTTGGTGGACCAGAGTCCTGCCTTAACCTGATCAAACATCTCTGATAAGACCTGAAAATTGCCATATAAGGCTGCTCCCCCAACTAACATGGCACAGCTTGAGCAATTTTGCAAGGAGGAATGGGCAAATCTTGCTCCATCACATTGTGTAAAGCAAATAAGAGTCTTATCCAAAAAAGACTACTGGCTGTAAAGATTTGATGTTTTGGGCTAAGACCCCTCACCAATGTTCTGATGAAAGGTTTCAGCCTGAAATGTCAACTGTTTACTTTTGTCCATAGATCCTGCCTGGCCTGCTGAGTTCCTCCAGCATTTTGTGGGTGTTGCTTTGGATTTCCAGTTATCTGCAGATTTTCTCATGTTTGTGGGACTACTGGCTGTAATAACTGTGAGAAATGGTTCAGCAAAGTACTGAGCAAAGGGGGAGGAATACTTTTGAACTGATGACATTGCAGTTTTTGAACTTTTAGATTTTCATGCTTTACAATTTTCCCTGTTTTTTGGGCTGTACTGGGGCAAAAAGGAGCATATGATTCACAAAAAAAATCTCAGTTAAATTGATCAAAATTCCTAGTTGTAATACTTATTTATGTGAACAAAGGGTTGGAGGTTAAATACTTTGACAAGGCATTGCACGTCTCCATATAGAACCTTGAGATTCATTTTCCTGTGGGCATTCAGAGTAAATACAAGATACACAATGTCTATAAAAATCTGCCGCTGGATGCACTCATGCAGATGTAGTTATCAAAGAGATTAGGTTTTCCAGATCACCTACATCTGACATAAAGTACACACCACTGATCCTGCTTCCATTCTCATTACTCCAGACAGGTAATAATAGACGGAGAAAGAAAGAAGGAAAGAAACTTACCAGAAACTTCACTTAACCTCCATCTTTCTTCACTGAGGCCTCTTGAGCCAAGGCCTCAAACTCTCCACTCCAACAATGTCCACTTCACTTAAACCTCACATCTTTTTCTAGTCGTTTGCCAAGTGTTTAATAAACTACGATATCTCAAGCCCACCAAATATTTCTAAAGGGCACCCCTCACATTTTAAATCTCACACATACTACCCGAAACAAGCAAATACTCACAATATTTCAAGCCCACAAAAAAGTAAAAATGATTCAATTTTTATGGAGATATATTTATTACTTTAGAAAAATTCAAAATATATTTGAAGTTCTCAGTGACAATGTAACAAATGTCAAGAGCTTAGAATTTGAATCCAAGTATCAATTTTGGACAAATAATGGAAATGATTTCCATTGGACAGTAGATTGCATTAAAGGGTATGTTAGCTCAGCAAGGAAGTCAAGAAAGTACTAGATGAATGAAACAGGAAAGTTTGAAAAACCATCAGGAAGGAATATAGCTTTAAACTAGATTTGAAATTTATATCCTCAGGAAGGACAAAAGTACCTCACAACCTAAATAATGAATGTAAACATAGAAAACAGAAAATAGGTGCAGGAGTAGGCCATTCGGCCCTTCGAGCCTGCACCGCCATTCAGTATGATCATGGCTGATCATCCAACTCAGAACCCTGTACCAGCCTTCCCTCCGTACCCCGTGATCCCTTTAGCCACAAGGGCCATATCTAACTCCCTCTTAAATATAGCCAATGAACTGGCCTCAACTGTTTCCTGTGGCAGAGAATTCCACAGATTCACCACTCTCTGTGTGAAGAAGTTTTTCCTAATCTCGGTCCTAAAAGGCTTCCCCTTTATCCTCAAACTGTGACCCCTCGTTCTGGACTTCCCCAACATCGGGAACAATCTTCCTGCATCTAGCCTGTCCAATCCCTTTAGGATTTTATACGTTTCAATCAGATTCCCCCTCAATCTTCTAAATTCCAACGAGTATAAGACTAGTTCATCCAGTCTTTCATCATATGAAAGTCCTGCCATCCCAGGAATCAATCTGGTGAACCTTCTTTGTACTCCCTCTATGGCAAGGATGTCTTTCCTCAGATTAGGGGACCAAAACTGCACACAATATTCCAGGTGTAGTCTCACCAAGGCCTTGTACAGCTGTAGTAGTACCTCCCTGCTCCTGTACTCGAATCCTCTTGCTATAAATGCCAGCATACCATTCGCCTTTTTCACCGCCTGCTGTACCTGCATGCCCACTTTCAATGACTGGTGTATAATGACACCCAGGTCTCGTTGCACCTCCCCTTTTCCTAATCAGCCACCATTCAGATAATAATCCGTTTTCCTGTTTTTGCCACCAAAGTGGATAACTTCACATTTATCCACATTAAATTGCATCTGCCATGAATTTGCCCATTCACCTAACCTATCCAAGTCACTCTGCATCCTCTTAGCATCCCCCTTACAGCTAACACTGCCACCCAGCTTCGTGTCATCCGCAAACTTGGAGATGCTGCATTTAATTCCCTCATCCAAGTCATTAATATATATTGTAAACAACTGGGGTCCCAGCAGTGAGCCTTGCAGTACCCCACTAGTCACTGCCCGCCATTCTGAAACGGTCTCGTTTATTCCCACTCTTTGCTTCCTGTCTGCTAACCAATTCTCTATCCACATCAATACCTTACCCCCAATACCGTGTGCTTTAAGTTTGCACACTAATCTCCTGTGTGGGACCTTGTCAAAAGCCTTTTGAAAATCCAAATATACCACATCCACTGGTTCTCCCCTATCCACTCTACTAGTTACATCCTCAAAAAATTCTATGAGATTCGTCAGACATGATTTTCCTTTCACAAATCCATGCTGACTTTGTCCGATGATTTCACCGCTTTCCAAATGTGCTTTTATCACATCTTTGATAACTGACTCTAGCAGTTTCCCCACCACCGATGTTAGGCTAACGGGTCTATAATTCCCTGGTTTCTCTCTCCCTCCTTTTTTAAAAAGTGGGGTTACATTAGCCACCCTCCAATCCTCAGGAACTAGTCCAGAATCTAACAAGTTTTGAAAAATTATCACTAATGCATCCACTATTTCTTTGGCTACTTCCTTAAGCACTCTGGGATGCAGACCATCTTGCCCTGGAGATTTATCTGCCTTTAATTCCTTCAATTTACCTGTAAGATGTTTGTTAATTTACTGCAGGTTTGCATGTCAACATTTTACTATTAATGACAAAGAGAGGGGAGAGATGATACACTGAGATAAAGGATAGGGGCAATGAGAGAGAGAATACACATGTGAATGAGTGCAAGGAGAAAAAAAACAAACGACAAACAAGATTTGCGTACAAACTGAAACACAAGCATTTTACTGTCAGTCTTGATTCAATGAACTTAAGGCAACTCTCTTTGGAAGAAATGGGTTTGGTTCTGGAAGGTAAACACTCCCAAGTATGTGCTTCATCTGAATAATAAACCAAGCAAATCTGCAACCTCTTAGAAACAGTTAACAGCAGCTGACAGGCCTACAAAGGCACTGATTCAGCCAAAAGCAGTCTTTCTACACTCAGGGTTTTGGAAAGTTTATTGGAATAGTTCTAATCTTAATAAAAATGTGAATTTTCCAAGAATTGAAGAAAATAATTAACTTCAAGTAAAGAATACTTAAGTCAAGAGCAGCCATTTCCTTTAGTTTAAAAAAACACCTTGCTTATTAGAAATCCCAAGTTACTGGAAAAAGCCCCTCAGTTAAAATGGCCAATTTTCTGGCAGATGTCCTAAATCAGAAAAGAAATCTTTTACTTCTAATATTCACATCTCTTTAAAGGATTAATTAAATGAATACTAATCATGATTTTTTTATTAACATATAAAGATCTTAGAATAACTATTTGCTTCAAGATCATTCCAGTGCTAGCTTTTCAGAGGACATAGCTCCAAGAAATGTTTTGTTTGAGGTGTGCACGAACCATGTTATTGTGGATAAGATGCCAAAGCTAACGGCAGCAACCTTCCTGTATTTACTTTTACCCTCTAAATTCCAAGGTCTTCAAGGGCTGCATTACATGTGGAGAAAGCAGCTGGGAATTAAACTCCCTGTGGAATTCAAGTCGAGCCAAGGCAGAGCTTATATTCAAGAAATCTAGCTAGCAAAGGACAGCCTCACAGTACTACCAATGACACAACCCCACCACCACTTAATGCTTCTCAACTGTTCTCATTTAGTGGAATGATAAGTTAGAATTGAAAACAAGGAAAATAATGCAACTCTTCCATTACTTTTAGTTGGTATTAGCATAAAGAAAATTTTCAGTAGCTGATCTGAAAATTGTCTGTTCAGAACCCAGAACTTGTTTTAGTTCGGGAATCTAGATCACAGTCTGTGACAAAAGGCTAATCTCTCTCCTGCCTCTCTGGCTATCCATCCCAAAGGATGATGATGGTTCCTTTCAGTTTTCTAAAAGGAACAGCATGTGCGTGAATGGATTTTAGGTGAGTAGGGGGTTGCACACAATAACAAAATCAGAAGGAGAGCCTTTACCTGCAGCAGGTCATCGCTAAGTACCTCCGTCTTCTCAGCTCTGAAACATAAAACAATGATTAGAATCACATCTGAAATTGTGGGAAGAGTAGAAAACATAGTTCTGTGTTCCACAACTTGTGAAGCCTTTTCACGTTTGCTGAGTAAATTCCCCCTCCAAAAGTCTACCCATACGCAGCTCTAACACATTTTCATCAACAATTAACTCTCAACATGCATTAGTCGTAATCATTTAAATTAAGCAATTCTATTAAATTCCCATCACAAAATACTATACAACCTATTTTGGAGTAACTTTTCTCTCATTCAGTGCTGGATTTAACACAACAAACCTGTCAATTCCGAGTTAACAAAGGGAATACACCTGTACGAGGGGTGATTGATAAGTTTGTGGCCTAAGGCAGAAGGAGATTAGTTATTAATTTCCAACTTTCTGCATTATCACTCAAAGATTTGAACTGCATGTGCATGTAACAGACATCCCACCCTGCAAAAACTCATTTCAGGGAGGTAGCACCATCAATTTGCGGGAGACTTCTGGGAGAGGTGGGATGCCAGCCAGCTAGTTTAAATAACGTTAGCTATGCTAATAAACGAATGACACCTGTCAAACTCACCTCAACATGTCTTTTACAGTCTTAACCCACCATGGGCAATAGAAGAGTCATTGTTGCAAACAGTGCAGCGAGCAACACTCATTATTTTGACCCCTATTAGGCAGGGGTACATTTTAGTGTAGTCTGGGGTGATGTACGTTTTATATTTTTTTTGGAACACTCTGTCATGGCGCTCTCTCTCTCTCTCTCTCTCTCGTGGTCGCTCGCGTGCTCTCAAGTGCTCTCGCTTACTTTCTCTCTCGCTCGCTCTCTCTCCCTCGCGTGCTCTCGCTCGCTCGCTCGCTTGCTTGCTTTCTCTCTCTCTCTCTCTCGCTCTCAAAAAAATTGATTTCTGTGATATTGTATATAATTTGCGGGCATCAGGGAGCCACTATTAATATGCAGGAGACTCCCGGAAGTTCCGGGAGAGGTAGGATGTCTGATGTAACGAGAACGTCTTGGACCTCCAGGTGGTCCACAGCAGAGGTGATTGATAAGTTCATGGCCTAAGGTAGAAGGAGATTAGTTAACGTCAAACTTTCTGCATTTTCACTCAAAAGAGTGGAACTGCATGTGCATTTAACGAGAGCTGTATAACTCATCTCCTTCTACCTTAGGCCACAAACTTATCAATCACCCCTACTGTGGACTACTTTTGGAGGTCCAAGACGCCGACTTCTACAAAGAAGGGATCCGTATGCTCCATGACCGCTGGACTAAGTGTGTAAATGTAGGAAAAATAAATATGCTAGGTTTTCTAAAATTGACTCCTTCTACCTTAGGCCACAAACTTATCAATCACCCCTCATAAGTCATGGATATTCAACCGGAAACTGACAATGCCAAGGATCAGTGCATTGATGAGTAAAAGGAGAGTCCAAGAGCAAGACTTTGGAGGACACCAAAAGCCATAACACTCAACATAATAAATTCCACTTGTCACTGCTCTGCCCATCTTACCAACAATATTACTGGGGACAGGTTCAGAGAGGTTGAGTGATGGACATATCCAAGGAATCTCCAGGAAATTATGAAAATGTTTTGGGGGAACGGTTCCAGGAACATTGAGGAAAATTCTCCAGTTGATCAAATTTGGACCTACACATGCAAATCCTCAGGACCTTCAGGTCACAAACTCCAATTGGTGTGCATACACCCCACACATTAGGAATTGTAGATGTGACAAGTGTAGCTAGTGGTCTGAGGTCTGTCTCCATGGAAAAATTCTTGTTCATACAATTGAAGATAAACATGAGAAAGATGGCAGAGGGACAAGAATAAAGGATGAATGTAAATGTCTTACACACGGCTTCAATGGCACCCTTTAATCCTCAAACACATTGGAATAGAAAATCATGTAAATAATGGTACATGGTAGGCAGAACGCTACAGTAGGAAATCCTACGGGTGTCCAACATCTAACTTTACACAGTATTTTACTAATTCCCCAGTGAGCAATTCTTGGTTAAAACCAGGACCATGAGAAATTAGAAATAGTTCACCGGAAACATTCTGCTCAACTTCCTTGGCACATTAATAGTGCAACCACCAGACACAAGTTAGGAAGGCTGAGTCTGCATCAATTGCAAGTTGCATTCAGAAGAGATAACCTCCCTGTTCAGAATTCCAGTATTAGCTAATTGGCTTAAATATCTTTTTTTCTTTGTAGTTATTTCAATCTCCCCATCTGCAAGTTTAATCAGACCTAAAATGCAATAACAGAATTATGGATGTTGCCTGTCCTGGGGTAGGAGGAGGTGGAGGTGGGTGTGGGTGTGGGAGAGAGGTGGGGGGAAGGGCGAAAGAGGGGAGAGAGGGGGGAGATAGATGGAGAGGAAGAGAGAGGGGTAACATGAAAGGGGTTTGTTTCGCTGCTGTCTTCAGACCATAAGACAGGCAGAATTAGGCTATTCAGTCCATCAAGTTTCTCTTAACTCCATTCTCCTGCCTTCTCCTCGTAACCTTTGAAGCCCCTACTAATCAAGAACCTCCTAATGACTGAGCCTTCACACCATCTGTGGCAATGTATTCACAAAATCACCAACCTCTGGCTAAAGAAATTCCTCATGTTCTAAAGGCATGCCCTTCCAGTCTGAGGCTGCGTATTCTTGTCTTAGACTTGTCCACTAATTGAACATCCTCTCAACTTTCACTCCATTTAGGCATTTTAATAATTGATAAGTTACATTGAGGTATCCCCTCATTCTTCTAAACTCCAGTAAGTAAAGGCCCAGGGACATCAAACACTCCTCAAATGCTTACCCTTTCATTCTTCATTATTCTTGTGCACATCCTCTGCGCCTTCTCTTTTTCCGAGCACATGCTTTCTTAGATAAGGGGCTCAAAACTGCTCACAATACTCAAAGTACAGACTGACCATTGCCTTATAAAGCTTCAGCAACAAATTCTTGCTTTTATATTTTAGTCCTCCTGAAATAAATGCTAGCATTCCGTTTGCCTTCCTTACCACTGGCTCAAGCCTACAAGTTAACTTTTAGAGGATACCGCACTTGAACACCTGTTTTCTGAATTCGTTCCTCAACCCTATTCAGAAAATAGGGATTCCTTCTCGGAAAGTGCTTGACCATACACTTCTTTACACTATATTCCATCTGCCATTTGTTTGACTATTCTCCTAATTTACAGACTCCCTGCTTGCTCAACACTAACTGCCCCTCTTCCCCCGTCTATTATTGTATCATCCAAACTTGGTCGTAAAGCCATCAATTCCATCATCCAAACCACTGACTTAAAACATGAAACACTTGGTCCCAAAACTGACCTACAGTGCCTATAAAAAGAATTCACCCCCCACCCCCCGTGGACGTTTTCATTTTTTATTGTTTTACAACATTGAATCACAGTGGATTTAATTTGGCTTTTTTTTGACACTAATTACCAGAAAAAGACTCTTTTGTGTCAAAATGAAAACCGATCTCTACAGTGATCTTAATTAATTACAAATATAAAACACAAAATGATTGATCACATAAGTATTCACTCCCTTTAATATGACACACCAAATCATCAGTGATGTAGCCAATTGGTTTTAGAAGTCACATAATTAGTTGGAGATCACCTGTGTGCAATCAAGGTGTTTCAATTGAATGTAGTAAAAATACTCCTGTATCTGGAAGGTCCAACTGCTTTTGTGGTGATAATGTATCTTTAAGTTAAATGTCAGAAGAAGGAGGTGGTCCAACTGCAGGTGCGTCAGGATCCTGGCAAAAACTACACCATCATCATCATAAGGTGCTATGCCCAGTTTGAGCTTTGACTGCCATGGCCCAACACACTCCTGTTTCGGGTCAAGTTGATCAATTCATTGGTATTCATTTCCAGTTCTCTGGCTGCTGTCTCCATCATCATTTTTCTTTGACTTCCTCTTGCTTTCTTCCCTTCAATCTTTCCCATAATTACCATGCATCCTAACTCCTCTTTCCTAATCACATGTTTAATGAAGTTACGTTGCCTTTTCATGATCTCATACATTATTTCTCTTTTTGTGTTTGCTCTGTTCATGACATCCTCGTTAGATATTCGTTTTGTCCATGATATTCTTTGCATCCTCTTCAAAAACCACATCTCTGCTGCTACAATTTGTTTCCTCATGTTACTAGATATTGTCCAACATTCTGAGCCATATAACATAACTGGATAAACGTAACATTTCATTCCGGGGTGTGACTCTAAACTGCAACCGGTGATGAAGCTCTGATTGGGGATTTTCAGAGCTTTGGGGAAAGTGGAGTTACCCCTTAGTCATTCATTGCTCCAAGGGTCACTCTGACCCGGAACGGTAGCACCTGCAAGGGTTCCTGCTCCGGATACAAGCGAAGGCCAACAGCAGATCCGGCAGGTTCAGTAACTGAACTTATGACAGAGAAGGCGGATGAGCAAGGACCTCAAATGTCAACTGCTATAGTACAGGAGGATGAACATTTGGGAAGAGAAATGGCGATTTCTTTAGTTCGCCCAATGGTAGGCAACAGCAAACCACCGTTGCTAGATACTAGGTTTCTCAGAATTTATTTGCTAAGAAAAACTACACCATGAAGACAAAAAAAAACTCGTCAGGAGATGGATACAAGAAAATTTCTAAGTCCCTGAATATCCCTTGGAGTACAGTTAAGTCAATCATCAAGAAATGGAAAGAACATGGCACAGCTGTAAATCTACCTAGAGCAAGCCATCCTCAAAAATTGAAAGAAGGGGACTAGTGAGGAAGGCCACTAAGAGACCTGACAGTTCTGAAGGAGTCACAAACTTCAATGGCTGAGATGGGAGAGACTGCGCATACAACAGATGCCCAGGTGCTTCACCAGTCGCAGCTTTATAGGAGAGTGGCAAACAGAAAGCCATTGTTGAAAAAAATCTCACATGAAATCTCAGCTAGAATGTGCCAGAAAGGCATGTGGGAGACTCTGAAGTCAGGTGGAAGAAGGATCTATTGACTGATGAAACCAAAACAGAGCTTTTTAGACCAAACACCGCACATCATCAAAAACACACCATCCCTACCATGAAGCATGGTGGTGGCTGCATCATGTTGTGGGGATGCTTCACTGCAGCAGGCCCTGGAAGGCTTGTGAATATAGAGGATAAAATTAATGCAGCAAAATACAGGGAAATCCTGGAGGAAAACCTGATGCAGTCTGCAAGAGAATTGCGACTTGGGAGAAGATTTGTTTTCCAGCAACACAATGACCCCAAGCTTAAAGCCAAAACTACACAGAAATAGCTTAAAAACAACAAAGTTAATGTCCTGGAGTGACCAAGTCAGAGTACAGACCTTGATCCAATCGAGAATTTGTGGCTGGATTTGAAAAGGGGTGATCACTCACAATCTCCATGCAATCTGACACAGCTTGAACAGTTTTGTAAAGAATGGGGAAAAATTGCAGTGTCCAGATGTGCAAAGCTGATGGAGATCTATCCACACAGACTCAAGACTGTAATTACTGCCAAAGGTGCATCTACTAAATACTGACTTAAAGGGAGTGAATACCTATGCATTCAATTATTTTGCATTTAATAATTGTAATAGGTTTGGACCAATTTGTAGGAATTTGTTTTCACTTTGACATGAGTCTTTTCTGATGATCAGTGTGAAAAAGTCAAATTAAATCCACTGTGATTCAATGTTGTAAAACAATAAAACATGAAAACTTCCCGGGGGGGGGGGTGAATACTTTTGTAGGCACTGTATGTGGAACATCACTAGTCACTGGCAGTCAACTAAAAAAGGTCCCCTTTATCCTCACTCTTTTGCCTTCTGCCAGTCCCAGTCTCTCTCTATGCTAGAATCTTTCCTGTAATACCATTAATACCATGGACTCTTGTTTAGCAGCCTCATGCGCGTCACCTTGTCAAATCCTTCTGAAATCCCAAGTAAACAGCATCCACTGACTCTCCTTTGTCTATCCAGCCTGTTATTTCCTCCAGGACCTCCAATAAATTTGGCAAGCAAGATTTCCCCTTAAGGAAACCATGCTGACTTGGCCTATTTTATCATGTTCTTTCAAGTACCCCAAAGCCTTCATTGAAATGAACTCTTAACAACATGCCAACCACTCAAGTCAGGCCAACCAGCCTATAATTTCCTGCCTTTTGTCTCCCTCCCATCTAAAGAGTGGACTGACTCATTTTTTTTTTGTAACTTTCCAGTCCTCTGGAACCATTCAGAATTCAGTCTCTGGAAAATCACTACTAATGCCTCCATAATCTCTTCAGCTACCTCTTTCAGATTCTGGGGTGTAGTCCATCTGGTCCAGATGATTTGTTTGTTTTGCTGCTGTTATTGCTGCTACTTGTGTTGCTCTGCTGAACATTGTGGGCATTCTATGTCGGCGTCGGAATGTGTGGTGACACTGATGGCCTCCCCTCAGTACATCCTTTAGTGTTTTGATGTACATCTCAGAAATAATTCTTTCTTTTAATCTTGTTATTTAAGGCAGGATACACATGCACCAGAGATAAGGATCATGAAGAAAAATTACTCAGAATGGACCCATGCCATATGGAATTTAAAAGAATAAGCATTTTATTTTGCAGGATCTAGTAAAGAAAATTTGGCAAGCATGTTTCCCTTGGCAGGGCAAATCCAGAATTTGGCATTGAATTGAATTGACTTGATTTCTTACATCCTTCACATACATGAGGAGTAAAATTATTTATGTTACGTCTCTGTCTAAATGTGCAATCATAGTAATTTATAATAAATAGGAGTCAATGTAACATAGGCATAATTTCAAGATAAGGGATTGCCATTTAAATCTAGCAACCACAATCATGTTAAATGGTGGACCAGTCTCAATGCCATGTAGCCAACAATACTCACATTTCTTAAGTTCTCAATTAGACTTCACCCTGAAAAAGTCAAATAATTGGAAAGCATTTCATGTTCGGCTTCCGGTACAAGCTGCATAATCTTACAGGTGTCATGAGATTTATAAAATATCTTTTCCACCTGGCCTAGATCATCAAATAGAATTGTACACATATCGCAAATATTTGAACTAACCCTCCCTCCTCCAACCACTATGTAGTGTCTTCTACTTTGGACTAGCAGCCAGCGCGTGCAGTTTTTGTTTCAGTATCACATTCCAAAGTGTTCTGAACAACAGCGATGCCTCTGATTGCAAGCATGAATCTTGATTTCCAGGTTCAAGACTGCTGAGAAATTGTACTAGCCAAGTTTATTCAAAAATAGTTTACAATATCTTATCAATCTTTGACCATTACTTATTGCATGCTCTTGACTGGAGTTGCTGATGTACAAGAATTTAGCTATCAAATTCTGTGCTGCTATTTGCTAGTTATAAACAAAGTAGCAGGGAGAGAAAGATGTGATAAAGAGTGCAACTGCACAACTGTTGGAAGAAATGACAAAAGATAATGTGCTGGATTTGGAACTTGTAGAGTAAAAATGTAAAGAACAAGGGAACTCTTTGATCCTTGTTTTTTTTGCTTCAGATTCCAGCATCTGCAGTCCTTCCTGTCATCCAATAAAGGGAATGGTATTGTGATAGTGTGCTGAGATCTGATAAGATTATGAGCCTCACAGACGGAGTAAATAGCTAATATCTTTATCCCAGGGATGAAATGTCTAATACCAGAGGATGTGCATTGAAAGTGAGAGGGCCAAGTTCAAAGGCGATGTGCGGGGTAAGTTTTTTTTATACACACAGAGCAGTGGATGTCTGGAAGGCACTGCCAGGGCCGGTTGTGGAGACAAATTTGTTAGAGGTGTTCGAGAGCCTCTATAACAGGCATATGAATGTGGACATTATTGATTAGTTTAAACACAAGGAGATTCTGTAGATGTTGGAAATCCAGAGTAACACCCACAAGATGCTGGAGGAACTTAACAGGTCTTGGTGCAAAACCTGACCTGCTGAGGTTCTTCAGCGTTTTGCGTAGGGTTTAGTTTAGCTGGGCATTTAATAAGTATGGCAGAATGAGGAATTGAGGATACAAAAAAATCATTTTGAACCTATGTAACCGCTGGCTAAAAGAATAATTGGGACTGAATAGGAACCCTTGAACTGAAGTAAACCCTGTCTTCAGTAGTTAGCTAAAAAACCGGATTATACTAGTTCTCCCTTGGTGTGCAGAGAGACACTGAGATTTTGATAACATTGTACAGTACCCTCGTTTGAGTAGGGGGAGGAGGACTCACCGATAAGGACAGGAATGAATATCCATCTGTAATTAAGTCAGGGCCAAGCAAAAGGAATAACATAAGGACTGGACAGTACATCCATCTTAGTGGATTTAGTGGACTCTCTTATCTAAATATTTAAGTTTTGCTCCAACAGACTTGGTGAGAGTACCAGTTCTAATAACATCTTGCAACAGTAATGTATGGAGCTTACTATGTATAAATATGTGGCTGTAACCTAAGTGGGCCCACTTGTCGGATGGTGGCAGTACTTGCGTGCCTTCCCTTTGACAACTGGATCTCAAACTCTTGCAGGAGGGTGCGCAATAAACTCTTGTAACTATAAGAAGCTGGTCTCCCGAGTTTTATTCAGATTCGACTTTAACAAGAACATTAAGGGGGGCCAAAGGGCCTGTGTCTGTGCTGTCCTATGGCATTTTAGTACAAGGAGTAGTGGGATACAAGCCTAATGTGGGTAAAAGGGATTAGTGAGAAATATGTCACTCAGCCTGAAGGGTCAGTTCTCATGACTCTGTGAGCAACCCCTTAATTTGATACAGTAACTCCTGCTTCCAGACACCCAAGCCAAGGGAAACATCAATGCTGCATGTACCCTGCCAAAATCCTTGAATTTTGTTTTCTATATTTCAGTGAGATCATCTCAAGATAGTGAGTGCCTCTACTTCATCTTCCCTTTACAACAAACCTATAATGCCAGGAACTGATCCAGTGAATTTGTTTGTACTCCCTTTGTCAAGTATACTCTTCCTTAATGAAAACAAAAAATGCTGGAAAACTCAGCAGGTGAGGCAGCATCTGCGCACAGAAATCTATTTCAGGTCTGTGACTTCTTTCTTAACACCAGACCTGTACACAATGTCCCGGGTGCAGTGTCACCAGGGCTCTGTGTAACTAAAGCAAGGTGGTTATTATAATAAATATAGGGGAGAACCAGTGGATGTGGTATATTTGGATTTTCAAAAGGCTTTTGACAAGGTCCCACACAGGAGATTAGTGTGCAAACTTAAAGCACACGGTATTGGGGGTAAGGTATTGATGTGGATGGAGAATTGGTTAGCAGACAGGAAGCAAAGAGTGGGAATGAACAGGACCTTTTCAGAATGGCAGGCGGTGACTAGTGGGGTACCGCAAGGCTCAGTGCTGGGACCCCAGTTGTTTACAATATATATTAATGACTTGGATGAGGGAATTAAATGCAGCATCTCCAAGTTTGCGGATGACACGAAGCTGGGTGGCAGTGTTAGCTGTGAGGAGGATGCTAAGAGCTTGCAGAGTGACTTGGATAGGTTGGGTAAGTGGGCAAATTCATGGCAGATGCAATTTAATGTGGATAAATGTGAAGTTATCCACTTTGGTGGCAAAAATAGGAAAACAGATTATTATCTGAATGGTGGCCGATTAGGAAAAGGGGAGGTGCAACGAGACCTGGGTGTCATTATACACCAGTCATTGAAAGTGGGCATGCAGGTACAGCAGGCGGTGAAAAAGGCGAATGGTATGCTGGCATTTATAGCGAGAGGATTCGAGTACAGGAGCAGGGAGGTACTACTGCAGTTGTACAAGGCCTTGGTGAGACCACACCTGGAGTATTGTGTGCAGTTTTGGTCCCCTAATCTGAGGAAAGACATCCTTGCCATAGAGGGAGTACAAAGAAGGTTCACCAGATTGATTCCTGGGATGGCAGGACTTTCATATGAAGAAAGACTGGATGAACTGGGCTTGTACTCATTGGAATTTAGAAGATTGAGGGGGGATCTGATTGAAACGTATAAAATCCTAAAGGGATTGGACAGGCTAGATGCAGGAAGATTGTTCCCGATGTTGGGGAAGTCCAGAACGAGGGGTCACAGTTTGAGGATAAAGGGGAAGCCTTTTAGGACTGAGATTAGGAAAAACTTCTTCACACAGAGAGTGGTGAATCTGTGGAATTCTCTGCCACAGGAAACAGTTGAGGCCAGTTCATTGGCTATATTTAAGAGGGAGTTAGATATGGCCCTTGTGGCTACGGGGGGCAGGGGGTATGGAGGGAAGGCTGGGGCGGGGTTCTGAGTTGGATGATCAGCCATGATCATAATAAATGGCGGTGCAGGCTCGAAGGGCCGAATGGCCTACTCCTGCACCTATTTTTTCTATGTTTCAATCAACGATTTTCCGTGATGAACAATGTTTCATTCTTACACTATTTTAAGCATATTCCATCTCTTACAGTCGATTCTAGTTATTGGGGCATTAGTTAATCAGGTCAGTCGCTTATCAGGGACAACTCGTAAAACCCAAAAACAAATTGAAAAAATAGCCAGGATTCCTTTAGTTTATTTGGGACATGATACTACTTAATTGGGACAGAAGCCAGTTGCCAGACAGCTTCTATCATCAGTCATGTGTACTTGTGTGGCTGTCAGACACTACAGTCTGATCAGAGTGAGGTTTTTAAATAGTATCAGTTGCATGTGTTTATGTTCATAAAAGAGTGATCTTTGTCACTGATAGTTAGCGAGAAATATACAGTATAACAATTCAGAATTTGTTTTGCTCACTGCGGTTTAGGATTGGAGATGCCAGAAACTGCTGGGAGTGAAAATGAAACTATTTCACTACTTCCAGTTAGGAATTATGAAATATTTGAAGGTAGTTCAACAATCATCTTGAATGTTACATTGAAAATTAAGATTTGGAGAATGCAATTTTCAAAAACATTGTATTGAGGTAATCAATTATAAGCACTCGACACCTGTACTGATGTTGTTCATTTACAGTTAACCTAAATCAGGATGCTGTTCATCAACTATAGCTCAGTATTTAACATCATTCCCACAATCCTGACTGATAAGTTACAGAAGCTGGGTCTCTACCTCCCTCTGCAATCGGATCCTCGACATCCTAACCGGAAGACCACAATCAGTGCGGGATTGGTGATAATATCTCCTCTTCACTGACGATCAACACTGGTACACCTCAGGAGTATGTGCTTAACCCACTGCTCTACTTTCTCTATACCTATGACTGTGTGGCTAGGCATAGCTTGAATACCAACTATAAATTTGCTGAAGATACAACCATTGTTGGTAGCATCTCAGATGGAGACAAGAGGGGGTACTGGAGCAAGATAAACCAACTGGTGGAATGGTGCCGCAGCAACAACCTTGCTCTAAACATCAGTAAGATGAAACAGCTGATTGTGGACGTCAGGAAGGGCAAGACGAAGGAACACATACCGATCCTCACAGAGGGATCAGAAGAAGGGAGAGTGAGCAGTTTCAAGCTCCTGTGTGTTAAGATCTCTGAGCTCAACCTGGTCCTAACATATTGATGCAGGTATAAAGAAGGCAAGACAGTGACTATACTTCATTAGGAGTTTGAAAAGATTTGGTATGTCAACAAAAATATTCAAAAACTTCTATGGCGAGCATTCTGACAGGCTGCACTGTCTGGTATGGGGGGGGGGGGGGCTACTGCACAGGACCAAAAGAAACTGAAGAGGGTCGTAAATTTAGTCGGCTCCATCTTGGATACTAGCCTACAACATACCCAGGACATCTTCAAGGAGCGGTGTCTCAGAAAGGCAGTGTCTATTATTAAGGACCTCCAGCACCCAGGGTATGCCCTTTTCTCACTGTTTCCATCAGGTAAGTGGTACAGAAGACTGAAGACACACACTCAGCAATTCAGGAACAGCTTCGTCCCCTTTGCAATCTTATTGGTTTATGGACATTGAACATGTGAACACTACCTCACTTTTTAAATATATTATTTGTTTTTGCATGATTTTTCATCTATTCAATATACATATACTGTAATTTTGCCCGACGCCGGCCTCTAGGCCTGAGGCAACATAGTGGTAGTAGTATACTGTCAATTATTTATTATATATTTTCTTCTTCTACATTATGTATTGCATTGAACTACTGCTGCTAACTTAACAAATTTCACGACACATGCCGCTGATAATAAACATGATTCTGATCAAAAGAACATGACAGCATACACTGAATGTATTGCTCTGTTGATAACCATTAAATACAGGTATGGTATTGCAGTAGTATTGGTTGTGTTCTAATTTGTTCTGTATTGCATTGAAATACATAATTTAACACAGTTAATCGATAGTTTGTCTTTTTTTTTACACCTTTTTAATTATTTCCATGAATCTTCAGCCTTTTGGGTCATCTGCTAATTGGGCCAAAAAATGTCCCAGTTAACCAGAACCCACCGTACTTGTTACTGCCAAAATGGATGACCTCACATTTTTCCACACTGAATTTACATTACAGTCCTGGAAGATGATAAACAGGATAAGGGTGTCAGAACAAAAGAAGTTCATGATTTATGGGGGTTACACTGGTGAACATTCAAAATAAAACAACTTCAATTTGGATTTAAACAATTCAAACCAACCACAGTTAATGCACAAACATCTGCATTACATGATGCTTGCAACTATACCTCATGTCAAAAGGCTTTTACTGTAAAAATCTATATTTCCAAAAAGCAGCAAAACAAAAAGAAATTCACTCATAACCCAAAAAATAGATTTGAGAGTGAAAAATATTTCTGCTCCCAAACACAAATCTTATAGTTTTAAGATTACTTTACAAAACTCAAAATATCAAACTTTGAGGAACACACACAAAATGCTGGAGGAATGCATGAGGTCAGGCAGCATCTATGAAAAGGAATAAAAGTTGTCAACGGTTCAGACTGCGATTCTTCATCAGGAAAAATATATCAAATTTAGTTTTTCTTGCTCCCCTCCAAAAGATTTTCAAAGGCATTTCAGCATTCTATTCCAGTTATTTCAGTATGTAACCCTGGCTTCCTAACTCTGGCAACAGCACTGGTTATTTTAGATTGAATCACAACTAATGATAACAGAATGCTCTACTGCACACAAATACCAGGCAACTTTCAACAGATGGTTAATAGAACAAGTTTTGAAATATTTTGGATGTTTATTTGTTCTGAAAATCCAGAACTTCTACTTTTGTTCACTATCCAAAACCTCTGCTTGAAAGTGAATTTGTGCATAACTGAGATAAGGGCACTGAAACTCTGTTGATATTCATGCTCTAGTATCTGGACTCCCATACTGGATATTTTCCAGAGAATCTGTGGGTAGTGAGATTAATTTTTCAAGCGTACAGTTGGGTTCTCATCCTAAAATGTAAAGCTTCAATCCTAGACACTAGAATACTACAGCACAGTACAGGCCCATCAGCCCTTAATGTTCTGCCAACCTATATATTCCTTAAAAAAAAACCTACTAAACCCACACTACCCCGTAACCCTCTATTTTTCTTTCATCTATGTGCCTGTCCAAGAGGCTCTTAAATACCCCTGTTTTAGCCTCCACCACCATCCCTGGCAAGTCATTCCAGGCACCCACAACCCTCTGTGTAAAAAACTTACCCCTGATGTCTCCCCAATACTTTCCTCCCTTAACTTTGTACATATGCCCTCTGGTGTTTGCTATTCCTGCCCTGGGAAACAGGTACTGGCTATCCACCCTATCTATGCCTCTCATAATCTTATAGACCTCTATCAAATCTGCTCTCATCCTTCTACGCTCTGAAGAGAAAAGTCCCAGCTCTGCTAAGACTCATAAGACTTGTTTTCCAATCCAGGCAACATTCTGGTAAATCTCCTCTGCACCCTCTCTACAGCTTCCACATCCTTCCTATAATGAGGTGACCAGAACTGAACACAACACTCTAAGTGTGGTTTCACCAGAGATCTGTAGAGTTGCAACATGACCTCTCTACTCTTGAACTCAATCCCCCCATTAACAAAGCCTAGCATAGATGAGGGTCGTGCAGTGGATGTGATCTATATGGATTTTAGTAAGGCATTTGACAAGGTTCCACATGATAGGCTTATTCAGGAAGTCAGAAGGCATGGGATCCAGGGAAGTTTGGCCAGGTGGATTCAGAATTGGCTTGCCTGCAGAAGGCAGAGGGTCGTGGTGGAGGGAGTACATTCAGACTGGAGGATTGTGACTAGTGGTGCCCCACAAGGATCTGTTCTGGGACCTCTACTTCTCGTGATTTTTATTAACGACTTGGATGTGGGGGTGGAAGGGTGGGTTGGCAAGTTTGCAGACGACACAAAGGTTGGTGGTGTTGTAGATAGTGTAGAGGATTGTCAAAGATTGCAGAGAGACATTGATAGGATGCAGAAGTGGGCTGCGAAGTGGCAGATGCAGGTCAACCTGGAGAAGTGTGAGGTGGTACACTTTGGAAGGACAAACTCCAAGGCAGGGTACAAAGTAAATGGCAGGATACTTGGTAGTGTGGAGGAGCAGAGGGATCTGGGGGTACATGTCCACAGATCCCTGAAAGTTGCCTCACAGGTAGATAGGGTAGTTAAGAAAGCTTATGGGGTGTTAGCTTTCATAAGTCGAGGGATAGAGTTTAAGGGTCGCGATGTAATGATGCAGCTCTATAAAACTCTGGTTAGGCCACACATGGAGTACTGTGTCCAGTTCTGCTAGCCTCACTATAGGAAGGATGTGGAAGCATTGAAAAGGGTACAGAGGAGATTTACCAGGATGCTGCCTGGTTTAGAGAGTATGCATTATGATCAGAGCTGAAGGGAGCTAGGGCTTTACTCTTTGGAGAGGAGGATGAGAGGAGACATAATAGAGGTGTACAAGATAATAAGAGGAATAGATAGAGTGGATAGCCAGCACCTCTTCCCCAGGGCACCACTGCTCAATACAAGAGGTCATGGCTTTAAGCTAAGGGGTGGGAAGGGCAAGGGGGATATTAGAGGAAGGTTTTTTACTCAGAGAGTGGTTGGCGCGTGGAATGCACTGCCTGAGTCAGTGGTGGAGGGAGATACACCCGTGAAGTTTAAGAGACTACTAGACAGGTATATGGAGGAATTTAAGGTGCGGGGTTATATGGGAGGCAGGGCTTGAGAGTCAGCACAACATTGTGGGTCGAAGGGCCTGTAATGTGCCGTACTACCCAAAGTTGCTGGTGAACGCAGCAGGCCAGGCAGCATCTCTAGGAAGAGGTACAGTCGACGTTTCGGGCCAAGACCCTTCATCAGGACTAACTGAAGGAAGAGCTAGTAAGAGATTTGGAAGTGAGAGCGGGAAGGGGAGATCTGTAATGGTCCTACCCATTATTTCACCCTTCTGTTCTTCACATACGCATAGAACGCCTTGGGGTTCTCCTTAATCCTACATGCCAAGGCCTTCTCATGCCCCCTTCGAGCTCTCCTAAGTCCTTTCTTAAGCTCCTTCCTGGCTACCCTATATTTCTCATGAGCCCCTCCTGTTTCTTATATCTAACACATTTCCTTCTTCCTCTTAACGAGTTGCCTCATGTGTTTCGTCAGCCACGATTCCCTTTTCCCACCATTTTTTCCTTGTCTCAGTGGGACAAAACTATCCTGAACCCAGCACAAGTGGTCCCTAAACTTCCTCCACATTACTTCTGTGCTTTCACCCTTGAACATCTGTTTTCAATTTACTCTTGTTAGTTCCTGCCTCATCCCTTCATAGTTAGCCCTTCCCCAGTTAAGCACTTTCCCATTTTGTCTGTTTTTATCCTTTTCCATAGCTAAGGGAGTTGTGGTCACTGTCACCAAAAATTCCTCCCCAGAATTGTCTTTATGCTCAGTCGCAGTCCTACAATTCATTTACCATCACTCAATGTAAACAGAAATAATGGGCCAATATTTATTTATAATTCATGAGCAAAATGATCGATGTTTCTTTTGGAATGTGGCACAGTGTAAATCAGCAACTTCAGCAATGGCAGTAGGGCAGAGCCAAACTGGCCAAGTTAATCACTCAGATCAACAAGATCCAATGGGGCAAGTGGTTAAATTACTAGATTAACATCTGGCCTTTTAGTCTGGAGAGATGAGATTGAATTCCCAAAGGGAAATTAAATTCAAGTAACTAAATAGATTCAAAGCATTATTGCTGGTATCAATAATGGTTTGTCATTATTTCTATCCGGTTCATTAACATCAAAAGGAAAGGAAATTTGCCTTTACTTGCTCTAACCATATGTGATCATTTAATTGCCCAGTTCAAGAATAATTTGGAATGGTATCAAATACTCCTCCATCAACAATGCCCAAAATTACAATAATAATTATGATGTCCTGCTGGACTAATGAGAAAATTCAGAACCCAAACAATGACATTGTTTAAAGAGGAAATAAGGTAGTGTCATAATTGACTTGTCACGTTCATTAAAGCTAAGTAAGAACAACTTTACTCACATAAGTAAATATATTTTGAAATTTTTCTTTATGCTTTAACAAAAACTGAAGGTTTATGATAAAGAATAGCAAATGGGAAATAAAGAACTAAAAAAGTATGATCACTACAAATTCATCTCATTCAAGCTTTCCTTTACAAAAGCAACTGCTGTAACATTGTCTGTAGATGCTAGAAATCTTGAACAACAAGCAAAAATTGCTGGAAGAACTCGGCAGGTTAGACAGGATCTATGGAGGAAAATAAACAGTTGAAATTTCAAGATGAAGGGTCTCAGCCAAAATGTCAGCCATTTATTCCCCTCCATAGATGCTGACTGTTCTGCCGAGTTCCTCCACCATTTGGTGTAGGCTGCAACAATGGGATAGGTGTGTTCACCAATTCTAAACCTTTATTCTATTGTGAGCACACCTGAAACAGTTGAAAATTTTAAGCTAGTGCTACACTACTTGGCTGTTATTCCAGATTTGGGCACTGGTCAGGATTTCACAGGTTACAGTGCTCAAATGATCGTCACATTGGCTTCAACAAAAATTGCACCTTCAGCAGTCCATCCAGCACCAACCTGCTCAAAACATAGGAAGGTCATTTTTGCATAATGAATCCTTCAACATGGTTGAATCACATAGCTGCAGAAGCGACATGCCATTTGTCACGACTAGTCTCACCCACAAAAATCAGATTAAGTCTGATAACAGCCAGAACAGCTTGGACTTTAAACACCAAAAACATACTAAAATATACAAATACTTAAAACTATATTACCAAGCTATTAGACCTAGTGAGCCATACAAAAGTAATTTTAAAATATTATCCTGCTCTTTTCCATTAAAATCCAAGAGAAATATCTTAGATCTCTGTGCAAGTAGCCTGTTGCTTATTCCCTCAGTGAACCCCCCCCCCCATCAATGTTATCTGCAGAAAAGAAATAAATTTCCAAGCTTTTAGGAAAAATGGGAAAGTGAGAGTTGCTCATAAGCTGTGAAGGACTCAATGGGGCAAATGACTCCTTCCGTAGTATAACTATTCTGTGATTCAGTGACAGCAACTTCTGGACTTTCCTGTTGAATCCAGCACATATAATGTTGTATTCAGATTCATGGAGGGTAATAATACAGTCCGTGAGACAGTAGGGTTGGTCTGTACCATCTGAGGGGAATAATGCTCATAATGATTTTGGGCGAGGTATACATCTCTAGAGTTAGAAAATATGTGACAGCATTGCACCAGTAGCAGCTTTATTACTTCAAATAAGTATATGAACATCAGTACAGCAGAAAATGTTACCCCACCCCCCCATAAGGTTAAAAAACCTCATTTGGAGAGATTTCTGGAGTTCATGTCATGATATTTTCCATAATAGGATAGGCTGATACTTGAGACATTACAATCACAAAGACTAATTAAAACTTGTCATTTCTAAATTTACAAGCTTGTTGGCAGTACGTGGCTGTACTGTGAATGTTCACAAGATCTGAGAGTGAAGCTGAAAACCAAGTCTGGCCAGTAGCTCCACGGACAGTTAATCTGCTGATGTGCCTATGCTCGATATTACTCTCACTCCACCCTTGGCCTTGCACCTTGCACATACAGGCTGCCAGAAGAAGCCATCTGGAAAGTGTGGGAAAAGCTCAGGCCACGCTGCGCAAGGTCTACGCTCTGCTTCCAGACTGGCACCTGAAGTATTGACTGTAGTTCAGGTTGCTATACTGTCATGATGAATGTGATTTGCTGGAGAGAATGCAGAGAAGAATCAACATTTATTTTCCCTGGAGAAGAGGTCAAAGGGTTACTTGACAGAAGTATAAACTTAGGTTTAAAGTAAGAGGTCGAAGATTTACAGGGGATATGAATTCTCCCCCTTCCTTTGGTTGAAGGCCAGAATATGCTGCAAAAGAGGTGGCAAAAAACTGATCCTCTCCCAACATTTAAGGAACATCTAGACAAATGCCTGACTTGCTAAGAAATAGAAGACTGGAGACCTACTGTGGGTAAATGGCATTCATGTAGGTAAGTACAATGGGCAGAAAAGACATGGCAAGCCAAAAAGCCTGTTTATGTGCTACATGCCAACGTAACAATGAGAAAATCTATGAACTTCTGCTTGAATACAATGAATTAACGCACCATAGCTACCTGGCATAAAGAATTCCTGACAAAGAGTTTCGGCCCTAACTGTCAACATTATTCTTTTCCATAGATGCTGCCTGGCCTGCTGAATTCCTCCAGCATTTTGTGTGTGTTGTAGAGAATTCCAAAGATTACTTGCCCTCCAAAGAAATGGAATTAGTTATCTTGGTTCTAAATTGCACACCCCCCCCCCCCCCCATTTTGAGACTGTGACCCGAGTCCAAGTCTCCTTATCTAGGGGAAGTATTCTACCCTGTTAACAGGTAGGTATGGAATGTTTCCATTGAAATATTTGATGTCTCAATGAGTTCACAACTTTTACATTTATAGATAACAGGACCCCAGCCTTTTCAATGTCTGGCATAGATCAGTCAACACCTCTGTTGGTATGCCAAATTATGTATTGCGCAAACTTTTTCAACACAAATATAATGTACAACCATGGATTCTCAGTCAGATTACTAAACTTCCATCACAACATGCCAAAGGCATAAACCAAATGGGAATACAGTCTGCTCTCAGCTACTGAAAATTTATAATGTACCAATGTGTACTTACTGCTTCCAACTAACCCCAGTGTTTGTTATGACAATATCACAAACACTTAAGTAATGCTAGCTAAACAATGGCCCAGAGATACTGGGGAATGCTTTGTCACTCTGCCTTGGGTAGATAACAGTCCGAATTGCTCAAAACGTGCATGCCAACTACAAGATTCCAAGTGTTAACTGGGCTGCTTCAAAATTAATTATGCTGCTTGGTTCCACTGCAATTTTTTTTAATACCTGCAGTTTCTTTTTGCTCCAATGAAATACAATTCCATCAAGCACAATGGAATGCTCATCTTGTAATAAAACTGAGTAATTGAAGGGGATGGACTTGGTGCCTAGGACAGAGAGAAGTCTGTGTGCGAAGCCGGTGTGTAGTCTAACAGAGTGTCATCATCTTTCTGTGGTATTGCAAGACCCTGTTCGACATTGGCTGCTAGTCTGATTCACTGTTTTATTAGCAGACGGTAGGAAATCAGCATGGCCTTGGTCATAGCAAGGACTAGACCTGAAACGCAAAGTTGCCTGTTTGCAGCACCCAGGAGAGAGGCGGAGACGGTGCACTCAACCAGAGTGCCAGAGACAGTGTGAAGTGGCATCCGTGCTAGAGTTGGTGCTGCCTTCCAGTGTTTGTTCAGCTGAAGACATGACTGTGCTTGACTGCAGACTTGGACTATATTTTTCTGTTTTAACTCTGTTTTACTGCTGATTTGGACGTGCTATGCGTACCTTGTGCTGTGTGACTGTTGGTACTGTGTTTTGCACCTTGGCCCCAGAGTAATATTGTTTCATTTGACTGTATTCATGGGTATTCGTGCAAGGTTGAATGACAATTAAACTTAAATTTGAAAAGCTTTTGCTGGACATCTGAGGTCAGAAAGAAGAGGCCGTACAGGTCATCTCATCTGAAAAATTCAGATACTTAAAGCCATTGTATAGAAAGAGATTGAGATATACTTCCAATAAATTCCCATCGTAAGTGCTGTTTGTGTAGTTCTTCCCCAACTATTAAGGAGTCAGAAGTAGTGTGTTCTGTCACTGAGCTTTGATCAGAGGAGTCAAGTTGCCTGATTGCAGATGTCACCTGTATAGTGATATATATTTTGTTTCTGAAGATCCAGGGATTTGCTGAAGACCAGATCCCTTCAACAAAATGACTCAAAGAGAGCTGATGCATGAGCAGCTTTATTTTCTGAGTTGCCACCAATAGATAAAGTATGCCAGTAAAACGAAACTGCATGAGGTGGGATTGAACATTGACAAAGATCACTCACTTAGTTGTGTCGCATCTCTAGCACAATGAGAAATAATAGAGAAAGAGAGACTAAGAGACAAAAATTAAGTTTTTAAAATATATATTTCAGATTTTCAACTTCTGAAATAAAAGAAAAAATATTGGAAACACTCAGGAGTTCAGGCAGCATCTGTGGAAACGGAACTTGCAACAGTATAGCACTGGAAAGTCCATTCAGCCCATGATGTGTCAATTTTGATGCCAATTTATATTAAATGTCCTTTTCCTGTGTTTCACCCATATACTCCATATCATGTCAAATTAAATCTACAGTATATCAAAATACGTACAGTATGTATCACCATATACGATCTTGAGATTCATTTCCTTGTGGGCATTTACAGGAAAATAAATATATAATAGCATGTATGCAAAACCATACATAAACAAAGACTGGCAACCAATGTGCAGAAGATGATAAATTGTGCAAATAATAAAATAAACACAAACAATACTGAGGACATGAGTTGCAGAGTCCATGACAGTGAGCCTATAAGGTTGTGGAATCAGTTGAGGTGAGTAAAGTTATCCACACCAGTTCAGGACCCTGATGGCATAGTAAGAAGACAGCATGATCAGGACAGTGGGAGTCCTTGATGATTTATAGAGGTAGCACTGCTTGTCAATATGCTCAATGGTGTACAGTGCTTTGCATGTGATGGACTGAGCTCTATACACCACTTTCTGTAGACTTTTATGTTCGTGGGCATTGCCGTTGCCATACCAAGCTGTCTTGCAACCAGTTAGGATACTCTCTACTGTGTATCAACAGAAGTGTGGCAAAGTTTTAGATAACATGCCAAATATGCAAACTTTGAAGAAAGTTGAGATGCTGTCATGTTTTCTTTGTGATGACACTTACACGCTGGTTCCAGGACAGATCCTCCAAGGAATTTAAAGTTACTGACCATCTCCACCTCTGATCCCCAAATGAAGACTGGCTCATGGACCTCTGGTTTCCACCTCCTGTAGTCAATAATCAGGTCTATGCTTTTGTCAATGTTGAGTGAGGGAGCTGTTGTGGTACGACTCAACTAGATTTTCAATCTCTCTTCTCTATGCCAATTCATCACCATCTTTGATTCAGCCAACAGTAGTGGGAGCTGCACTTGGCCACGCAGTCATTGGTAAAAAATGAGTAGTGCAGGAGGCCAAGCACACAGGCTCATGGTGTACCTGTGCTGATGGTGATTGTGGCGAAGAAGTTGTTGCCAGTCTGTACTAAATGGGTCTTGCAAGTAGGGACATCATGGATCCAGGCCTAGGTTTTGAAGCTTAGTGATCTAGTGATTAGTTTTGAGAGGATGATAGTACTGATTGCTGAGCTGTAGTCAATATAGAACATCCTTGATCATCCAGATGTTCCAGAGCTGACTAAAGGGCCAATGAAATGGTATCTGTTATTGACCTGTTCTGATAGGGAAATTGGAGTGGATCCAGGTCACTTCTGAGGCAGGAATTGATGTGCTTCATGACCAACCTCTTAAAAAACTTCACAGTGGATGCAAGTGCTTCTGGACGATAGACATTGAGGCAGGTTACCATGCTCTCCTTGAGCATTAATATAATTGAAGTCCACTTGATGCAACTGCATACCCAAGACTGCTGAAGTGAGAAGTTGAAGATGTCTGTGAACACTCCAACGAGTTGATTAGCACAGGTCTTCAGTACTTGGCCAAATACACTATTCTGGGCCAGGTGCCTTCTGTGGACTTATCCTTCTGAAGAATGTCCCCACATCTGTCTCAGAGACTGTCTATCTAAAAGTCTCAAACTCCACTGAATTACCTGGTTCCACTACTACCCACCTGCTAACCTATTCAAGACATCTAGCACTCACTCCATAAAAAACTCGCCTCTCACGTCAAATCAAAATTCCACCCCACTCAATCTTAAATCATGTCATCTGGTGTCTGACAGTTCTACCCTAGGGAAAATATTTCACTGTCTACCCTATCTATACCTCTCATAATTTAAAAAAAACTATCAGGAGTTCCCTCAGCTACAGATGCTCAAGGAAGAACAACCCAGGTTTGTCCAGTCTTTCCTCAGTTATGTTTTGGGGCAGAATTGAGCACTTTAAAAAAAAGAGAGATTTTAAATTTTACAATGGGTAACTGGATGGATAGAAAGGACATAGAAAGTACCTGTGAAAGGGCATGCCAATTCTAAGGAATTAATGAAGGCACTTAATAGTGCTATCTTGTGTGCAACATGTTGCTGATTGGTCAGACTCAGCATGCCCCACAGAGAGAGCACTATTGTTCATCAACCTGGAAACATATTGAAAAGGGGGAGGCTCTCAGGTTGAAATGTCGACTGTTTAGTCATTTCCATAAATACTGCCTGACCCGCCAAGTTCCTCCAGCACTTTTTATGTGTTGCTTTTCATACTTTGTTTTCTTGTTTAGAGATACAGTGCAGAACAGGCCCATCCAGCCCAACAAGCTGTGCAGCTCAGCAACCCACCTATTTAACACTCGCCTAATCACAGGACAAGTGACAATGAAGAAAATGTACTATTTACCAGGGGAAAGTCGCATGGTCATAGGGAGAATGTACCTGACCGGAATTGAACTCCAAACTCTGACGTGCCCAGCTGTGATAGTATCACACTAACCGCTACATTACTATGGCACACAGTTGTGCAGATTTTATACTTGTCCTTGCCGACAGCATTACTGCCAGCCATCAACAACATACTGGAAAAACACATCTACAAACTTTGGGGAGTAACATTTACCCAAAATGGAAAAAATATCCAAACTGGACAGATTCCAGAATTCCTTCATTATATTGATGACAAAGCTTTCTCTACAAATAAAAACGTCCACCAATGTGATGGTTGGTGGATTAATCTATTTCTTCAGAGTGGACTGTAAAAGAATTGTACCAGTGTATCAGTTAAATACTACAGTTGATGAATGCCCTGATGAATGGTCTTGGCCTGAAACGTCTGCTGTTTATTCTTGTCCATTGATGTTGTTTGACTACTGAGTTCCTCCTGCAGTTTTTATGTTACTCAGGAATTCCAGGATCTGCAGGATTTTGTGTTTATGGTTTACTACCAAATCATTGCATAGGATGAAGAGAGTCTGTTTTAACATAAAGTCCAGAACATCACACACAACTTACACTACATGTGGAAAGATAGATTTAAACAGATCAGGCTTAAAAGCATTTTTATATCTTTCTGATTCTGGGAAGTACCTGCTACATAGACTTGATCTCTGACCATATCCACAGGAGGGCTGAGGGAATATGGATGCATTCAAGGCCCTTAGCTTCTTGTAGTGGTTCAGAATTGAATAAACCTAACATATTTTCCTGCAGAATATTGTATTAGTTTTGTGCTATTCTCACTGCACTCAACATCAATCAATAATTCCATCAATAGCCAAGTAACAATAGTATCAAGGACCAGACATTTGATAGCTTTCACAATGCAAAGCACTTAAAGCATCATCTTACCCAAACAATATTATTGCTTTATCACTCTCATAAGCTATCATAGAAAACTGGAAAGATACCACCAGAACTACTCCACAAAATCATCTAAATTCACCAGAAAGATGAGTGTCAAGATGGCTCTGGATAAAGAGGGCAAATCCGTGGGTTGCTGCTAGGGCACAGGCCGGGGTCTGATCAACCCTGGTCGGGTCGCCTGGGCGAGGGTGTATGATGTTGAAAGACCCGAAACACCTGATGACCCCAGGTAACATCACTGATGACATGCCCTAGCTTAGCATCATGCAGACGTTTCTGTAAGAACTACCTCCTGGGACATCAGAGACTACCAGGAAGAGTCTGGCTGATGACCAAGCAAGTTTGGTGACTACTGGAAAGACAGCAAACCAGGGTGGGGTGGGTTGGCAGCCCTAATCGCAGCTCCTGTAAAGGAGTACCCGAGAAAGCTACGGATCAAAGAATGGAAAGATACCCCCAGGGAAGCCTGGGGGGGGGGGGTGGAAGAGCTTCCCAGCCAGACGGACACAAGGCTGCCAACCCAGTGCAATGGACAAACGATAACAAGTATACAGTGCATCTGTGGCAAAATTTGTAAGAACCAGAGAGGCTTGAAAATCCACCTGTCAAGGATGAAGTGTAAAGAGCAACAGAGAGCACCACAATGCGCAGATTGCCAATCTGGTGAGACAGAGGAGGAGCAGGGTCAGGAAGCACCCCGCAGTACCCAGAGCCTCTGCGTGGTGCAAGCTGTGCATCCCAACATCACATCTCAGACCGTGTGGATCAGATGGCCCAAAGCCTGCCAGACAGCAGAGTGGCAAAGATTTGATGAGGATGGAGATCTAGTATTGGAAACAGTGGCCAAAGGTGGTGTGGAGAGGAGACTGCAGTTAATGATAACAGTGATCATAACTGTGGCAGCAGAAAAATTTGGTACTGAGGAAGAGAAGCAGGCCAAACAGCCATATGTTAAAAAACAACAGAGCCACCAAAATCCACAACATCTAGAAAGAACTCAAGGCGCTCAAGCAACAACATAAATTGGCAAACCATGAGGAAAGGGCACCACTGGAAGAACTGCGTGTGATGCTGAGGAAAAGGCTCAAAACTCTGAGAAGAGCGGAGCAACATCAGAGGCGCTGGACAGAAAGAGCACAGGAAAGGTTTGCATTTATTAGTAACCATTTCAGTTTACCAAACAGCTGCTGGGTCAGAAGAGAAGCAGAAAGCTGTCCTGCACAAAGGAATAGATGAACCACCATCTTCGAAGCACCTTCAGTAACCCGGACAGAGAAATTGAACTGAGAGACTGTGATGCCCTCATCGCCCCCGCAGAACCAACAGAGGCTTTCAACCTTCAACAGCCTCTCTTCAAGGAGGTTCAGCAAGTAGTCAAGAAAGCCAGAGCTGGCTCAGCTCCTGGTCCGAGTGGCACCGCCTACAACATCTACAAACGCTGCCCCCGGCTTCTCAGGAAGCTGTGGAGAATCCTCAAGGTCATCTGGAAGAAAGGCAAAGTGCCCAAGCAATGGAAGTATGCAAACGGAGCATGGATTCCAAAAGAAGAGAACTCCAAGAACATCAGCCAGTTTAGGATAATATCCTTGCTGAGTGTTGAAGGGAAGATCTTCTTCAGCGTGGTGGCAAAGCACCTAACAGAGTACTTCCTGAGGAACAATTACATTGACACCTCCTTCCAACGGTACCAGGCTGCTTGGAGCACACTGGAGTCATCACTCAGCTCCTGAGAGAGGCCAGAGAGAATAAGGGTGACTTAGTGGTTTTGTGGATGGATTTGGCCAATGCCTATGGGTCAACCCCCGCAAGGTTGTTGAAGACACTGTGAAGAGGCACCATGTCCCTGAAGGAATCAGAGGCCTCCTTATGGACTACTACAACGAGTTCCACCTGAGAGTCTCAACAGGGCCAATAACATCAGATTGGTATCATCACAGGCTGCACCATCTTAGTCATCCTTTTCGCCCTGGCAATGAACACGCTGGTAAAATCCGCAGAGCCAGAGTGTTGAGGCCCGAAATCAAGATCTGGGATCTGCCAACCACCAATACAAGCTTTCATGGATGATCTAACTATCACTACGGAGTCAGTGCCTGGTGCTAGGTGGATTCTTAAAGGGCTGGAAAGGTTGATGAGGTGGGCAAGAATGTCCTTTAAGCCTGCAAAATCAAGATCTGTAGTGTTGAAGAATGGGAGAGTACAGGAGAAATTTTGTTTCTCTACTGAGGACATTCCAATTCCTATCATCACAGAGAACCCTGTTAAAAGTATTGGGAAGATGTTTGATGCAACACTCAGAGACAAGGCAGCAATAGGAAACACCTGTGGGGAATTTGAACAATGGTTGCAAGAGGTTGACAGGACTGGCCTTCCAGGGCGGTTTAAGGCATGGATTTACTAGCACGGTATACTACCAAGAATCCTCTGGCCACTGCTTCTCTATGAGTTTTCAATTTCCACTGTTGCTGAATTAGAGAGGGTAGTCAGCCAGTTCCTGTGAAGATGGCTGGGTTTACCAAGGAACATAAGCAGCACTGCTCTGTACAGGAATAACTGCAAACTGAGGCTCCCCCCGAAATCCATCAAGGAGGAGTTCAAGGTTTTGCGAGTAAGAGAGGTGCTGCTGTTCCAGGAATCTTCAGATCCAAAGGTTGCCGGAGCAAGAGTGGCAATGAGAACTGGAAGAAAGTGGAGAGCAGAAGCTGCAGTGGAAGAAGCTGAGGCGCGACTGTGCCACAAAGTGCTGGTGAGGGCAGTTGCCAAGGGAAGAGTTGGACTTGGAAGCCTTGAAGTCCCCCATTTTGACAAAATACAAGGGAAAGAGTGACGAGAGCTGGTCCAGGATGAAGTAAGGGCAGCTGTGGAGGAGGAGAGGACCAGCAGAGCAGTGACAATGAAACAGCAAGGATGTGCCCTAGCTTATGCAGATGTTTCTGTAAGAAGAAGAAGAGAGAAGAGCGAACCAAAGTCAGGACAACAGCCACATTCAAGAACATTCAATCATGGAGTACAACACAAGAACAGACTCTTCAGACAACCCCGCTCATGCTGACCACTGCACCCATTTACACACACAGTCTTTACGCCTTAACAATTCAAGATGCTGCTGTAATGCAGTTGGACACATTAGGCAGGCCATGTCACTTGCATTGTGAATAACAAACTCCCAAAACAAACCCTCTATTTCAAGATCCAGCATGAAAAAAATTACCAGGTGGGTGGAAGAGAAGATTCAAGAATGTATTCAAGGTCTCCACTGACTCAAGGCCCACAACTGCTCAAAAAGGAGAAGGAAGATTCGGGAAGGTATTGATAATCATGTCAGTGTACCAGGAACAAAGAGACTGCAATCTCAAAATCTATCCACCTGCGCAACCCATATAGGAACAGCACCCACAAAATGCTGCAGGAACTCCGCAGGCCAGGCAGCATCTGTGGAAAATATGTACAGTCGCCAATTCAGGCCAAAACCCTTTGGCAGGACTGGAGGAAAAAAAACTGAGATGTAGATTTAAAAGGTGGGGGGAGGGGGAGAGTGAAACACAAGGTGATAGGTGAAACTTGGAGGGGGAGAAATGAAGTAAAGAGCTGGGAAGTTGATTGGTGAAAGAGACAGAAGGCCATGAAAGAAAAAGGGGGAAGGAGCACTAGAGAGAAGCAATGTACAGGCAAAGAGATATGGTGAGAAAAGGAAAAGGGGATGTGAAATCATCTGGAAGTTTGAGAAATCAATGTTCATGCCATCAGGTTGGAGGCTACCCAGATGAAATATAAGGTGTTGTTCCTCTAACCTAAGTGCGGTCACATCACAACAGCAGAGGAGGCCATTCGGAATGGGAATAGGAAGTGAATTTAAAATGGGTGGCCGCTGGTAGATCCCGCTTGTTCTGGCAGACAGAGCATAGACATTCAGTGAAGCGGTCTCCTAATCTATGTTGGGTCTCACCAATATACCTGAGGCTAAACCAGGAGCACCAAACCACAGTAAATGACCTCAACGGATGCACGGATGGTGTCGCCTCACCTGGAAGGACTGTTTGGGGCCCTGAATGGTAACGAGGGAGGTGGTGTAGGGGCAGCTGTAGCACTTGTACTGCTTGCAAGGGTAAGTGCCAGGATGGAGATCACTGGGGAGGGACGAATGGACAAGGGAGTCACATAGGGAGTGATCCCTTCGGAAAGCAGAAAGTGGGGGCAGACGTGCTAGGTGGTGGGTTGCCGTTGGAGGTGACGGAAGTTTCGGAGAATTATGTGCTGGACGCAGAGGCTGGTGGGATGGTAGATGAGGACAAAAAGAACCCTATCCCTGGTAGGGTGGCAGGAGGGCAGGGGTGACAGCAGATGTGCGTGAAATGGAAGAGATGTGGTGAGGGCAGCATTGATGGTGGAGGAAGGGAAGCTACGTTCTTTGAAAAAGGAGGACATCTCCTTCGTTCTAGAATGAAAAACCTCATCATGAGAGCAGATGGGGTCGAGACAGAAGAATTAAGAGAAGGGGGTGGCATTTTTACAACTGGGCAGGAAGAGGTTTAGTCCAGATAGCTGTGAGAGTCCGTGGATTTATAATGGACATTGGTGGATAAGCTGTTTCCGGAGATAGAGACAGTGAGATCAGAAAAGGGAAGGGAGGTGCTGGAAATGGTGAATTTGAATTTGGTGGAGGGCAAGGTGGAAGTTGGAGGCAAAGTGGGTGAAGTTGACAAGTGCAGCATGGGTGCAGGAAGCAGCACCAATGCAGTCGTCGATATAGTGTAGGAAAAGTGGGGAACGCTCACTGGTGTAGGCTTGTAACATAAACTGTTCCACGTAGCCAACAAACAGGCAGGCATAGCTGGGACCCATGAGAGTGCCCAAGGCTACAGCTTTTGCTTGAAGGAAGTGGGAGGAGCTGATCGAGAAATTACAGGTTTCCCCTGCTATCCGAAAGTAGAGCGTTCCTATGAAACCTTTCGTAAGCCGTAACAGTGTAAAGTGAAGAAGCAATTACCAATAAATTTGAGCGTTTCCAGACCCAAAAAATAACCTACCAAATCATACCAAATAGCACATAAAACCTAACACTAACATACAGTAAAAGCAGGAATGATATGATAAATACACAGCCTATATAAAGTATAAATAATGAATATACAGTGTAGTTTCACTTTCTCAGGATCGGGAAGATTCACCCAAAACCGATTTGCAGAAAAAAAATCGGCACATACACACATGTGCACACACCTGCCCGCGCAAGGCTTCATGGTCATGGTAGTCTTTCTCGGGGTAAACACAAGTTTAAAGCGGTCGCCTTTTTTCGTAAAAGCGAAAATCCTCTTCGGATTTCTTTCGGTTAGCAAAAACAGGTCTTTCATAAAAGTGAAGCAGCGTAAAGCGAACTTTTGTAAAGCGGGGGCCATCTGTATTTAGAGTGAGGACAAATTCGGCTAGGTGAAGGAGAGTCGTGGTGGAGGGGAACTGGTTAGTTCTGGTATCCAGGAAAAAACAGAGAGCCTTGAGGCTGTCTGGTAGGGGATGGAAATTCACAGGGATGGGACATCCATTGTAAAAATGAGATGATGGGGGCTAGGGAATTTGAAATCCTTGAAAAGAATAAGAGCATGTGAGGTGTCACAGATGTAGGTAGGAAGGAACTGAACTCGGGGGGATAAAACAGTGTCGAGGTATGCCGATATGAGTTCAGCCAGGTTGGAACATGCTCTCCTCTACTGTCATGATAAGGCCACACTTAGTTTGGAGGAACAACATCTTGTATTCCATTTGGGTAGCCTCCAACCTGACGGCAGAAACATTGATTTCTCAAACTTCCAGTAACACCTACCCCACCCTCCCCTTCACCATTTCCCATCCCCTCCTTCTGGTGCTCCTTCCCCCTTTTTATTTCTTCCACGGCGGTCTGTCTCTTTCACCAATCAACTTCCCAGCTCTTTACTTCATCCCTCCTCCTCCAAATTTCACTATCACCTTGTGTTTCGCTCTCCCCTCCCCCTACCTTTTAAATCTACTAAGCCATTTTTCTCCAGTTCCACCAAAGGGTTTCGGCCTGAAACATCAACTGTACTTTTTTCCCACAGATGCTGCCTGGCCATGAGTTCCTCCAGCATTGTGTGTGTGTGTGTGTGTGTGTGTGTGTGTGTGTGTTGCTCAGATTTCTAGCATCTGCAGATTTACTCTTGTTTGCAACCCATATGGGATTTCACACTCCATCTGTGGGATACACGAGACTGTAAATGCTAGAAATCTGGATCAACACCCACAAAAAGGAACTCAGTAAGTCAGGCAACATCCATTGAGGAAAATGAACAGTTGATGTTTCAGGTCTAGACCCTTCCTCAGGGCTTAAAGTGAAGGGGGCAGAAGTTAGCAGGTGATAGGTGAAGCCAAGTTTGGGGGGGGGGGGTGGAGGAACACACACCATGAACAGAAATGTCAATGTGGTAATGGAAAATGGAAATAAAATAGTTGGCCTCTAGGGATCCTGACTGCTGCGGTGGTCAAATGAAGATGCTCAGTAAAGTGATCTCCAAATCAGCGTGCGATCTCTCAACATCTACGCACAGCGTCCTTCACTGCCATACTAAACCAGATGCAGATTGCAGGAGCAACACCTCCTAATGTCTATAGTCTCCAATCTGACGTTATGAACATCAATTTCTCAAATTTCCCTCTTACCTCCCCTAATTCCTTTATCCTTATATAGCCCTATTACCCCTGCTCTTTCCCCTCCTCCACCCTCACAACCTGCCCATCATGTTCCTTCCTCTAGTTCCCCTTGAACAGTCTTCACTTCCAATTTTGTACACACTATGATTGCTATCGAGAAATATAATTAAAGTACTTTCTGCAATATTGTCATCAAACTTTGTAAGCTCTCACACCTTACTTGCTCCTGGGCAAAATATATCCAATATCTCTTCTAATTATCATTATTTCAATAGTTTGTTAGTTCAGGGCTCCAAAAATGTTTGGTGCATGGTAAAGTGCATGAACTCAGTACTGTGTAGAGGTGAATGAATGCTTTGTTCCAAATGTCTATCGCCACAGTTGCCTTGCACACACAATGGAAATTTCTGAGATCCGTGTTGAATGGTTGCAGAAAAATCAGATCAAGTCTTTGAAGGGAGGGCTGGGGGAAGGGTCAGACTTACAATTGAGAGGGAGTTGTGACATGGGAGTGTTTACATTACAACGTCTATCTGTTCTCAGTGCCAAAAGCTGAAGTTCATAATGAACTAAATAATCTTACATACTGAGAGGCAGGAATGCCCAATGTTACTGTCGTGCATCAGCCTCATGAAGGACCCAGGAGAAAATAATGAACGTCATGAAACTCTCAGAGAGTTAACCACTTTATAACCACTGATATGGTAAAATTATGTCATCAAGTGCATGTAATTCCACTTGCACTATAACGCTCATCCGTGCTACAAATAATTTTGGAGACCTATTATTTGAACCAGATGTTCAGACAGCACGCAGTTGATGTTCAAAAGTGGTTCTGAGCTTCTTCCAGAATAGGAATTCTCCCAATTAAATATGCACATTGTGTTGCAAAATTCTTCAAATAATTTGTAGATGGAAAAGGATTTTGACAGTTTTTTTGAGCTTATCAGAGGTTGGAATTGTTTATATCATTACAATCTTAGGTTTCATAATGCACCTCAATGCAAATTGCCCTACACACAACATGCTTAACTCATGTTAACCCAACATATAAACTTAAATTTAATTACAGGTTTACATCAGAAACAGAACACTTCAAAAATGATTACTCGAAATTCAATTTATAAAAATCACAAAAAAATTCAACATCTCTGCAGTTGATTCAATTCTCTTGATGTACATAAAAATGGTCATTAAATTACGAAATGAAAGTAATAAATTAAAGGAGGCCCTCGTCGCCATTTCGAAAGTTGTAATTCCTAGATAGAAGGGAAGGGATTAGCTAATGTTTCCCATTAAGGCAACACTTCACCTGTGAATCTACTGGGGTTGTCTACTGAGTCTGGTCTCCCGATGCGGCCTCTACATTGTTGAGATTTATCATAAATTGGAGGACCGTTATGTTGAGCACCTCCACACCATCCATCACAAGTAGGACTTCCAACAGCCAAACACTGAAAATTCCCATTCCAATGCATTGATCCATGAACGCCTCTTGTGCCAAGATGAAACCGCCCTCAGGATGGAGGAGCAACACCTTATATTGTGTCTGGGTACCCCCCACGCCTGATGGCATGAATACCAATTTTTTCTTCCGGTTTACAGTTCCCCCCCACCACCACCTCTATTCTTCACTCTGCCTCTTTACTTCTTACCTGCCTATTACTTCCCCCTGGGTTCCATCCTCCTTCCCTCTCTATGATCTACTCTCCTGTCCTATCAGATTCCTTTTTCTCCAGCCCACAGCCTATGACCTTTCCCACCCACCTGGCTTCACCTATCACCTTTCACTTCCTTGCCCTCCCCCTACCTTTTTATTCAGGCATCTTTACTTTTCCTTCTCAATCCTGACACAAGGTCTCAACCCAAAACATCAACTGTTTACTCTTTTCCATAGATGCTGTTTGATCTGCTGAGTTCTTCCTCTGTGTGTTGCTTAGGATTTCCAGGATCTGCAGGCCTTCTCGTGTTTGTTGTTTCCCATTTTATTTCTTTTTATGATACTGAAGCAGATTTTAAAAATAAAATTAAAAAATGGCTCTGTTAAAAGCAATAAAAGAGCACTGGTCTAAATTATCAGCTTTTTTCTCCAGTATTGCCTAAGGGTTTCAGCCCAAAACGTCGACTATACTTCTTTTCCACAGATACTGCCTGGCCAGCTGAGTTCCTCCAGCATTTTGTGTGTGTTGCTTGGATTTCCAGCATCTGCAAATTTTCTTTTGATTGTAAACTAACAGTACTGCTTTGAAAGGGAAGGCTGTACACGGCTTACTGCTCATTGGCTTCTCTAGTTAAGCTGTGTTTTACACGAGCTAGAACCAATAAATAAAAACTAAAATTGCAAAAACTGCATTAATAATATACAATTAAAATATACACTATTAAATGGCATCATTGCAATGTACAAAGAGAAAACTGGTGGAAATATAAAAGTCAGGAAGCATTTACATTAAAAAAAAGTTTGGTTATAGCCTTAAGCCAATTCAGCCATTGATTAGAAATCATAGCTAATCCACATCATCATTTTCTCCAATGCCCACGGTTACAAAATGCATCAACCTCAACACTGAATACCACTCTAAATACCCTGATCCTCAGGTAAAGGTCTTTTATTCTAGACTCTTCAGCTGGAAAAAGGTCCTGTGGCCCTTTTAATTCTCTTCAGCACACTATATGTGCTACGATCCCATCTCATCCTTCTAAACTTCAAGGCAGTATTATAACCTTGCACAATTTTCCCATTTGAGCAAACCCTTCATTCTAGTCATTCTAGCGAAACTATGTCTCATGAATTCCAGGTACATCTTTTTTTAGGCATGGAGATCATAACTGTACAATATTCCAAATGAAGTTTTGCCAGGATTGCGTCACCTCTGATCGGGGCCGACATTTACGTGCCGGGCGGCACCTAATTAATTAGCTTGTTTATTTCGCATTTTTCATAAAGATGTGCTGGGTACGTCCCGGCTACCGCTGCATTCTCCGCAGATCGGTATCGGTTCGCTGCCTGGAGGTTAGGGACCACTGCACCACCCCAGCCTCCAACGACTCAGCCTAACACATCATCATCAGTGTGCTCAGCGCTGTCTTCCCAATTCCGGTAAGTGATACTACACTGTACATACATTATTTCTACTTCATATAGGCTGTGTATTTTTGTGTTATTTGGTATGAGTTGGCAGCTTCATAGCTTAAGGGTTACTGGAGAGAGTGTTTCTGCCGAGAGTGCTTGCGTGAGATTTTCGCTACGGAGAGCAGTGATGAACAGGCAATGATTGTAGAAAAATATTTCTACTTTATATAGGCTGTGTATTTATCATATCATTCCTGCTTTTACTATATGTTACTGTTATTTTAGGTTTTATGTGTTATTTGGCATGATTTGGTAGGTTATTTTTTGGGTCTGCAAACGCTTAAACTTTTCCCATATAAATAAATGGTAATTCCTTCTTCACTTTACGACATTCTGGCTTACGAACCGTTTCGTAAGAATGTTCTACCTTCGGATGGCAGGGGAAACCTGTAGTTAGAAATCATTCAACAACACTAAGGACTGAAAACTACACGTCACTCCATTCTTTAAGAAGGGAGGGAGGCAGTAGAAAGGAAACTATAACCCAGTTAGCCTGACTTCAATGGTTGGAAAGATGTTGCAGTCTATTATTAAGGATGAGGTTTCAGAGTACTCGGAGGTATATGATCAAGTAGGCCAAAGTCAGCATGGATTTCTAAAAGGAAAATCTTGCCTGACTAAACTGTTGGAAATTCTTTGAGGAAATAATAGGCAGGATAGAAAAAGGAGAGTCAGTGGATATTGTTTATTTGGATTTTCAGGAGGCCTTTGACATGGTGCCACACGTGAGGCTGCTTAACAAGATAAAAGCCCATGGTATCACAGGAAAGATACTAGCATGGAAAGAAGATTGAGAGACTGGCAAGAGGCAGAGTGTGAGAGTATAGAAGGCCTTTTATGATTAGCTGCCAGTGATTAGCGGTGTGCCACAGGTGTCCTTGTTGGGACTGCTTCCTTTCATGTTAAAGTCAATGATTTGTATGACGGAATTAATGGTTTCGCGCCCAAGTTTGCAGACAATTCAAAGATGGTTGGAGGGGCTGATAGTGTTGAGGAAGCAGGGCAAGTGCAGGACTTAGACAGATTGGGAGAATGAGCAAAGATTTAGCAGATGGAATATAGTGTAGGGAAGTGTACAGGCATGCAATTTGGTGGAAAGAATAAAAACAGACTATTTTCTAAGTGGGAAGAAAATTCAAAAATCAGAGGTGCAAAGGGTCTTGGGAGTCCTCATGAAGGAGTCTCTAAAGTTTAACTTGCAGGTTAAGCCAGTAGTAAGGAAGGCAAATGCAATGCTGGTATTTATTTTAAGAAGACAAGAATACAAAAACAAGGATGCAATGATAAGGCTTAATAAGGCTCTAGTCAGACCGTACTTGGAGTATTGTGAGCAGTTCAAAGAAAAGACGTGCTGGCATTGAAGAGTGTCCAGAGAAGGTTCATGAGAATGATCCCAGGAATGAAAGGGTTAACATATGAGGAGCATAAAAGACATAGGAGCAGAATGAGGCCATTCAGACCATCAAGTTTGCTCCGCCATTCCATCATGGCTGATCCTGGATTCCACTCAACCCCTTACGGCTCTGAGCCCGTATTTACTGGAGTTTTGAAGAATGAAGTTGGGGGGAGGGGTGGGAACTCTGTATTGACTCTAATATGTGTTTCACTTAACTTTCTCAGTTTCTCAAAGTTTTCTCATTAAAAACCCTGAAGAAATCTACTGGCTTGAGTGATTTTTGAGAAAGTGCTTAACTCCCTGCCTAGCGTTTTACACAATGTACTGCAAGGGCAGTAGAGAAATAGTTAAAAAGGTATAAAAAAGACAAACTGAGTAACAAATTATGAAATACACAAACTAGAACACTACCAATACTACTGCAGTACTATAAAATTGTGTATTGGTTTCTAATCCTTATTGATAGAGGAATTCATCCACGTCACTTTCTTTTGATTGTAAATGAACAAAATCAGTACAGACACCAAGTGCAGATAATGGACTGCCTTTTTGCAAAGCATTTGATGATGCATCCTCCAAATCTTCACTTTCATTTGAACATTCAAGATGATTGTTGATAGCTTCTTTCTTTCTTTTTAAATCTTTTTATTAAGTAAGTATACAAAAAAGGTAAGCCATATAAACATTAATACAATGTTAAAGTATAATAAAATTCCAAAAGATAACAATACCAAAAAGAAAATACTACAAACAATGTAATTTAAGCATAAGAAACCAAGATAACATAATAGTATACTAAATTTTATATATATCAATGGAAAAAAAAGAAAAAAAAACCCCCCAAAAAACCCCACCGTGCAGCTAACTAAAAGCAAAGCAAAGCAATGGGCTAACTTGAAACCAAACAGAGTTAAACTTAAAATCACGTCCTCAATCCCGACCTCCATTATAACAGTGAAAAAAAAACAAGAAGGGTAAATATTACATTAAATGAAAATATCGAATAAAAGGTCCCCAAATCTGTTCAAATTTAAATGAAGAATCATAAAGGTTACTTCTAATTTTCTCCAAATTCAAACATAAAATCGTCTGAGAAAACCAAAAAAAGGTAGTTGGAGCATTAAGCTCTTTCCAATGTTGTAAAATACATCTTTTCGCCATTAAAGTAAGAAATGCAATCATTCTACGGGCTGAAGGGGAAAGATTACTAGAAATTTTAGGTAGTCCAAAGATAGCAGTAATAGGGTGAGGAGAGATATCTATATTTAATACCTTAGAAATAATATTGAAAATATCTCTCCAAAAAGTTTCCAAAGTAGGGCAAGACCAAAACATATGAGTTAAAGAGGCTATCTGCCCCGAACATCTATCACAGAAAGGATTAATATGCGAATAAAAACGCGCTAACTTATCTTTGGACATATGTGCTCTATGAACCACTTTAAATTGAATTAGGGAATGTTTAGCACAAATAGAGGAAGTATTAACTAATTGTAAAATCTGCCCCCAATCATCCACAGAAATGGTAAGCCCCAATTCCTGTTCCCAATCTACCCTAATCTTATCAAATGGAGCTTTCCTAAGTTTCATAATAATATTATAAATCATAGCCGATGCACCTTTCTGACATGGATTAAGGTTAATTATCGAATCTAAAATATATATAGGAGGAAGCATTGGAAAGGAAGAAAGTATAGTACTTAGGAAATTTCTAACTTGTAAATATCTAAAAAAATGTATTCTTGATAAGTTATATTTATTAGATAATTGTTCAAAAGACATAAGGGAACCATCTAAAAATAAATCCAAAAACCGTAAAATACCCTTAGTCTTCCAAGTTTGAAAAGCGCGATCCGTAAAAGAGGGAGGAAAAAATATGTTACCTAAAATAGGAATCGCTAACCCGAATTGATTAAGATCAAAAAATTTTCTGAATTGAAACCAAATGCGCAAAGCATATTTAACTATCGGGTTAGAGACCTGCTTAAGGCGTTTCGAATCAAAAGGAAGAGAGGAACCTAAAATAGAACCAAGTGTATAACCCTGAACAGATTGTAATTCCAATGCTACCCATTTAGGAATAGATAGTATGTCCCGGTCAAGTAACCAAAATTTCATATGTTGAATATTAATAGCCCAATAATAAAATCTAAAGTTAGGTAATGCTAAACCTCCATCTCTCTTAGCTTTCTGTAAATGTATTTTACCCAGTCTCGGATTCTTATTCTGCCAAATAAATGAAGAAATTTTAGAGTCAACTTTATCAAAAAAAGATTTAGGAACGAAAATTGGTAATGCCTGAAACACATATAAAAATTTTGGCAAAAAAAACATCTTAACTGCATTAATACGACCAATCAAAGTTAAATATAAGGGAAACCATTTAGATGAAAGTTGAGTAATATGGTCTATTAATGGTAAAAAGTTAGTCTTAAATAAATCTTTATGTTTACAAGTAATTTTAATCCCAAGATATGAAAAGTAATTATTAATCAATTTAAATGGAAATTTATAATATAAGGGAAGATGTTTATTAATCGGAAAAAGTTCACTCTTACTAAGATTTAATTTATAACCTGAGAAAAGACCAAATTGTGCTAATAACTCTAAAACAGCAGGAATGGATCTCTCAGGATTAGAAATATATAAAAGTAAATCATCAGCATAGAGTGATAATTTATGGGACTTTAATCCCCGAGTTATCCCAGTAATATTTGAAGATTCTCGAATAGCAATTGCAAGAGGTTCTAATGCAATATCAAATAATAGGGGACTAAGAGGACAGCCTTGTCGAGTACCACGAAAGAGAGGAAAAAAAGGTGAGTTTAAAGAGTTAGTACGAACCGAGGCTACAGGGGAGTGATATAACAGTTTAATCCAGGATATAAATTTCAAGCTAAAATTAAACATTTCAAGCACCTTAAATAAATAAGGCCATTCTACTCTATCAAAAGCTTTCTCGGCATCTAAAGAAATAACACACTCAGGAACATTTTGTGAGGGAGTATAAACGATATTTAACAATGTACGAATATTATAAAAAGAGTAACGACCTTTAATAAAACCCGTTTGGTCTTCCGAAATAATAGAAGGAAGTACTTTTTCTAGTCTATTTGCTAATAACTTAGAAAAAACTTTAGAATCAACATTTAATAAAGATATTGGTCTATAAGATGCACATTGAGCAGGGTCTTTATCCTTCTTTAGTATTAAAGAAATTGATGCTCTATTAAAAGATTCAGGAAGTTTACCAAGTTTCAAAGAAGCCTCAAAAACCTTATAGAGCCAAGGAATCAATAAAGAAGCAAAACATTTATAAAATTCAACGGTAAACCCATCAGGGCCAGGAGCTTTCCCCAGATTCATAGAAAAAATAACATTCTTAATCTCATCCATTGTAATGGAAGTATCTAATAAAGAAGACATATCCTGTGAAATCTGAGGGAAGTCTAACTTATCTAAAAAATCATTCATATATTTAGAATCTCGAGGAGACTCTGATTGATATAAAGAAGAATAAAAATCACAAAAGGTTTGATTAATCCCCACATGATCCAATATCAATCGATCATTTTGGTTATAAATCTGATTGATTTGAGATTTAACATAATTAGATTTCAATTGATTAGCCAGCAGCTTGCCAATTTTATCACTGTGAACATAAAAATCACTTCTTGTTTTCTTTAATTGGTTTACAATCGAGGACGAGAGTAGTAAACTGTGTTCCATTTGAAGTTCAGTTCTTTGTTTGTATAGCTCCTCAGAAGGAGCCATAACATATTTCTTATCAATTTCTTTAATCTTGTCCACAATTGCCATCTCCTCCTGCTTCTGTTTCTTCCTCAAAGCAACGGAATACGAAATAATCTGACCCCGAATATAGGCTTTAAAAGTGTCCCAAAGAGTGTTAACCGAAATATCTTCTGTATGGTTAATTGTAAAAAAAAGCTCAATCTGTTCATTCATAAAATTAACAAAGTCCGAGTCCTGAAGCAACAGCGAATTAAAACGCCATTGTCTATTGTTTGGTATATTGGCCATAATTTTAATAGAAAGCTTAAGTGGAGCATGATCCGAAATGGTTATAGAATCATAATCACATTTAATCACTGAAGGAATGAGACGAGAATCAATGAAAAAATAATCAATTCTTGAATAGGAATGATGAACATGTGAAAAGAAGGAAAAATCTTTTTCCTGAGGATGCAGAAAACGCCAAATGTCCGTCGACCCAGAATCAGAAAGGAAAAAATTAATCAAATTTGCAGATTTATTAGGTAAAGTCCGTAAAGGAGCCGAACGGTCCAAAGCTGGAGATAAACAGGTATTAAGATCTCCGCCCCAAATCAATGAAAACTCGTTCAAATTCGGAAACTGATCAAACAATGATTTATAAAATTCCGGACAATCCATATTAGGAGCATAAACATTAACCAAAACTACTTTTTTATTAAATAGTAAACCACTAACCAATAAAAATCTACCATTCGGATCAGAGATAATATCCTGTTGTATAAAAGTAACTGAGGAATCTATAAAAATAGAGACGCCTCGAATCTTAGCATTGGAGTTCGAATGAAATTGTTGTCCCTTCCAGAATTTGAAAAAACGTAGTCTGTCCCCCCTCCGTACATGGGTCTCTTGTAAAAATAAAATTTGTGCTTTAAGTCTCCGGAACACTTTAAAAACTTTTTTCCTTTTAATAGGATGATTAAGACCATTAGTATTCCAGGAGACAAAATTAATAATAGACTCCATAAATCCTAAAGTCAACCCACAACAAGGAGGATTGACAATAGGCGCGACCCACAAACCCGGAGAGGAAACAGAACATACAAAAGATACCGGGGAAAAGGACGCAACCAGTACTTCAATAATGTATATAGCCCAAAGAGAAACAAACTAAAACGTGAAGCCCCTCCCACCACCCCCCACCCCAAGACTCCAAGGCAAAATCTAAAGCAGACCCGCCAGAAAGAAGCAAGCGCTAAAACTACCCCCATGACTTCCGGTATACGCTCCCTAAAAAAAAGGTATAAATATAAAAAGGATCAGCTAATTGTAAAACAGTAAAAAAATAAGTAAAAAAAAGTTAGCTCAATTAAAATACACACAGAACAGAACAAAAGCCGGAAAATATATATTAAAAAAAAACCACAATAAACCTCAAACTCATGAATAGACACAGCAACAAAAAAAAATAGGATTATTAACATAAAGTGATTATAAAAAGCAAAACAGAATAAAATTTAAAAAAACTACAAAATTTAAGGCCGCACAGGAAATACGTAAGATGACAAAAGGGAAGTAACCACCCAGAATCCCCTGGGAAAAGAAAGAAATGACGCAGTTAAAAAGAAAGTTTAGCAGCCATATTAAGAAATCAAAAGTAAACTTTTCTGCCCAAATAGGGCACAGAAAAGTTAAAACCAACTAATTCACAGTCTCCGATCAACGGAGATAATTAAAAAAAAGGCAATTAAGATGTTGAAGATGAAAGTTGATCCAGATAACTCTGGGCATCCGATGGAGAATCAAAAAAACAAAGGGCTCCATCTAACATGCGAATCCTTAGACGTGCAGGGTACAGCAGCGCTGGTCTTAAATCCATCTTATAGAATTCCGACATCACGGATCTGTAACGGACCCGTTGGTCCCAGATTGGTTTACTGAAATCTTCCACGAATCGGAACTTAAGATCCGAAAAATCAATGAAACCTTTAGATCGAGCGAATCGAAACAGTCTCTCCTTGTCTTGAAAATAATGAAAACATAAAATAACATGCCTAGGTCTATCTGACCTAGACGAGTATGATGGGATTCTGTGAACACGATCCAGTAGCGGTGGTTGGTCAGGAAATACAGTAGGGAATGCATCTTTTAAAAGTTGAGAGAAATATTTCATGGGGTTATTGGCTTCAACAGCTTCCCTCACGCCAATCATTCGTAAATTCTGCCGTCGCATTCTAGATTCCAAGTCAGAGTTTTTAAAAGTCAAAAAGTCAAGTTTCTTCTTCATTACATTAATTGTTTCTTCGATTTTCCCCATCTTAAGCTCACTTTGTTGCGCGAATTTTTGAAGATCAGATATAGCCGACTGATGTTCCGCAATACATGTTTGCATCTTATCAATTAAATCGGCAATTTTCTGGAAATTAGTTGAGATTTCCGTATGAATCAGGTCTTTAACAGAGCCTGCAATTTCCGTACGAATCATCTCCCTAACAGAGGTTGAAATTTCCCTCTGAATTAACTCCGATATCGCTTTCAAAGTCACCGGTGATTCAGTCAGGGGGAGATCCGTAGCTTTCGGTTTAACCGGAGGTTTACCATCCTTGCCGTTTTTCCCGTTCTTAGACATAGCAGATCTAAGTATCATCCAATTGTCAGAGAATTCAGTTTAATTCAAAGTATTGTAAAAATTGATGCCTTAATGGTTAATTAAAGTATAGCTGACCATAGAGAAAAAAAACTCAGAGGTAATGGAGCGAGTCAAGAACGCGACTTCACTCCATGAGCGCTACCGGAAGTCTCCTGATTGTTGATAGCTTCAAATGCTCTATAGCTTCTAACGTGTTGAAGTAGTGTAATTGTTTCATTTTTCACTCCTAGCAATTTCTGGCAACTCCAAGCCTGAATGCTTGAAACCGTGGTGAGCAGAACAGTTATGAATTGTCTTACTGCTCATTTCTCGCCAACTATCAGTGACAAAAATCACTGCTTCTTAAACACAAACACAGGCAACTGATGCTATTTAAAAAATGTACACTCGAAGCACACTGTTCTGTTGAGCTGTCATGCCAGTGCACGAATGACGCTAGTTAGAAACTATTCGGCAATGGTTTTCTGCCCCAATTAAACAGCATAGTGTCCCAAATAAGTAGCTGCTCTTATTAACTGATGATCCAATTAACCTGAATCAACTGTGTTTCTCACAATTTGGAAATGGAGTTATACATTCAGGGTAATTGAATTGAAATCAGTTCAAGCCACGTAACCCATCTGTTTCACAAATTCTGATATTATTTCATAAACGTTTCTGTACTCAGCATTAGAACCAATTCCAACACTTCAATCGCACTCAAGTTGTCCAACTCTCTTTTACCCTGAGTGGTAAAAACTGTTTTGGCTCCGAAAATCAGCCATTCACTCGCAGCCTTCTTGCTCCGAAGCAGTGGACTAAACATGCATTCTTAAGGTATGCCTGTGCCAATTGTCAGTGAGGAGATGTTATATCCTTTCTACACTGACTGTGGTCTCCTAATGAGGAAGTTAAGGATCCAATTGCAGGAAAAGTACAGAAGGCCAAGGTTTGGAGCTTTTTGATTAGAATTGAGGCTATGATATTAGTAAGTTAATTGGTCCCATGGGTATAATTGGGCAGTGTGGGCTTGTTGTGTAGAAGGGCCAAATTAAAAAATGAAATCAGCTTAATGAGCATAATAGCCTGCTTTAGTAGTCCCTTTGGAACTAAGGATAACTTGTTTCCACTAAAGTTCTGAGGGTTTTGATGAGTCCATTGTGGGAACTGAAGACTCTCCTATTGATGAATAGGGAGGAGCCTAATAGAACTGACTGATAAACAATTTCCATGGTATCATGGCCCGTCCAGCTTTTTTTTATTGCATTTTTGTGCATTCGCTGCATGGACCCAAGGTTCTCTGGGCCATCCAAAGTTCACCTTCTCCGATTTCAGCAGTCATGACAAAGATTCCCAACAGTGGGAAAATTAAAGCTTTGAGCAGTATAATGACCAATACAACTCAGGTTAAAGCATGGCTATGAAACTAGTTAAGGAATATTGTCGCAATCCAATAACAATTAATACAGTCAGGGCTTGGAGGGCGGTACGACAAACTGAGGGCAACGCAGCAAAAATATCACCCTTCACTCCAGTAACCGGCTGTCCAGATTTTCAGCCTGGAATAATGGATTCTGAATTTAAACTTTGGATTTCTAAGGGTATTTTCCATCTAGGAGATTTGTTTGATGAAGGAACGATGATGTCTTTTAGTCAAATAGTACAGAAGTTTAACATACCCAACAAGGATCTTTGTCATTTCTTTCAGATAAGAGATTATATACAGAAAAAAACATCATTGTTAACTGATTTCTATAGTTCTGACATAGAAAAGAGAATGTTTCGTTCTAAGGGTGAAGTCTCCATTAGTACTTTTTACAGCATCCTGAGGGAATGTTCTTGTGGAGAGGCTGAGCAGCTGGGAAGGGTCTGGGAGGAAGAGCTGGGAGTAGAAATTACAGCTGAAACATGGGAAGACATCTGTGATAATGCAAAGATGATTTCAGTTTGTAATAGAAATAAAGCATTGCAACTCAAAATTCTGCATAGAGCCCATCTGACTCCAGATCATCTCTCGAAATTTAAGATGGGGGTTTCTCCAATGTGTTCTAAATGTAAAGTAAATACTGGAACTTTCACCCACTGTTTTTGGACTTGTCCAAAACTTCAGGCATATTGGAGTGATATTTTGGGTGAAATGGAAAAGATTTCTGAAGATGGAGCTTGAACTGGACCCAGTGTCTTTTCTCTTAGGCTTACCCAGCAGTCGTATTATTAATGCACATCAGAAAAAAACTTTTTAACATCCTGACTTTTTGTGCGAGGAAGAACATTTTACTTTGTTGGATATCCGCTAAGGCCTCTGGACTTTTTGGTTGGTGTAAATTAATCATGGAATACATTCCTTTGCACTTTTTGACATGTATGTTACACTCAAAAACAAATACTTTTCATGGCAACCTTTTCTGCAGTATATAGATGTAAACCTGTCTGCTATACTAATAAGGGCTTTTGTATAGGATGTTGTGGTGATGTCTATATTTTGATGGAAGTGTTCTGATACCTGATATCTATGAGGGGAAGAAATATAAATGTAAGTGTATCTGGAAATTGAAAGTTTTGTTATGCTGAGCAAAAAAAACTTAATAAAAAGCATAGCTATGTAATATCAGTGTCCTGATTACAGCACAAAAATAAAACTCATTATAAAAGAGTGCTAACAATGAAAATCAGTTGACAATGTGAAACTTTAAATGAGGCCACTTTCATTTCCAAGTTCATTCTTGCTGAGCATGAAGATCACTGCAGTCCCACAGCCTACAGAAAAATCTCTCAGCAATGGCAAGCCTCGGGTGCAATGAGTTTAATAGTGTTCATCCATGCGGAAGCTTTTACCACTCAAGGAAAGGCTAGGACAAATAAACATACAAGATCACCAGTTTTCCTCAAGCGCCAAAAATTCCATTTCCCATTACAGACAGAACCAAAATTGGCCCTTTCTAATGAATCTTGTTCACTGATTGGGCACAGTCCAACTCAGAAAACTGCCATGAAGCACTGCCTTTTTAAACTTCAACTGCAGACCTAAGAGAAATCACCACTTCTCCTCATGCTCCCGTTCACTGATTGGGTGGAGTCCAATTATCTTTTCATAATTAACATCTTTGTTAAAAAACCTTGAAGAAAGTTTCGATCTCGGGTGATTTTTGAGAAGGTATTTAACTCTGCATAGTTTTGTATACACACATTGCGAGGGCAGTAGAGTGTAAAAATAACTAGAGTGTAAATCTTCAAAGGCATTGCCTGCAGATTGGCGATGCGTCTGAATGCCGTACATGACAATGTCAGATTCTGACCTAAATAACATCAATCACCAAGACCTGGAAGCCAGGTCAGAATGTGGCGCATCGATCACAAAGTCATGACACTTTGAAGAATCTACACTAACATAGCTGCAGCATGAGTCTGCAACACAGCCAAAGCTTCACCTTGTATTAAGTGCCAAGTTGAGATGCAAATGGAGAAAGTTCACATAGATATGGAGAGAACACAGGTAGAGGCTAGATTAAGTGTGCTCAAGGAAGAGCATGAAGCTGAGACTGTCTAGGCAGAGGCAAAGATCTATGGAAGCAGCAGCTGATTTAGACAGTGAGTCTACAATCAGAATCTGTCAAGCTCTGCTGTCACCACAGCCAATGCAGTTTACTAAAGAATATGTCCAAACGTATTTTAGCTATTAAAAATACAATGTGCTAAGCAGAAGCTGTCCACACCCCATATGCCTTTCACATAGTCCATGTATTAAAAGTCAAGGTGTATAGCAGCAAAGAACTACAACACCCCCTTCTGCAGTTTCATCACAGCGAACACTTCAGACAAGCGTTGCTACCTGTACAAACCCAATATTTGCAAAGACATGGACAGACAGCTTCCATCTATCCCTGGACACATATATCAAACTAGTCTCCACAATGCCCACAGCTGGCTTGGTATCTGGCTTGTTCAGACCTAGTCATGGTAGGACTAAAAATGTTCAACAACTGGTCTGCCAGTTACCTGTCCTGGAAGTCAAGCTTTCACACTGCTGTGGAAGGACCAAGTCTCAAACCTAGCAAAGAGCTTCTCTGTAAGTGGCTTGGTGGGGAGTCACTGCAACATGCAAGCAGCATTACAGCAGTGCACATTATTATTCAGCTAAGTGTTTGTAAATGCTGTGGCAAAGGATAGCCAAATGCTGTACAGAGGCAATCGAAGAATCTCTCTTCAGCAGACACAATAAGTTTCCAAAACTCTCACACAAAGAGCGCAGAAGCTACTGGAGCTTGTAGATCTGTTGTCAGAAGAGCAAGCCACAAAAAATGAGGGTTACTTACCAGGACTGAGTTTCTTGGTTACAGCGAGAGGAGTAAGCTACCAAGCAACATACAAAAACGGTGGATAACCAGTGGTTTCCAGTATAAAATGAAACATCATGCCCACTATCCGCTATTTTCATTCTTTGTGGAATTGATCTGCTGCCAGGCAGAAATGCGAAATGACCTAAGTTTTATGCTCTCAACTTCCACCAACACCTCATTCAAAGAGAAGTCTCCACTGAAATTATGGGAAACCAAAACCGTATCATGGTCAACAAAACTGAAGTAAAAAACTCTATCGTGAACCCTGATAAACAATGCCCTACCAATAAGAAACCTCACCCCTTAAGGCAGGGATTCACAACCTTTTTCATGCCGTGGAGCAATACCATTAAGGAAGGTCCATGGACCCCAGCTTGGGAAACCCTGCCTTAAGGAAATCAGAATCAGGTTTATCACCGGCATGTGACTTGAAATTTGTTAATTTAGCAGCATCAGTTCAATGCAATACATAATTTAGCAGAGAGAGAAAAAAAAATAATAAATAAAATAAAACATAATAAACTAAATCAATTACATATATTGAATAGATTTAAAAGAATGTGCAAAAACAGAAGTACAGTATATTAAAAAAAGTGAGGTAGTGTCCAAAACTTCGATGTCCATTTAGGAATGGGATGGCAGAGGGGAAGAAGCTGTTTCTGAATCACTAAGTGTGTACCTTCAGGCTTCTGTATCTCCTATCTGATGGTAACAGTGAGAAAAGAGCATGCCCTGGGTGCTGGAGGTCATTAATAATGGATGCTGCCTTTCTGAGACACTGCTCTCTAAAGATGTCCTGGGTGCTTCGTAGGCTAGTGCCCAAGATGGAGCTGACTAGATTTACAACCTTCTGCAGCTTCTTTCGGTCCTGTGCAGTAGCCCCTCCATACCAGACAGTGATGCAGCCTGTCAGAAATGCAGATGATTCAGAGAAAAAAATGTTTGCAGGCCAAAGGTGCTTTCTAAAGAAGGCACTCAATTTGTTTCAAATGTTGTGCTTCAGCAGAGCACCAAACAAAAGACTGCAAAGCTATCATACACTGCACTGAGTACAACAGTGACCAGCACATATCAGCCCTTCATTCAGGGCCAGCACCTTGGGTTTGTACTGCTTCCAACACACCCCCAGCAGAGCATGGTGGAGAGCCACCTGAGCATCCATCAAATGTAGCTACTTCCCCTATGCAGGAAGGGCTTCTGAGGCAAATCCTGCTTTAAAATATGTCTAGTCAACATCTACCCAAAAGGACATCCTGAGCAAAAAAAAAACTGCAGGTATATTAGATGATCAGGACAACGTGTTATTGGCAAAATCAACATTCTTTGACACATTTAATATTCAAAGTTCTATTTTCCCACACACTCTAAAGGCATGTTCTGGAACATCAGAAGTTGCCATAAGAACCAGTAGAGTTGTCAATAAGTTGTCTGCATAAATCCTCATTGAGGGTGACTATATTCCCAAATAACGAGATGAAATCCCAACATTCAAAGCTGCATGCGGTCATTCACATCTTAAGGACATGATTCTTCTGCTGAGATTCTCCTATTGCTTGGCAGAAACACAACCAATGCACATAATGTGAACAGTGCAATGATCGGCACAGTAGTCCTTATGCCTAACGACTGGACCTGTTAGGTCACTGGAGAATGGGCACCCAAGCCATTCCAGACACTGAAAGAGTAGAATCTGTATGAAAGAGAAGATTGCCTCTGCACAATCAGGTTAAGGCAAGCTGTTGTTCTGTCACTTGGAAGATGATTATAAACTGATATCGACATTGAAGATGAGACCTTCCTTCAAGTCATGAACCAAGAGTTCAGTAAAGACAAGTTCAATAGTTGGGTAGCTCCTCTTTCTTTTCGCTCACCACAACAACTGCTACCAGATAAGAGAGCAGACCCTTTGACAACTCATGTCCCCGAGTCACACATTGAGAAAGAAACCAAAATGAAAGATCATTATGCAGAATTCGCAGAGACTTTTCAGAAACAATCGTACTGAGTTAGGGACTCCACAGATCTCAGTAAAGAAAACTGGTATTTGCACAACTTTTTTGCTTACTACAAATTGTCTTTAAGTGTGAAGTTCAAACGTATATCACTGAACAACGTGCTCATGTGGGGCCCAGACCTCAATAACAGTCTGCTCGGGATCTTCACATGCTTCAGAACTGAATCCATCACAGTGATGGCAGACATCGAACAATAGTTCTACAGCTTCCAAGTGCAACAGGATCATCAAGACTACCTCAGATTATTGTGGTTTCGTGACCTCCATCTGGACAGTGAGATTCTGGAGTACTGCATGAGAATTCATATATTTGGTAACTGTCCCTCACCAGCTGTGTCAATCTGAGGACAGCTATTGAGGGAGAGGAGGAATTTCGTACTGAAGCACAGAGGTACAGAGAAAGGCATTCCTATGTTAATGATGGTCTTAAATCATTTTCTAGTGCAGAAGAAACACTGCAAGCAGTGCAAAACATGTTGGTGCAGTCTAATCTCAGATCTCATCTGACAGTGGTGAGCTCATGCAAACACTTCCCATCTAAAGATCTGGCCAAAGGTCGACAAAATCTTGATCTTGGACAGGACCTCCCTCCTATGCAGCTCAGTCTGGGCCTTGGATGAGACCTCATTATCACTAACCTTACTTTCCGGATTGCTGGTACCGAAAAACCCTTTACATGTCGTAACGTGATATCGGCTAGCAACAGCCTATATGACCCTCTTGGATTTGCTGCTCCACATTTAGAGAGTTGATCTCAGACATGTGGATGGGATGTCCCACTCCCCAATGAGAAACTTGAGCAGTGGTGTTCTTCCCTTCAGGATCTTAAAGGCCTGAAAATTCCAAGAACCTACACAACAATTCCACTATATATAATCCAGAAGAGCCAATCGAACTATGTTCCTGCTGATCTCATCTGGGCTGATTATACCACAAGAGGGCTCCAAGCTAGTCAGCTCACCCTCTCCTCTTGGTGAACTAGCCCAGCATTTCCTGCTGATCCCCACCAGGAACATCAAGGCCAGTATTTTCAAACTGAGAATGGTTAAAGACTGTAAGGTAGGTCTGTTTCAAGACCAGTCTCTGAGACTATCCTCCTTTCACAAAAGACTTATTGAAAAGATCATTTGACTTTTGCTAATATCGAAGTCTGACATCCTATGGATGCCAAGCAGGGAGTGTTTTGACCACTAGAGGTGAGTCTGTTTCATAGGAACATCGCTTCCTTTGCACAAGATTTTTTTTGTATCATTTCCTGTGCAGGTTAATTTGGACTTCAATTTGAAGCACTCTTTTTTTACCCTTGAAACCTCAATATCTTTTCACAAGTAAGATCTCATTAAAAATCCAAAAGTAAACCTCTGTTTCATATGATTTTTGAGAAGGTGTTTAACTCACTGCTTCACTTTGTACATCTGTACAGTGAGAGCAGTAGACTCAGAAATCCCCTCAAAACGGCAGGGCAGACAGACATGAGTTGTCAGAAAGCATCATCAATACTTGCCTTCTATGGGAAAGGCACATAATAAAACAGCAGGGAGTCAGGCAAAAAATGAATTTAAAAAACAATTAAGTCACAGACAGAATCCTGAATACAGCTTCAGTTATTGTGTTACAGGAAGGACATGATGGTGCAAGAGAGCATGCAGTAGAGATTTGTAAGAATATCACCAGGGTTGGAGAATATCAAACATAGGCAGAGTCTTCATAGGCTGGGAATGTCTTCTGTGGAAGAAGGGAAATTTTATGAAAAGTCTAAACAGGACTGAGAAATAGGACCCATTTCCCTTTCAGAGGTGGTCAATGGCAAGGTGACATAAAATGAAGCCAAATGGTAGAACCGTTACTAGCGAATTAAGGAAGTTGTGTTCCACTCAAAGAGTAATAAGTCTTTAACTTTCTGCCTAACAGAGTAACAATACAGGCAAACACCAAGTGGAATAGCCTCAGAGCTATGGATCAGGTTTATTGGCTGGCCTGGATGTGATGGGCTGAGTGGACTTCTGCTGTAATATACTTCATGATCTTTTCAATTCTTACTGATCACAGATTCAAAATAAATCTTAAATTGCTTGATACACTTGGATGTAACAACACAAAGATAACAGCCATTGGTCAAAGTAACTTACTGCTGCACAAGAACATACTATTTAGTCTCCCAGAAAAGCAATCTTTTTCTATCCCATTCATCCTTTTATTTCCCTGTAACCCTGCAATATATTCTCTCTCACTTGTTTCATCCTTATGCTATGCTCCTTAACTGCACAAGAGGAAATTTACAGCAGCAGCAGTGAGATTATATGAAATCCCACATTCCAGCTGCATTTGGACTCTTTCCAGTTTGCCTACTGCTCAAACCTGTACACTGATGATGCCACAGCTGTGGCCTTTCACTCCGTCTTTCCCACCTTGAAAATAATGCCTCATATGGCAGTTCGACTTCAGCTCAGCGTTTAACACTATCAACCCTCAGAGGCTGGTATGTAAACTGTCCTTGTTGGGTCTACTTCTTGACTGAAGGACCTTATCCTGTCTCAGTTGGCAGCACCATCACACTGAGCACTGATCTCCCCCAGAGCTGTGCCCTCAGCTCGCTGCTGACTCACAACTGCGCTGCCAAATCCAGCTCAAATGGCATTGTTAGGTCACTGATGATACAACAGTGTTTGGCCTTATGAGCAATGATGAGTCGGCATACAGAGAGAAGGTAGAGGTTTGTCAAAAGGTGTGAGAATAACAACCTGAGTCTCAACATAGAAAAGACAAGAGATGATTGTGGGGTCGCCCACTCTCAATTGATTATCAATGGCTCTGCTGTGAAGAGAATGAAAAACACAAAGCACGTAATGGACGATCTAACCTGAACAAACAGCTCCTCAGTCATCATGAAGGCAGTGTCTACACTTTCTGAGGAGATTGAGGTGTGCAAGGCTTCCAGCTCCCATTCTAATTACTTTCTTCAGGAGCACCATTGAGTGTCCTGATGGCTGCACCATCGTGTGGAACAGAATCCACAAGGCATCGGACTGCAGGACTCCACAAAGGATAGTAAATCCACCGACAGGATTACCAAGGTCTCTCTTCCTCAATTTGTTACAGTTACTGGGATCGTCGTATACTAATAGCCCGAAGCATCGTGGGATGAGGACCCCTATCACCCATCACACAATTTCTTTAACTCACTACAGTCAGGAAGGAAGTACAGGAGTATCAAACTGGAACTTCCAAACTGGGGAATAACTTCTTCCCTCAGGCTGAGAGACAAATGAATTGCCTGCCACCGCCGGGGTCTTGTCACTAGGACAGTGAGCTGTTTACTGTGTATATGTTTTGTGGATGCATCGTGGTCTGGAGATGATAATAAACGAACTAATTAATCTATCAGCTCATTTTTGCAACGGGAGATGAAATCACAGCACTGGCTCACAGTCAGAATGTACTAACTCCACACAACCTGCAAGTTCTGCTTGTGAACATGTTGCATTCTCCTAACCATGTTGGTGGGTTCAATTGCTACTATATATTATCTTAATGTGATGCAATCAATTGTATTCACCCCACTGGGTGACAAATCAAAAGGGAGTACCACCACTTGATAAGTTGAGCAGTAAACCACAAAATCTTCTGCTTTCCTTAGTAGAAATTCATATACACACTTTTGTTTCATAACATAATTGCCACAGTATATACTCTTTTAATCAGTAATAAAATACAGTAACCCATGGAATCCAATATGGAGAAACCTGGGATACAGAAATAGTACTACTGCTAAGGGCTTTAAAACATAGTAGTAGGTTTAACCCCACAGTTAAAAGAATGAACAAAAAATATCTTCTCAAATTAAAATTGGTTATTTTTCTATAAATGGAGACGATAATAAATGAACTAATTAATCTATCAGCTCATTTTTGCAACGGGAGATGAAATCACAGCACTGGCTCACAGTCAGAATGTACTAACTCCACACCTTGCATGCAATTCCATAAAGTCCTAAACTTGCTGGCTGCTCTTTGCCAGAACTCCGCAGGGATTTTGACTGAGCATAACAACAGTGACAATGTGAAGAAACTATTTAAATATTGACTGTGATAGAATAACATAGGCATAAGAAGCATTAATGTGCATTTAGGAGAGCTTTCTGATCTGTACTTTGCTGGACTTGCGAAAGTGACATGATTCAGGGTCAACAGATTCAGAATCCATGTGAGAACACTGAGGAAACAGTGATCATAATAAGGTTTGAATAACTATTAAATACTGTCAATTGGAAAAGGTAAATACAAATAGGATGAGAACAGATTTAGCTTAGGTCAACTAGAATCAAAGCTCAGTTGGCAAAATTTGAATTGAACCCCTCCAGCAGACTACACGTATTTCAATGTGGAAGAAAAAAAGGAAAATTAAAGCCGAGTTCCACATTAACCAAAAAAAAGGGGTAAAATGGGGAAGAAATGAAGAGCAAAGAACAGAAATGCAAAGTTGGGAACAAAATGAAAACAAGGCTGATCACAATACTCAGAGAGGAAATAAAAAAGAGAAACAAATTAGGTAAAATATACATACAAAATGACTGGCTTCACACAGGAAATTCAAAAATAACCTGTACGCATGACAACAGGAGACATGGTGCTGATCAGAGACCAAAATGGAAATTTACTCCTGGAGGGAGGGGGACGGCCTGGAGGCACTAAATGAATTCTATACATCAATCTTACCCAAAGGGGACATTTTTAAGAGCATAAATAGGCCATTTGGTCCATCAAGTCTGCTTTACCATTCAATCATGGCTGATCTTCCCCCCCTTCAGCCCCACTCCCTCGCCTTCTCCTCGTAACCTTTGATACAGCGTCCAATCAAGAACCTATCATAACTCGGCCTCCACAGGTGCCTGTGGTAATAAATTCCACAAATTCACCACCTGCTGGCAAAAGAAATTTCTCCGCACCTCTGTTTTAAATGGGCACCCCTCTATCCTGAAGCTATGCCTCCTTGTCCTAGACCCCCCCCCCATTGGAAACATCCTTTCCACATCTACTCTGTCTAGGTCTTTCAGCATATGAAAGCTTTCAATGAGATTCTCCCTCACCCTTCTAAATTCCAGCGAGTACTCACCCAGTGCTATCAACATTCCTTGTATGGTAACCCTTTCGTTCCCAGAATCATCCTTGTGAACCTCCTCTGAACTCTAACATCAACACATTTTTTCTTAGATTGGGAGCCCAAAACTGTTCACAATACCCAAGGTGAGGCCTCAACAGTGCTTTATAAAGCCTTAGCATCACATCCCTGCTCTTATATTTGAGACCTCTTGAAATGAATGCCAACATTGCGTTAGCCTTCCTCACCAACAACTCTACCTGCAAATTAACCTTTAGTGTATTCGGCACAAGGACTTCCAAGTCTCTCTGCAGCTCAGATTTTTGGATTTTCTCCCCGTTTAGAAAATAATCTGCACATTTATTTCTACTATCGAAGTGCATGACCATGCATTTTCCAACACTGTATTTCATTTGCCACTTTCTTGCCCATTCTCCTAATCTGTCCAAGTCCTTCTGCAGCCTACCTGTTTCATCGACTCTGCCTGCCCCTCCACCAATCTTCTAACCATCTGTAAACTTGGAAATAAAGCCATTTATTCCATCATCTAAATCACTGACATACAGCATAAAAATCAGTCCCAACACCAACCCCTGCGGAGTTGTGAATATTGTTGTGACCTCAGCAAAGGCAGGTGCAGCAATTTTTATGGCTTAAAAATTGATGCAAGATGCTTAAGGATCGATGCAAGAAAAAGTTTGTGAACCCTTTGCAATTACCTGGTTTACTGCATTAATTATTCATAAAATGTGGTCTGATCTTCATCTAAGTCACAACAACAGACAAACACAATCTGCCGAAACTAATAACAAACAATTGTATGTTTCATGTATTTATTGAACATATTGTTTAATCATTCACAGTCCAGGCTAGAAAAAAGTATGCCAACCCTCGTATTTAATAACTGTTGAACCTCCTTGAGCAGCAATAACCTCCACCAAACGTTTACTGTCGCTGCTGATCAGACGTGCACAAAGGCAAGGGAGAATTTTAGACCATTCCTCCATACAAAATTGTTTCAGTTCATAAGTATTTCTGGGGCACTCTGCATGAATAGCCATCTTCAGGTTATGCCACAGCATCTCAATTGAGTAAAGGTCTTGACTCGGGCTTGGCCATTCCAAAACATGAATTTACTCCTTAAACCATTCTGCTGTTGATCTACTCGTGTTTCTGATCACTGAATTGTCGCATCATCCAACTTTCATTAAGCTTCAGGTGACGGACTGCTACCCTGACATTCACCTGTAAAATGTCTTAATACAATACTGATTTCATTATTCCCAACAATTGCAAGCTATCACAGCAAATCAGCCCCAAACCATGATGCTCCTTCCACCATGCTTCTCAGTTGAGATGAGGTTTTGGTGTTGGTGTACAGTGCCCTTTTCCCTCCAAACATTCAAAAGTCAAATTTAATGTCAGCGAAATGTATACAATATACACCCTGAAATACTTTTTCTTTGCAAACATTCATGAAAACAGAAAAGTGCCCCAAAGAATGAACGACAGTTAAAAGGTATGCATTTCTGCCAAAAAGTTTGGTCTCATCTGTCCACAGAACATTGTCTCAGAAGTGGTGTGGAACATCCAGGTGGTCTTTTGCAAACTTGAGACGTGCAGCAATGTCTTGTTGAAAAGCAGTGGTTTCCTCTGTGTTCTTCTTCCATGAACACCATTCTTGTTCAATGTTTTTCTTATAGTGGACACATGAACAGAGACTTTAGCAAGTTCTAGAGATTTCTGCATCTCTTTTGCTGTTACCCTTGGATTCTTTTTCACCTCCTTCGGCATTGCACATTATGCTCTTGGCATGATCTTTGCAAGATGCCCACTCCCAGGGAGAGTAGCAACAGTACTGAATTCCCTCCATTTGTAGACAATTTCTCTTACTGTGGACTAATGGACATTGAAATCTTTAGAAATGCTTTTGTAGCCTTGTCCAGTCATACATCTCTACAATTCTTCTTCTAAGGTCTTCTGAAAGTTAATCGAGGCATGGTGCACATAAACAGATCTTTCTTGATAAGAGCAGGCTGTCAGTAACCTGACTTTGTGCGTCTTTTTTTTTATATATAGGGCAGGGCACCTCAACAACTCACTCCTCCAATCTCATCTTAATGATTGGAACACCTGACTCCAAATAGCTTTTGTAGAAGGCTTTACCCCAGAGGGTTACATACTTTTTTGAACCTAGACTGTGATGGCGTACTCGGTATTGATGACAAGAAGTACAAATGTTTGTATGTTATTAGTTCAGGCTAATTGTGTTTGTCTATTATTGTGACATAGGTGAAGATCAGACTACATTTTATTAGCAATTAATGCAGCAAACCACATAATTGGAAAGAGTTCACGAACAACTTCTTATAACTGTAAATCCCATGGCCTGAATAGGATGGGTTACTGAAGAAGCTAAGTTGTAGAGGCATTGGCCAAAAGTTTCCAAGCATCAAAAGATTTGGAGCAGTGCTCTTTTTTGCACTGAAAAAATGAATATAGGTATAACATCAGAAACCATGTTGCAGGTACAATATTCACTGCACAAATGAAGAATGATCTGGGGAAAAAAATACAAAGTAATCTTACACTCACTCCTGATCACAGATTGCCCATCTTAAATTTGGTCTGCACTAGTTCCATAGAAGAACAATCCAGCTAGTCCTCATCTCTTGCCTTCACCATACAGCCAACAATTAATTTGGAATACTTATCCAGCTATCTTTTGAAGGCTTTCACTATAACCTTGCAGTGCCCAATTAAGTCCTACCAGCAAATGCTCACGGGTATCAGACCAGATTTGGCTCTGAGGATTCCCTGATCAAAGAGCGATATGAATGCTTGCCATTTGCATTCATACTTGGAAGTATGCGGAACTATATGATTGCTGGAAGGCGACCAGTATCTGAGAAATTGTAACGTGCCAATGGAACAACAATTTCCTCCTCATCATGTGAAATATAAGCAGTTGATACTGAGGGTGGGTGATGTGCAAAAGATCAGGCACACCTGTAGAGCTATTTATTTTCTCAAAAACAATGCAGGCATTAGTAATATTTTGATTTGTTGAGACTCAATGGAGAAAAGGCATGCTTGCAAATAAATATGCTGCCACAAAGTAAACATCATGGCTCTCTGCAAACTTTCCTGAAGATTTGAGGCTGAAAGATCTCCATACCTTTTGCTGCAGAATTTTGCTAGTTGATGAGTTCACATTGAAAACTGAATTTCACATCTGGGTCAGCTGAAAACTGGTCAGAGAATTATCAAGTTTTTTTTTTACATTTCCACTAAAGTCTGAGAAGTTCTGCTCAAATAATATCAAATTCAGTACAAAGGCCCGAGACACAAGTGATCAGTAAACACCTGTTGGCAGGTAGAAAGGCAAAAGATCTTGCTGCAGCTGGGAAAAGAACAGTTTCAATGTCATGTAAAAAGTCATGATTCAGCTGACAAGGTCAAATATTTCCCTTTCCGTCAATTCAAATATTCTGACATTCAGATACACATTACGAAAAAACAAGATTAGCAGGAAAAGACTTTTGTCTCCAGAAGCAACTGATTGAGCACTTCTGTTTGACCCTTTACAAAACTCACTCAATATACTTTTCTTCTACACATATTTGAAATTGACAATGGAGACAATGACATTCACATGTGAAGAACTAGCTCCTTTGCCAACCAGTTATAAGTTGTTCCTCTTGGTCACGATCTTACAGTAGATTCTGGTTAATGGGTCATCAGTTAATGTGCCATTGATTAATCAGGGGCAGCTGCTTATTTGGAACAGTGAAAGGAGGGAGAGAGAAACCGGGGAATTATAGGCCGGTTAGCCTAACGTCAGTGGTGGGGAAACTGCTGGAGTCAGTTATCAAGGATGTGATAACAGCACATTTGGAAAGCGGTGAAATGATCGGACAAAGTCAGCATGGATTTGTGAAAGGAAAATCATGTCTGACGAATCTCATAGAATTTTTTGAGGATGTAACTAGTAGAGTGGATAGGGGAGAACCAGTGGATATGGTATATTTGGATTTTCAAAAGGCTTTTGACAAGGTCCCACACAGATTAGTGTGCAAACTTAAAGCACACGGTATTGGGGGTAAGGTATTGGTGTGGGTGGAGAATTGGTTAGCAGACAGGAAGCAAAGAGTGGGAATAAACGGGACCTTTTCAGAATGGCAGGCGGTGACTAGTGGGGTACCGCAAGGCTCAGTGCTGGGACCCCAGTTGTTTACAATATATATTAATGACTTGGATGAGGGAATGAAATGCAGCACCTCCAAGTTTGCGGATGACACGAAGCTGGGTGGCAGTGTTAGCTGTGAGGAGGATGCTAAGAGGATGCAGGGTGACTTGGATAGGTTGGGTGAGTGGGCAAATTCATGCCAGATGCAATTTAATGTGGATAAATGTGAAGTTATCCACTTTGGTGGCAAAAATAGGAAAACAGATTATTATCTGAATGGTGGCCGATTAGGAAAAGGGGAGGTGCAACGAGACCTGGGTGTCATTATACACCAGTCATTGAAAGTGGGCATGCAGGTACAGCAGGCGGTGAAAAAGGCGAATGGTATGCTGGCATTTATAGCGAGAGGATTCGAGTACAGGAGCAGGGAGGTACTACTGCAGTTGTACAAGGCCTTGGTGAGACCACACCTGGAGTATTGTGTGCAGTTTTGGTCCCCTAATCTGAGGAAAGACATCCTTGCCTTAGAGGGAGTACAAAGAAGGTTCACCAGATTGATTCCTGGGATGGCAGGACTTTCATATGAAGAAAGACTGGATGAACTGGGCTTGTACTCGTTGGAATTTAGAAGATTGAGGGGGGATCTGATTGAAACGTATAAGATCGTAAAGGGATTGGACAGGCTAGATGCAGGAAGATTGTTCCCGATGTTGGGAAGTCCAGAACGAGGGGTCACAGTTTGAGGATAAAGGGGAAGCCTTTTAGGACCGAGATTAGGAAAAACTTCTTCACACAGAGAGTGGTGAATCTGTGGAATTCTCTGCCACAGGAAACAGTTGAGGCCAGTTCATTGGCTATATTTAAGAGGGAGTTAGATATGGCCCTTGTGGCTACGGGGGTCAGGGGGTATGGAGGGAAGGCTGGGGCGGGGTTCTGAGTTGGATGATCAGCCATGATCATAATAAATGGCGGTGCAGGCTCGAAGGGCCGAATGGCCTACTCCTGCACCTATTTTCTATGTTTCTATGTTTAAAAACAAACCGAGAAAATAGCCGGAATTCCCTTAGTTTATTTGGGACACTATGCCGCTTAATTGGGGAAGGCGACTGTTGCTGAATATTTTCTACTAGCGTCAGTTGCGTGCACGCCATGTAGCCACTAGACAGTACACCATGCTTGGAGCAGGCAGGTTTTAAAATGCATCACTTGCGTGCTTGTGTTTAAAAAGCAGTGATTTTTGTTACTGATAGTTGGCAAGTAATAAACAGTAAAACAATTCAGAATAGTTTTGCTCACTGCGGTTTCAAACATTCAGGCTTGGAGATGCCAGAAACGGCTGGGAGTGAAAATGAAACAATTTCACTACTTCAACAAATTGAACACCACAAAGAATTTGAAGGTATCAATAGTCATCTTCAATGTTACGCATAAAATGCAGATCTGAAGGATGCTATCATCCAAAACACTGTCAGAAGGCAGTCCACCATCTGCACTAGGTGTCTACACTGTTCATCTACGGTCAATCAAAAGAATGAATTCTTCTGTTGATAACTATTAGGAATGAATACACAGTTTTATAGTGCATTAGTGATTTTGGTAGTGCTCAAATTTATTCTGCATTTCATTGAAATACATAACTTGCGACACAGTTCATCTTTTTTTATACCTTTTTAAGTATTTCCATGAAGCTTGGGCTAAATGGGGCAGCTGCTTAATTGGACCAAAATGTACTGGTCCGGATGTGTCCCCAAGTAACCAGAATCCTATTAATGCTCTTGTCACTGATGGAGCAAATTCTGTTTTTCCCCATTTCAAATGCTCACTGATGAAATAATACCAGAATGCCATTAGTAGGCAAAATTAGAGCACATAGTATTGGGGGCAGGGTACTGACATGGATAGAAAATTGGTTGGCAGACAGGAAACAAAGAGTAGGGATTAGCGGGTCCCTTTCAGAATGGCAGGCGGTGACTAGTGGGGTACCGCAAGGCTCGGTGCTGGGACCGCAGCTACTTACAATATACATTAATGATTTAGATGAAGGGATTAAAAGTAACATTAGCAAATTTGCAGATGACACAAAGCTGGGTGGCAGTGTGAAATGTCCGGAGTATGTTGAGATAATGCAGGATGACCTGGACAGGTTGGGTGAGTGGGCAGATGCAGTTTAATGTGGATAAATGTGAGGTTATCCACTTTGGTGGCAGGAACAGGAAGGCAGATTACTATTTGAATGGTGTCAAGTTAGGAAAAGGGGAAGTACAACGAGATCTGGGTGTCCTTGCTCATCAGTCACTGAAAGTAAGCATGCAGGTACAGCAGGCAATGAAGCTAATGGCATGTTGGCCTTCATAACAAGGGGGAGTTGAGTATAGGAGCAAAGAGATCCTTCTGCAGTTGTACAGGGCCCTGGTGAGACCACACCTGGAGTACTGTGTACAGTTTTGGTCTCCAAATTTGAGGAAGGACATTCTTGCTATTGAGGGAGTGCAGCGGAGGTTCACGAGGTTAATTCCCGGGATGGCGGGACTGTCATATGTTGAAAGATTGGAGCAACTGGGCTTGTATACACTGGAATTTAGAAGGATGAGAGGGGATCTGATTAAAACATATAAGATTATTAAGGGATTGGACATGCTAGAGGCAGGAAACATGTTCCCGATGTTGGGGGAGTCCAGAACCAGAGGCCCCAATTTGAGAATAAGGGGTAGGCCATTTAGAACGGAGTTGAGGAAAAACTTTTTCACCCAGAGAGTTGTGGATCTGTGGAATGCTCTGCCTCAGAAGGCAGTGGAGGCCAATTCTCTGGATGCTTTCAAGAAAGAGTTAGATAGAGCTCTTAATGATAGCGAAGTCAAGGGATATGGGGAGAAGGCAGGAACGGGGTACTGATTGTGGATGATCAGCCATGATCACAGTAAATGGCAGTGCTGGCTCAAAGGGCCGAATGGCCTACTCCTGCACCTATTGTCTATTAACCCCAAATCTTTGTGAATCTCGAGCATCTGTCATACCATAAGAAAAACTGAAGCTGTCTGTGGCTTCAGAAGTGCATAAAATTTCTCGCCACATCTTTCAGCTGACACAATTTGTTATCTTCCAAACATTGCACAATTGTATATAAATAGCTATATAAATCAAACCTATCAATTAATGATTCGGGGCTTCCATAAGACATACCCTTTATCATTTACTCAGAAGCAGTCTCCTAAAATCACACTGGGCAGGAGGTGTCCTCGTAATCATTAAAACAGTCTTGGTAGCTTATATCTGTGACGTGTTCTGATTCTTCCAGATCATTCTAAAATTTGATTTGCCACACAGAAAGTTGTCATCCAAAAAAAAATCAGTGTTTTTTGTGTACACAGCTATTCTACCAATCTATTAAAACTGAAAGATCATACTGCAATTTGAGAGGGAGAAGAATGAGTCAGATGTATTAGTGTCACAATGGAATAAAGGGAATTACAGAAGCATGAGAGAGGAGCTTGCCCAGGTGGATTGGAGGGGGATGCTGGTGGAGATGATGGTAGAGCAGATATAGCTTAAGTTTCTGGGAATAGTTCACGTGGCTCAGGATAGATATGTCCCACAGAGGAAGTTCTCAAATGGCAGGGGTAGGCAACCGTGGCTGACAAGGGAAGTTAATGACTGCATAAAAGCAAAAGAAAGGGCATACAATGTAGCAAAAGTGACTGGGAAGTTGGATGATCGGGAAATTTTTAACTCCAACAAAAGGCAACTAAAAAGCCATAAGGAGAGAAAAGATGAAATATGAGGGCAAACTAGCCAATAATATAAAACAGGATACTAAAAGATTTTTCAGTTAAATGAAGAGTAAAAGGAAGGTCAGAGTTGATACTGGACCACTGGAAAATGATGCTGGTGAGGTAGTAATGGGGAACAAAAAAAATGGCAGATGAACTTAATAAGTACTTTCTACCAGTCTTCATTGTGGAAGACATTAGCAGTATGTCAGAGGTCCATGAGTGTCAGGGAGCAGGAGTGAGTGCCATTGCTATTATAAAGGAAAAAGTGCCAGGCAAACTGAAAGGTCTTAAGGTGGATAAGTCACCTGGACCAGATGGACTACCTCCTAGTGCTAAAAGAGGTTGCTGAAGGGATAGCAGAATCATTGGTCATGATCTTTCAAGATTCACTTGATTCTTGCATGGTCCAGAGGACTGGAAAATTGCAAATGTCACTCCACTCTTTAAGGGAGGAAGACAAAAGGAAGGAAATTATAGGCCAGTTAGCCTAACCCCTGTGTTTGGGAAAGTGTTGGAGTGTTTTATTAGGGATGAGCTTTCTGGGTACTTGGAGACTAATGATTTAAGTCAAAGTCAGTCAAAGGGAAATCCTGTCTGACAAATCTGTTAAGAGATTTTCAAGGAAGTAACAAGCAGGGTGGACAAAGGAGAGGCAGTGGATGTCATTTACTTGAATTTTCAGAAGGCATTTGCTAAGGTGCCACACGAGGCTGCTTAACAAGATAAAATCCTATGGCATTACAGGAGAGATACTGGCATGGATAGAGAAATGGCTGACAGGCAGGAGGCAGTAAGTGGGAATAAAGGAGGCCTTTTCCAGTTGGCTGCCAGTGACTAGTGGTGTTCCTCAGGGGTCAGCATTGGGACCGCTATTTTTCATATTGTTTGTCAATAATTAGATAACAGAATTGATGGCTTTGTGGCAAAGTTTGCAGATGATACAAAGGTAGGTGGAGGGGTGCTAAGGAAGCAATGTGATTGCAGAACGACTTAGACAAACTGTAAGAATGGGCAAAAGAGTGACAGATGGAATACAGAGTTGGGAAACGTATGATAATGCATTTTGGTAAAAAGAATGAAAGAGCAGATGATTATCTAAAGTCAAACATCAGAGGTGCAGAGGGAATTAGGAGTCCTCATGGAAGACTCCCAGAAGGTTAATTTACTGGTGCAGTCTGTGGTCAAGCAGGCAAATGCAATGTTGGCATTCATTTCAAGGGAAATAGAATATAAAAGCACAGAGATAATGCTGAGGCTTTATAAGACACTTGTCAGGCTGAAATTGGAGTACTGTCAACAGTTTTGGGCCCCAGATCTCAGAAAGAATCGGAGAGAGTCTAAAGAAGTTTTCACGAGGATGCTTTCAGGAATGAAAGGGTTAACATATGAGGAGCGTTTGGCAGCCTGTACTCACCGGAATTTAGAAGATTGTGTGGGGATCGCATTGAAAACTACCGAATGTTGAAAAGACTAGATAAAGTTGATGTGGAGAGGATGTTTCCTATGGTGGAGGTGTCCAGAACTAGAGGGCACAGCCTCAAAATTAAGGGGTGACCCTTTAGAACAGAGGTAAGGAGGAACTTTTTTTTAGCCAGAGGAGTGAATCTGTGGAATGCTCTGCCACAGAAGCTGTGGAGGGCAAGACTGTGGGTATATTTAAAATGGAAATTGATAGTTTTCTGATCAGTCAGGGCACCAAAGGTTATGGCGAAAAGGCAGATGTATGGAATTGAGTGGGATCTGGGATCAGCCATGATGAAGACTCAGTGGACTGAATGACCTAATTTTGCTTCTATGTCTTATGGTCTTACGATTATTTCTTTAAGTTACCTCCACGCAAATGCACAAAGCTTAATCAGATTGTGGATGACATAAAATTAAGAGATGTGGTTGCCAGTGAAAAAAGTTTTCAGAGATTACTGGCGATCTTGATCAGTTAGGAAAGTGAGCCAAGGAATAGCAAATGGATTTCAATACAGACAAGTGCGAGATGATGCATTTTGGTAAGTCAAACCTGCGCAGGACTGATAAATTGAATGGTTGGACACTGGGGAGTGCCATGGAACAGAGCTACTGGGGAGTACAAGTGGATAGTTCATTGAAAGTCACGCCACAGGTAGACATGGAGATGAAAAGAGCACTAAGCACACTGGCCTTCAGTTAAAGCATTGCGTGTAAGAGTTGGGACATTATGTTGCAGTTGTGTAAGTCATTGGTAAGAGTGCACTTAGAAAACTGGGCACACTTTTAGTCATCCCTTTTTGAGAATTACATGATGACATGGGAAAAAAAGTGGGGAAAAGATTTTAAAATTTTACCAAGTCGAGTCAGAGAGCACAACACTTTAGAATAGGGCTTTGGGACCTTCTAGTCCATGCCAAGTACTTATCCAAACTTCTCAAATGTTGCAATCGAACCTGCACTCACCACTTCTGCTGGCAAGCTCATTCCACACTCTCACTACCCCCAGTGAAGAAGCTCTCCCTGAGGTTCCACTTCCACCTTTCAACAAGCCGTTGCCTGTTTGGGGGTGAGTGAGCATGAGATTTAAATCATAAGTGGGGTATTTTGGAGCATTTCACAAGGTTAGAGATATCACTATTTTATCAGCCTATAAAAGTGGAGCAGCCATAGTGTGAGTAGGCCAGTGTTGGAGTGGAGAGCATGAGGCTTTGGCAATAAGAGTTGGAAGCTAAAGTAAGCTGTTGGTAAATTTCCTTCTTTAGTGCCTAATTGAGATTAGCAAATATTTGATCCAGGGTCAGTTGTGTCTTTTTCATGTCAGATGTGGGATGTATCAGTCTCCCTGAAAACTACATCTGTGTCAAGAGCATCCAGCTGTGACCATCCCCTCAGTGACAGGTTCATCACTCTCAATACTACTGGGCAGGGCTGAGCAGTGTGATCAGGTCTCTGGCTCTGTGGCTCAAAAGGGAAGGGGGGGAAGGTGGGGGGGTGGGGAAGAGGAGTACAGTTTGTTGGGGAGTAGACAAGAGATTCTGTGGATGTGAAAGAGATACCCAAATGGTGTGTTGTCTCCCAGATGCCAGAGTCAGATACATCGCCAATTGGGTGCACAGCATTCTAAAGGGGGACAGTGAGCAACCTGAAGTTGTGGTACATACTTGTAGCAATGACGTGGGTAAGAAAAGGAATGAAGTCAAGAAGAGAGATACGTAGGAAGCTCACAGGCAGTACCTCAAGGGTACTGCATTACAGCCTGTGCTGCAAGCCAGTGAGGGCAAGAATAGGATGATGTGGCATATAAATGGATGAATTGGTGTGGGGCAGGATTTCAAATTAGTCTCTTGGGATTTCACATTGGGATCTCATCTGGGGAAGGCATGACCTTAAAGGACAGGTTACACATGAACGTGAGGGGGCTCAATATCCTTGCGGGCAGATATGCTAGAGCTGTTGGGGAGGGTTTAAATTTTGGGGATGAAAACCAGAGTGATGGGTCAGAGGATGCTGTAGTTGGTTAGATGCAATGTTAGGACACTGTGAGAAAGGATAGGCAGTTGATAAGGCAAAGCTGCAGTCAATGGTAGTGTGTCTATTTTAATACACAAAATATCAGGAAGAAGGGTGATAAACCTAGAGCATGGGTCAGGACATGCAAATATGAAGTTGTGGCCATTACAGCTGTCACAAGGGCATGAATGGCTGCTGGATGTTCCATGGTTTAGATGCTTCAAAAAGAACATAGAGGGAGGTAAAAGAGGTGGAGGAGTTGTATTGCTAACAGTGGATATTATCACAGCTGCAAAAATGGAGGATGTCATGGAGGGATGGATTGGCTATTGAGTCAATGTAGGTGGAAATTAGAAACAAGGAGGGAGAAATCATTCTAAAATTCTATATAGTATTCTATATAACCCCCAACAGCAGACACCAAGGAACAGATCAGGAGGCAGATTTTGGAGAAATGCAAAAATAACATGAGAAGCCCTCAGTGAGTAGGGCTAAGGAAATCACTAAGGCATTATAATGTTCTGTATCTCTATCAAATCTCCCCTGACAACTTCATGCTCCTAGGAATAAAGTCCGAACCTATTGAACCTTCCTCTAAAACGCATGCCCCTGAGACTTGAGACATCCTTATAAATTTTCTCTATACTCTCAATCTTATTGACATATTTCCTATAGGTACATAGGTGATCAAACCTGCACACAATACTCCAAATTAACTTCACCAATGTCTTATACAACTTCAACAAAACATCCCAACTCCTGTACCCAATACTTTGATTTATGAAGGGCAATGTCTCAAAACTTTCTTTACAACCCTAGCTATCCTTCAAGGAATTCTGGATCTGTATTCCCAGATCTATTTGTTCTACTGCACTGCTCAGTACCTCACTGTGCAAGGCCGACACTGATTTATTCTGCCAAATGCAACACCTTGCACTTGTCTGCATTAAATTCCATCTGCCATTTTCCCACATCCCACAGCAAGCCGTAATAGCCTTCCTTGCTGTCCACTACACCCCCAATCATGGTGTTATCTGCAAATACGTTGATCCAGTTTACCACATTATTATCCAAATTAGTGACATAGATGACAAACAACAATGGACCTAGCACTGATCCCTGCAGCACTCCACTAGTCACAGGCTTCCAGTCAGAGGCAACCATCTACAACCACTGAGCAAAGCCAATGTTGAGCCCAATTTACTACCTCATCCTGAATGCCAAGTGACTGAACCCTGTCAAAAGCCTTGCTAAAGTCCATGTAGACAAGATCCACTGCCTTTCCTTCATCAACTTTCCTAGTAACTTCCTCGAAAAACTATCAGACTCAAACTAACTCATCTTGAATTGCTCAAAGCTGCAATTCAAGATGAGGTAGCAAACTGGCATAAACATTAGCTTTGCAGAAGAAACAAGAGTTGTTGTAGATGGCTGCAACTCCGATACTAGTGGTGTGCCAAAGGTATCGGTGCTCAGTCCATTGCTGCCAGGATAATCAAGGACACAACCCACCCAGCCAACACACTTTTCATCCCTCTTCCCTCCGGGAGAAGGCTCAGGAGCTTGAAGACTCGTACGGCCAGATTTGGGAACAGCTTCTTTCCAACTGTGATAAGACTGCTGAATGGATCCTAACTCGGATCTGGGCCGTACCCTCCAAATATCCAGACCTGCCCCTCGGTTTTTTTGCACTATCTTACTTTCCATTTTTCTATTTTCTATTTATGATTTATAATTTAACTTAATATTTACTAAATTGTACTATTTTTAATATTTAATATTTGTAATCCAGGGAGCGGAAAGCACAGAATCAAATATCGCTGTGATGATTGTACCTTCTAGTATCACTTGTTTGGCGACAATAAAGTATAGAGTACAAAGTATCAACGATCTGAATGATAATGTGGAAAAGTGGATCAGAAAATTGGTGAATGAACACCAGATTGTGGGTGTAGCGAACAGCAAGGAAGAGAATCAGAGTTGGAAAAATGGCAGATGGAATTTAATGTAGACAAGTGTGAGGTATTGCACATTGGGAGGATCCACCAGGGTTGGTCGTAAACAATCAGCGACAGGGCATTGAGGAGGGCGGTAAACAGAGGGATCTTAGAATACAGTTCCACAATTCATTTCTACACATATACCCTAACTGGACAAGCTCTCCATGCTGTCACAGGAAGACAGGAAAATAAAGTCGGGCAGAACACAGATGGGAGGGTAGGAGGGGGAGGGGAGTTAGGAGGGAAGAACACCGGGGAAAGAACGGGAGGGGAGAGGATGGTTGAGACAGAGGGCGCCACCAAGGGAAAGATGGGCAGGATGGTGAACACCAGGGAAGGCAAGGGTAGAGGAGGGCGAGGGGAGATGGAGAGAACACCTGGGAGCGAAGGGGAGGGGGAACGGGAGGGGGAACGGGAGGGGGAGGGGGCAGGGGGGAGGGGGGGGAGGGGGAGGGGGGAGGGGGAGGGGGGGAGGGGGAGGGGGGAACGGGAGGGGGAGGGGGGGGAGGGGGAGGGGGAGGGGGGAGGGGGAGGGGGGAACGGGAGGGGGAGGGGGGAACGGGAGCGGGAGGGGGAACACCGGAGAGCGGAGGGGAGGAGGAACGGAGGGGAGGGAAGGAGGAACGCCGGAGGGCAGAGGGAAGGCAAGGGGAGGGGAGGGGAGGGAAGGGAAGGGAAGGGAAGGGGAGGGAGAACACCGGGGAGCGGAGGGGGAACACTGGGGAGAGAATACGGGGAGTGGAGGAATTTCCGGGGCTACCCACTGAGCACCACCGAATCCCAACACCCACCTGCCCACGGTCTGGTTTGCCAGCTGCCGCATCCGATTGAACTGCTTCTTCATAATGCTTTCTGCTTGTGGCGGCGCCAAAGCCGAGCTCAGAGAGTGGCCGCGCTCAGGCCCCGGGCTGCTGTACACACCATGGCCCAGGGACCCCCGTCCCCGCTTGGCGCACAGATCGACCGCTCCCAACCGGGCCTGCACTCACAGGGATCGGCCGCGCATCGCTCGGCGGAAGTAGTTCCGCGCTGCACTTCCGCCCCTGGTAAGCCGTGGGCGTAGATGAGAGAAGTCGGCGCCTGACCCTGATCTCGGCCTTCTCCCGCCGCTGCGAGGAGAAATCACGGGGGCTGGTATCCCCAATTCCGCTCTGCCATAAGATGATCACTTCCCAGTAGTGAATCGGGTTTGTTATCACTGACGTATGTGGTGAGATTTGTTTTGCAGCATCCGTGTACAGCAAAGAGATTTAAAAAACTCAGTTACAAAAGAAACAAGTAGTTCAAATAGTGTTCATGAGTTTATGAACCATTCAGAAATTTGATTGCGGAGCGGGAAGAAGCTGGTCCTGAATCACTAGGTGTGGACCTACAGGTTCTTGGACCTTCCCCCATGGTGTAATGCAAAAGGGGTAAAGCACCAAATGGTGAGGGTCTTTAATGATGAATTCGCCTTCTTGAGGCACCGCCTCTTAAAGAAGCCTTCGATGGCATGTTGCGCCGGGGTTGAAACTGGTTGTGTTTTAAACACTGCAGCTTTGAGCAATCCTGTGCTTTTGGAGTCTTTTTTACCAGCCTGTGATTCAACCAGTCAAAATGCTGGCTGCAGTACAAGTTTGCAGAGTGTTTGCTGACATACCAAATCTCAGTCCCCTAATGAAGTAGACCTGTTGTCATGCCTGTGGCTACTGGATTGCTGCATGGATTAGTGCTGGGTATGTTGTTTGTCGTCTTTGTCAATGATCTGGATGATAATGTGGACTGGATCAGCAAATTTGCAGATGACACCAAGGTTGGGAATGTAGTGGATAGCAAGGAAGACTATCAAAGCTTGCAGCAGGATCTGGGTCAGCTTGAAAAATGGACTGAAAAATTGCAGATGAAATTCAGGCAAGTGCAAGGTGTGGCATTACAGTAGTGCCAACCGGGTAGGTCTTATACAGTGAACAGTAGGGCACTGAGGAGTGTGATACAACAAAGGGATCTGGTATTGCAGGTTCATAATTCATTGAAAGTGGTGGCGCAGTTAGGGTTGTAAAGCAAGCTTTTGGAACACTGGCCTTCATAAATAAAAGTATTGAGTTCAGGAGATGCGATGTTATGTTGAAGTTGTATAAGATGTTGGTGAGGCCTAATTTGGAGAAGTGTGTGCAGTTTTGGTCATCTACCTGCAGGAAAGATGTAAACAAGAACATAGAAATTTACATTACATTATAGGCCCTTCAGCCCACAATATTGTGCCGACAATGTAACCTACTCTAGAGCCTACCTAGAATTTCCCTAACGCATAGCCCTCTATTTTTCTAAGCTCCATGTACCTATCTAAGAGGCTCTTAAAAAAAATCCTACTGTATCTGCTTCCACCACGATCGCCAGCAGTGCATTCCACACACCCATATTACCCCTGATATCCACTTGGTATCTATTTCCAAGCACCTTAAAACTGTGCCCCCTCGTGTTAGCCATGTCAGCCTCAGGAAAAAGCCTCCAGCTATCCACACGATCGTTGCCTCTCAGCATCTTACACACCTCTATCAGGTCACCTCTCATCCTCCGTCGCTCCAAGGAGAAAAGGCCAAGTTCACTCAACCTATTCTCATAAAGTATGCCCTCCAATCCAGGCAACATCCTTGTAAATCTCCTCTGCACCCTTTCTATGGTTTCCACGTCCTTCCTGTAGTGAGGAGACCAGAACTGAACACAGTACTCCCAAGTGGTGTCTGACCAAGGTCCTATATAGCTGTAACATCACCTCACAGCTCTTGAACTCAGTCCCACGGCTGATGAATGACAACACGCCATACGCCTTCTTGACAACACTGTTAACCTGCGCAGCAGCTTTGAGTGTCCTATCGACACGGACCCCAAGATCTCTCAGATCCTCCACACTGACAATAGTTTTACCATTAATACTATATTCTGCCATCATATTTGACCTACCAAAATGAACCACTTCACACTTATCTGGATTGAACTCCATCTGCCACTTTTCAGCCCAGTTCTGCATCCTATCAATGTCCTGCTGTAACCTCTAACAACCCTCCAGACTATCCACAACACCCCCAACCTTTGTGTCATCAGCAAACTTACTAAACTACCCTTATACTTCTTCATCCAGATCACTTATAAAAATAACAAAGAGAAGGGGTCCCAGAACAGATCCTTGAGTCACACCCTGGTCACCGACCTCCATGCAGAATATGACCCATCTACAACCACCCTTTGCCTTCTGTGGGCAAGCCAGTTCTGGATCCATAAAGCAAGGTCTGCTTGGATCCCATACCTCCTTACTTTCTCAATAAGCCTTGAGTGGGGAGCCTCATCTGTCTTACTGAAATCCATAAACACTGCATCCACTGCTCTACCTTCATCAATGTGTATTGTTACATCCTCAAAGAATTCAATCAGGCTCGTAAGGCATGACCTGCCCTTGACAAAGCCATGCTGACTACCCCTAATCAGATTATGTCTCTCCAAATGCTTATATATCATGCCTCTCAGGATCTTCTTCAGCAACTTGCCCACCACTGAAGTCAGACTCACTGGTCTATAATTTCCTGGGTTATCTCTACTCCATTTCTTGAACAAGGAACAACAATTGCAACCCTCCAATTCTGCGGTATTTCTCCTGTCCCTGTTGCTGATGCAAATATCATCACCAGAGGCTCAGCAATCTCCTCCCTTGCTGTAAGTCATACCCAAGGTCTTTTTCCCTGATGAATACTGAAGCAAAGTATTAATTAAGTATTCATTCATCGGACTCCATGCACTCATTTCCACTATCGCACCTGATTGGTCCTATTGTCACACACCTCATCCTCTTGCTCTTCACATATCTGTAGAATGCCTTGGAGTTTCCCTTAATCTTGCCTACCAAGGCCTTCTCATGGCCCCTTCTCACTCCCCTAATTCCAATCTTAAAATCCTTCCTAGCAAACTTGTAATTTTCTGGAGCTCCAATAGTACTTAGTTTCTTGAACCTTTCGTAAGCTTTTCTTCTTAGCTAGATTTTCTACATCCTTTGTACACCATGGTTCTTTAGTTCTACCATCATTTCCCTGCCTCAATGGAACATACCAATGCAGAACGCCATGCACATGTTCCCTGAACATTTGCTACATTTCTGCCATGCATTTGCCTGAGAATATCTGCTCCCAAGTTCCTGCCTAAAAGCATCACATTTCCCCACCCCAATTAAATGTTTTCCCAAATTGTCTGCTCCTATCCCTCTCCAGCGCTATGGTGGAGAAGATAGAGTTGTGGTCACTACCTCCAAAATGCTCTCCCACTGAGAGATCTGACACCTGACCAGGTTCATTTCCCAACACCAGATCAAGTACAGCCTCTCCTCTAGTTGGCTTGTCTACATATTGTGTCAGGAGACCTTCCTGAACACATCTAACAAACTCCACCCCATCTAAACCCCTTGCGCTAAGGAGATGCCAATCAATATTAATTAAGTTAAAATCTCCTATCACAACCACCCTATTATTATTGCACCATTCTAGAATCTGCCTCCCTTTCTGCTTCTCAATATCCCTGGTACTTTTGGGGGATCTGTAAGAAAACACCCAGTAGAGTTATTGCCCCTTTCCTGTTTCTGACTTCCACCCACACTGACTCAGTAGGCTATCCCTCCTTGACTTCCTCCTTTTCAGCAGCCATGACACTATCCATAATTAGCAATGCCACGCCCCCACCTCTTTTGCCTCCCTCTCTGTTCTTTTTGAAACATTTAAAGCCTGGGATATCCAAGTCTCTGTAATGGCCTAACGTCACAGTTCCATGTATTGATCCATGCTCTGTTCATTCGCCTTGTTTATGATACTCATTGCATTAAAATAGACACATTTCAAGCCATCAGGCTGAGTACATCTTCGCTCTAACATCTGTCTATCCTCCTTCACAAACTCCCTACAAGCTGTCTCTACTAGTGCATCAACAGCCCCATTCTCTGCATCTTCACTCTGGTTCCTAGCCCCCTGCAAATCTAGTCTAAACCCTCCCCAATAGCATTAGCAAACCTCCCTGCCAGGATATTGGTCTCTCTCAGATTCAAGTGCAACCCGTCCTTTTTGTACAGGTCACACCTGCCCCAGAAGAAGTCCCAATGATCCAAAACTCTGAATCCCTGACCCTTGCTCCAATCCTTCAGCCACACATTTATCCTCCACCTCATTCTATTCTTATACTCACTGTCACGTGGCACAGGCAGAAATCCCAAGATTACTACTTTTGAGGTCCTGTTTCTCAGCTTCCTTCCTACTCCCTGTATTCTGCTTGCAGGACCTCCACCCTTTTTGTTACCTATGTCGTTGGTACCAATATGTACCACAACCTCTGTCTGCTTACCCTCCCATTTCAGGATAAGGTTGAAAGAGTACAGAAAAAATTTACAAGGATGTTGCTGGGACTGGAGGATCTGAGTTATAAGGAAAGATTGAACAGGTTACGACTTTATTCCTTGGAATGTAGAAAATTGAGGGGAGATTTGATAGTTATACAAAATAATGAGGTGTATAGATAGGGTAAATGATAGGCTTTTTCCACTGAAGTTGAGTGGGACTATAACTAGAGGTTGCCTAGAGTTTGGATAGGTACATGGATGGTAGGGGTGTGGGGGGTTGTGTTCCTGTTGCAAGTCAATGGGAGTATGTGATTTAAATGGTTTGGCATGGACTAGATGAGCTGAAGGACCTGTTTCATGCTGTACTTTTCTCTGACTAAACTGCCTGAGATGCTTTTACACACTTCTTGAAACTGATAAAATTCTTCAAAGACTCGAATGCTTCATTCAGTAATCAACTCAAGATTATAAAGAATATTGCCTATTTTTCAGAATTACAGTATTTGAAAGTTTAATTAAATCGATCTTCAGTTGCAAGGAAACAATGTGAATTGTATCAGTCAAATCAATAGTCTCCACATTTCTGTCCAAGTTAATCCTATTGAAGTGTAATAATTGGCCAACACAACCTTTTCCAATTTCTGAGCCTCTCTGAGTTGGAAGAGAAAGGATATGAAATGATGATCTTCAAGTATACTCTGCCCACCTGGGTGAACTGCATACAGAGATGTCAGAGAGATTTCAAGATCTTCTCTCAATCTAGGTTGAGTAATAAATCCATTCCTGAACTGATCCCTGAGCCAAGAGAGAAGTTATTAAGTGTGAGTACCAGTTCTGCCAACCGGAGTAGGGTTATGGTGGTGGGGAACTGGTGAGGTCTATTGTCCAGAAAGTAGCGGAGGGCTTTGAGGCCTTCTTGATGGGGAATGGCCACCTTCAACAGGACCCCACCACTAAGCACATCTTTCCCTCTCCACCCTTCTCTGCTTTCCGCAGGGATCAGTCCCTCCACAACTCCCTGATCCACACGTCCCTCCCCACGGATCTCCCACCCGGCACTTATCCCTGTAAGCGCAAGTGCTACACCTGTCCCTACACCTCCTCTCTTGCCACCATTCAGGGCCCCAAGCAGTCCTTCCAGGTGAGGCAACACTTCACTTGAGAGTCTGTTGGGGTCATCTATTGCATCCAGTGCTCCCGGTGCGGCCTCCTCCACATCGGTGAAACCCGACGCAGATTGGGGGACCGCTTCGTCGAGACCTCCACTCCATCCACCACAACAGACAGGATCTCCTACTTGCCACCCACTTCAACTCTGCTTCACATTCCCATTCGGATATGTCCATACATGGCCTCCCCTACTGCCATGATGAGGTTAAACTCAGGTTGGAGGAGCAACACCTCATATACCATCTGGGTAGTCTCCAGCCCCTTGGTATGAACATAAAATTCTCCAACTTCTGGTAATTCCCTTCCCCTATCCCTATTTCACTCTGCCCCCTCCCCCAGCTGCCTATCACCTCCCTCATGGTTCCGCCTCCTTCTACTACCCATTGTGTTTTCCCCTATTCCTTCTTCACCTTTCCTGCCTGTCGCTTCCCCTCCCCCACCCCTTTATCTCCCCTTACTGGTTTTTCACCTGGAACCTCCCAGCCTTCTCCTTCCCACCCTCCCCCCACCTTCTTTATTGGCCCTTCCCTCTTCAGTCCTGACGAAGGGTTCCAGCCCGAAACATTGACTGATCGTTTCCACGGATGCTGCCCGACCTGCTGAGTTCTTCCAGCATGTTGTGAGTGTTGCCTTGACCCCAGCATCTGCAGAGTATTTTGTGTTAAAAACGGTCACTGCACCAAACCCATCCATTTCATTAAAAAGTGAAAATGCAGTGAAGTAGTGAATAGTTGGACTACTAATGCATGCTCTAAAATTGTTGATGAAAATTATTTTACTGCAATTAAATAAATAATTTTATGTGTAGCTTTAAATAGAGTAAAACAACTTTTGCAATTATTTGTCACATTTTTGATTTTGCAGTCCCTATTTTCTTCCACTGTGTATTGCAAATCAAAATTCTTTATAGTTTTTATCTAATGGCCAGAAAGCAAGAGAAGGGCGCTAGGGATGTGGTCTCGAAGTCAAGGGGGCAGACACCCAAAATGTTTGGAAACCACTGGTCTATACAAATCAATCACCAAAGTTAGATTAGTCATTGACGTTTCTTTTCTTAGGCACATCTCGGTCTAAAAGTAAAGAAATTACATAAATGAATATCACTTATTGTTTGTGATTGTATTTTGGAATAGTCTGTGAACATGAGGAAAATGTCACTGTCGCAAATTCTGTCTTCCCTCGATCTGCTGAACAAAGCTTGCAAGTATCCTTTACAGTATTCTGCAATACCTGGACATGGTAACAATGTTTAACAGGAAGCCATACCTGAAAAGTCTATATCAAATGTGTCAGCTTTATGTACTCACTCTGCATGTCCAGTAACCTACCCTCAATAGTCAAACTCGCCCAGTGATGCCAGCATGACACTGCATTCTCCCAAAGCTGCACAAGATCCCACAAGAAACCCACAAAACAAATATCCGAAAGACCATTAAGGGATTGAAGACAACATATCATCCTCACACACTCGCCAAATTACGCACCACTTTCCCCCCACTTCCACCTACAAAAGTATCAATGCATGCAAATATTTGCAGTTACTTGAAAAACAAATTAAACTGGAGAAAACCAGGAACCATGACGGTGGTTGCAAATGTGCTGTACTGGACTGTTGTCCTGAAGACAACCCCAAGAGAAATGCCAGGAGCAGAACAGACAGCTCTACACCATCTTTGTCAATCTTACCAAGATCTTCGACACTGTGAGTGAAGATGGATCATGGAAGCAACACACACAAAATGCTGGTGGAACACAGCAGGCCAGGCAGCATCTATAGGAAGATTCACAGGATCTTGGCCTGAAACGTCAACTGTACTTTTTCCTATAGATGCTGCTTGGCCTGCTGCGTTCCACCAGCATTTTGTGTGTGTTGCTTGAATTTCCAGCATCTGCAGATTTCCTTGTGTTTGGATTATGGAAGATCATGACAAAGTTTGGTTGCCTTGGCTGATTCATCACCATGGTCAAGCGGTTTCATGATGGGATGTCAGCCCGTGTGCTCGACAATGGTGACTGTTCTGTTGCTTTCTCAGTCACAAATGGGGTCAAGCAGGGATGCCTGCTGGCGCCAACCCTCTTCAGCATGATGTTCAGTGTGATGTTGACTTATGCATTCCGGGGTATCAATCCTGGATTCCACATCAAATACAGGATGGATGGCAAGCTGTTCCACCTGCGCAGGCTTCAATTCATTACTAATGTCAAAGAGACGACGCTGAGAGACTACCTATTTGCTGACAAATGTGCTCTCGGTGCAATGAATCTGACGTGCAGGACATACATCATTGACAAATTTTCCACTGCATGTGAGAACTTCGGTCTCACCATCAGCACCAAGAAGATAGAAGTTATGCACCAAGCAGCCCCAGATCAACCCTCTGTGGAGCCATCCACCTCTGTGAACATCCAGCAAGTTCAGCAGTTGACAAGTTCACGTATCTTGGCAGCACCCTCTCAAGAGCAGCTCACATTGACAATGAGGTCAGCTGCAGGATCGCCAAGGCTAGAGCCAATTTTGGGAGACTATGTGACACTGTATAGGGGGTGAAGGGGAATTACTCCGCAAAACCAAGCTGAAAGTCTATCACGCTGTCATCCTACCCACCCTCCTCTACGCGTGTCAAACGTAGACAGTGTACATGAGACATGCGTGTAGACTGAACCACTTCCACTTATAATGCCGACGGAAGATCATGGAAATCAATTGGCAAGACAGAATTCCTGACATGGAAGTGCCATCTGCAGCAGACGTGCCCATCATCCACACGTTGCTGATGAAACATCAAATCAGATGGGCAGGCCATGTTGTCACGATGTCAGACGATCACATCCCCAAGCAGTTGTTCTTTGGGGAACTGTCCACAGTGAAGCGCTGTCGTGGTAAGCAAAAACAATTCAAGGACACATTCAAGACTGCACTCACGGCTCTTGAGATCATCACACTTCTGGGGAACATGCATCCTTGACTCGCTCATCCTGGCGCAGCCTTCTCAATAAAGGTGCCACCAAAGCCGAAAAGAATCGCAATGCTCAAGCATAAAGGAAACAACAGCAGAAGAACGAGCAGCAGGCACTTCAACTACAGAGCCTTCACACGCTTGCCCCACGTGTGGGAGGTACTTCCTAGCCTGGATTGGACTCAGCAGTCACACACAAATAACAAGCTCATCCACCCGTGGATGTCAGTGGCCCTCATCACTCGCAATGGACGTACACACACTGAACTGTCCTCACATAACTGGAGATTGAGATAATCCATGAGCAGCAAAATAAAAATCAATAAATGACAAGTTTAAAAATTATTCACAATCGTCTTGTTGGATTTCTTGAAAATATAAGAGAAGGATGTTAGCATGGCCACAAAGTTAAGTTTGTTATTTAAAATAGTAAATTGAAATTGGTTTATTTTTGGTACATGTACTATGATACAGTGAAAAACCTTGTTTTGCAATGCCATCCTTACAGATGATTTCATTACAATAGTGTATTGAAATTATACAAAGGAAAACAATAACAGAATGCAGAATAACGTGTTACAGAGAAAGTGCAGGCACTCAACATATGCTCAATGTTTTAGGAACAATTTCTTCCCATCCACCATCAGATTTCTGGAGAGACAATGAACCTATGTACCTCACTCTTCTTTGCTCTCTTTTTGCACTATTTATTTATTATACATATATATTTCTTATTGCAATTTGTATGTTATTTTGTGTATTGCACTTGACTGCTCATGCAAAATAACAAATTTCATGAGTTCTGTCACTGATAATAAACGATTCTGACACAGCACAGCAGGCAATCAGGAACAACGCTAAAACAAGGTAGATTGAAAAATCATTAATCTATCTTATTGTACTAGGAACCATTCAATAGTCTCATGACAGCAGGATACAAGCTGTCTTGAGCCTGTGGTGTGCTGTTGCAGACTTTTGTATCTTCTGCCTGATGGGAGGTGGGGAGAAGAGAGTACAGTACCTACAAAAGGTATTTTCCCTTTTAAAGGTTTTATGTTTTATTGTAATGATATCATCTGTAAGGATGGCATTGCTAAACAAAGTTTTTCAGCAGACAATAGAACCGTCTTCCGGCTGACTTCAGTCTCCCACATTCCTTCTGGCAAACTCTAGCTGAGATTTCATGTGAGTTTTTTTTAAACAGTAGTATTCTCTTTGCCACTCTCCCACAAAGCTGTGACTGGTGAAGCACCTGAGCAACAGTTGTTGTATGCGCAGTCTCCCATCTCAGCCACCGAAGCTTGTAACTCCTCCAGAGTTGTCATCAGTTTCTTGGTGGCCTCCCTCACTAGTCCCCTTGCACGGTCACTCAGTTTTTGAGGACAGCCTGTTCTAGACAAATTTACAGCTGTGCCATTTTCTTTCCATTTCTTGATGATTGACTTAAGTCACCTGGAACAGTTGGACTACATCCCAGTCCTGAGAGAGGTTGCTGAAGAGATAACAGATGCATTGGTTATGATATTTCAAGAATCACTTGAATCTGGCGTGGTCCAGAGGGCTGGAAGATTGCAAATGTCACTCCACTATTTCAGAGGAAGGCAAAGAGAAAGAAAATTATGGGCCAGTTCCATAACCTCAGTGGTTGGGAAAGTGTTGGAGTCTGTTATTAAGGTTGAGGTTTCGGGGTACTTGGAGGCTAATGATAAAATAAGTCAAAGTCAGCATGGTTTCTGTCAAGGGAAATCTGACCTGACAAATCTGGTAGAGTTCTTCATGAAGGTAACAAGCAGGGTGGTAAAGGAGAGGCAGTAGATGTCATTTACTTGAATTTTCAGAAGGTATTTGATAAGGTACCACACAAGGCTGATTAACAGGATAAAATCCAATGGCGTTACAGGAAAGGTACCGCATGGATAGCTGACAGGCTGGAGGCAGCGAGTGGGAGTGAAAAGGGTCTTTTCTGGTTGGCTGCCAGTGACTAGTGGCGTTCATCAGGGAACAATATTGGGACCGCTACTTTTCATATTGTTTGTCAATGATTTAAAATTGATGACTTTGTGCCAAAGTTTGCAGATGGTACGAAGACAGGTGAAGGGGTAAGTAGTGCTGAGCATTTGCAGCAGGACTTAAACATATTGGAAAAAGGGACAAAAAAGTGGCAGATGGAATACAGTGTTTGGTAATGTATAACAATGCATTTTGGTAAAAGGAACAATGATGCAGACTGTTATGTCAATGGGGAGAAGGTTCAAACGTCAGAGGTGCAGAGACTCTTAGGAGTCCTAATGCAAGACGCCCAGAAGGTTAGTTTACAGGTTAAGTCTGTGGTAAAGAAGGCAAATGCAATGTTGGCACTTAGTTCAAGGGGAATAGAATATACCGTGAAAGCAAAGAGATAATGCTGAGCCTTTATAAGACACTAGTCAGTCCGCACTTGGGAGTATTGCCAACTGTTTTGGGCCCCATATCTGAGAAGGGATGTGTTGTCATTGGAGAGAGTCCAGAGGAGGTTCATAAGGATGATTCCAGGAACGAAAGGGTTAACATATGAGGAGCGTTTGGCAGCTTTGGGACTGTACTCACTGGAATTTAGAAGAATGCGAGTGGAATCTCATTGAAACTTACTGAATATTGAAAAGACTAGAGAGGGTTGATGTGGAGATGATAGGGGTATCCAGAACGAGAGGGCACAGCCTTAAAATTGAGGGGTGACCTTTTAGAACAGAATTAAGGAGGATTTTTTGTTTTAGCCAGAGAGTAGTGAATCTGTAGAATGCTTTGCCACAGACTGTGGTGGAGGCCAAGTCCGTGGCTATATTTAAGGTGAAAATTGATTGTCTCCTGATTTGTCAGGGCATGAAAGGATATGGAAGAAGGCAGATGTATGGGGTTGAGTGGGATCCAGGATCAGCCACGATGGAATGGCAGAGCAGACTTGTTGGGCTGAATGGCCTAATTCTGCTCCTATATCTTGGGTTTTATGGACTTAACTGTACCCCAAAGGATATTCAGTGACCTGGAAATTTTCTTGTATCTATCTCCTGACTTGTGTTTTTCAATAACCTTTATGCAGAGTTGCTTGGAATGTTCTTTTGTCCTCATGGTGTAGTTTTTGCCAGGATACTGATTCACCAGCAGTTGGACCTTCCAGATACTACAATCCATTGAAACATTTTGAATGCACACAGGTCTCCAAAAACAACTCTCTATTTCACTAATTATGTGATTTCTAAAACCAATTGACTGCACCAGTGATGATTTAGTATATCATATTAAAGTTGGGGGCTGGAGTGAATACTTATGCAATCAATTATTTTGTGTTTTATATTTGTACAAACCCCATTTCCAGAAAAGTTGGGATATTTTCCAAAATGCAATAAAAACAAAAATCTGTGATATGCTAATTCACGTGAACCTTTACTTAACTGTCAGAAGTACAAAGAAAAGATTTTGAATAGTTTTACTGACCAACTTAATTGTATTTTGTAAACATACACAAATTTATAATTTGATGGCTGCAACACACTGAACAAAAGTTGGGACAGAGGCATGTTTACCATTGTGTTATATCACCTTTCCTTTTAATAACACTTTTTAATCGTTTTAGACCTGAAGATACTAATTGTAGTAGATTTGCAATTGGAAATTTTGTCCATTCTTGCTTGATATAAGACTTCAGCTGCTCAACAGTCCGTGGTCTCCGTTGCCTGATTCTCCTCTTCATGATGTGCCATACATTTTCAATAGGAGATAGATCTGGACTGGCAGCAGGCCAGTCAAGCACACGCACTCTGTGTCTACAAAGCCACGCTGTTGTAGCCTGTGCAGAATGTGGTCTGGCATTGTCCTGCTGAAATAAGCATGGACATCCTGGGAAGAGACGTCACCTTGATGGCAACATATGTCTCTCTAAAATCCTAATATACGCCTCAGAGTCAGTGGTACCTTCACATACATGCAACTCACCCATGCCGTGGGCACTGATGCACCCCCATACCATCACAGATGCTGGCTTTTGCACCTTTCGCTGATAACAATCTGGATGGTCGTTTTCATCTTTGGCACGGAGATCTCGACGCTCGTTTTTTCCGAAAACTAGCTGAAATGTGGACTCATCTGACCACAGCACACGGTTCCACAGTCTTTCCGTCCATCTGAGATGAGCTCGGGTCCAGAGAACTTGCCGGCGTTTCTGCATAGAGTTGATGTATGGCTTCCTCCTTGCGTAATACAGATTCAAGTTGCATTTCTGGATGCAGCGACGGACTGTGTTGAGTGACAATGGTTTTCCGAAGTACTCCCGAGCCCAGGTGGCCATAATTGTCACAGTAGCATGATGGTTTGTTAGGCAGTGCTGCCTGAGGGCTCGAAGATCACACGCATTCAACAGTGGTTTCCGACCTTGCCCTTTACGCACTGAGATGTCTCTGAATTCTCTGAATCTTTTCACAATATTATGTACTGTAGATGTTGAAAGACCTAAATTCTCTGCAATCTTGCGTTGAGAAATGTTCCTTTTGAACTGACTAACAATTCTCTCACGAATTTTGGCACAAAGGGGTGAGCCACGACCCATCCTTGCTTGCAAAGACTGAGCCTTTGATGGACGCTATTTTTATACCCAGTCGTGATACCTCACCTGCTACCAATTAGCCTGCTTAATGTGGAGTCTTCCAAACCGGTGTTACTTGATTATTCTGTGCACTTTTCAATCTTATTTTAACTCCGTCCCAACTTTTGTTGAGTGTGTTGCAGCCATCAAATTCTAAATTTGTGTATACTTACAAAATACAATTAAGTTGGTCAGTAAAACTATTCAAAATCTTTTCTTTGTACTTTTGTCAGTTAAATAAGGGTTCACGTGAATTAACATATCACAGATTTTTGTTTTTATTGCATTTTGGAAAATATCCCAACTTTTCCGGAAATGGGATTTGTAATTAATTTAGATTACTTTGTAGGGATCTGTTTTCAATTTGACATGAGTCTTTTTCTGTTGATCAGTGTGGAAAAAGCTAAACCCAATCCACTGTGATTCAATGTTGTAAAATAATAAAACATGAAAACTTTCAAGGGAGGTGAATACCTTTTATAGACACTGTCTGTTTGAAGAGAGGCTGGATTCTGCAGTTTGCTGTTTCAGCCAGAGCAGTTACCATACCAAGCCATGATAGGATCCTTCCTCTGGTGTATTGAATAAAAAATGGGGGAGTTCTTTAGCCTCCTGAGGAAGTCGAGGCTCTAGTGCACTTTCTTGGCTGTGGCGTCTACATGGTTGGACCAGGACAGACTGTTGATGGTGTTCATTTCTAGGAATTTGAAGCTTTCAACCCTCAAGTATATTGGGTGTAGAATATGGTGCTAAGGATGTGGCAGATATTCGTGGCAGGGTTATGACTGCCGATTTTTACAGATTGCGGTCTGTTCAAAGTCAAACTTGAGTTTACTGTCATATGCACAAGTGCATAGGTACAATGAAATGCTTACCTGCAGCATCATGACAGGCACAATGCATCATATAAGCCGCATTCACACGATTTTTTCGAGTAAGCACAATTAGAACAAATAAAACCAAAGTCCATTGTAGTACAAATTTGTCATGGTGTTTCTAAACTGCAGTAATTAAGGTTTTATCCTTGGTTCAAGAACCAAATGATTAAAGGGAAATAGCTATTCTTGAACCTGGTGCCATGGGCCTCAGACTTCTGTACCTCCTGCCCAATGGCAGCTGCAAAAAGATGGCATGGTCCAGATGATGGGAATTGTTGATGAGAGATGTTGCTTTCTTCAGGCAGTGCCTCTTGTAGACATTACCAAGAGTGGTATCCACGATGCATTACGCAGAGTACACTACTCCCTGCAATTCTTACATTTCTCCACATCCGAATTGCTGTACCATACCATAATGCAACCAGTCAGGATACTTTCAACAGTCCGTCTGTAGAAGTTTGTTCATGTTGGATGACAAGCTGAACCTCCTTAACTTCCTAAGAAAGTAAAGACACTGGTGCGCTTTCCTAATGATTGCATCTATATGCTGAGCACAGGAGAGGTCAGCTAATATGTTATCACCATGAACTTAAAGTTGCTGACTCTCTCCACAATGTACATTGGTGAATGTTCACCCTCCTCTTCCTTCCTAAAGTTTACTATCAGCTCAATCAGGAAATCAAGGTTCCAGTTGCAAAGGGAGGTATTGAGTCCCAAGCCTAGGAGTTTGGAGATGAGCAACACACACAAAGTACTGGTGGAACGCAGCAGGCCAGACAGCATCCATAGGAAGAAGCACAGTCGACGTTTCTGGCCGAGACCCTTCGTCAGGACTAACTGAAAGAAGAGTTAGTAAGAGATTTGAAAATGGGAGGGGGAGGGGGAGATCCAAAATGATAGGAGAAGACAGGAGGGGCAGGGATAGAGCTAAGAGCTGAAAAGTTGATTGGCAAAAGGGATACAAGGCTGAAGAAGGGAGAGGATCCTGGGACGGGAGGCCTATAACCATATAACAATTACAGCATGCAGACAGGCCATCTTGGCCCTTCTAGTCCGTGCCAAACTCTTACCCTATCCTAGTCCCACCAACCTGCACTCAGCCCATAACCCTCCATTCCTTTCCTTTCCATATATCTATCCAATTTAACTTTAAACAACAACATAGAACCTGCCTCAACCACTTCTGCTGGAAGTTCATTCCACACAGCACCTCTATCAAATCCCCCCTCAACCTTCTTCGCTCCAAAGAATAAAGACCTAGGGAGAAAGAAAGGGGGAGGGGAGCACCAGAGGAAGATGGAGAGCAGGCAAGGAGTTATTGTGAGAGGGACCTTTTTTTTCTCTCTCTGTCCCTCTCACAATTACTCCTTGCCTGCTCTCCATCTTCCTGTGGTGCTCCCCTCCCCCTTTCTTTCTCCCTAGGCCTCCCATCCCATGATCCTCTCCCTTCTCCAGCCTTGTATCCCTTTTGCCAATCAACTTTCCAGCTCTTAGGTCAATCCCTCCCCCTCCTGTCTTCTCCTATCATTTTGGATCTCCCCCTCCCGCTCCCACTTTCAAATCTCTTACTATCTCTTCTTTCAGTTAGTCCTGACGAAGGGTCTCGGCCCGAAACATCTGCTGCGTTCCACTAGCATTTTGTGTGTGTTGCTTGAATTTCCAGCATCTGCAGATTTCCTCGTGTTTGAGTTTAAAGATAAGTTTGCTTGGACATAGTATTGAAGGCAAAGCTGTCATCAATAAACACTGGTCTATTGTGGGTGCCTTTACTGTCCAGATGTTCCACAGATGAGTGGCGGGCCAGCGAGATGGTGTATGCCATGGCATGTTTATTAAAAATGATCTACAGATTTTTGATTTTGATTATTAGCAGAAGAATGGAATTTCAAATATATATTCAGATAAATATCAGAAATTTGATTTTTATACTGAAGATCTGATTGTAAATTAGAGAAATCTACATGAAACTAGTTTGAACACTTATTGAACAGTTCTCTGCCTTTCCTGCCATCTAATGGCAACTAATGTTATTGCTTAGAACAAGCTACACAGAACCTACAAAGCATAATAGAGTCACAAGAGACTTCAGATCCTAAACATGGAGTGAAAACCTGCTGGATGAACTCAGCAGGTGAATCAGCATCCACGGAGGCAGGGGAATGGTAAAGACAATGCATCAGGACTGAGAATGCAGAAAGGAGATAGAGGAGAAAGAGGTGAGAGGGATTAATGAAGCAGGAACTGGCAAGTGATACATGGAATCAGGTGAAGAGGGGTGATGATGAGTGGATGGAGCCTGGTGGGGGTAGGGGAAGGGTGGAATTGGAAGATGGGCAGCTAGGGGATAGGCAGCTACAAATAAGGAAAATAAAGCTAGCTGAGGAGAGGAGAGTGTGGAGGTAGAGACAAAAGAGGTTGCAGATACTAGAAACTAATAAGTAAGGAAGTTGATAAGTGAAAACACCATCTTTCTTGCACTACGTTCAGCTCTTGGTCTCCTTGACAATATGAATACATATAACAGGATGTTATTCATCAATTTAATGTCAGTTTTCAATACCATAATGCACAATAAGCTCATCTCTAAACCCTTGGACTTGGAGCCCCCATCCACAACTGGCTTCTACACTTCCTGACAAGCAGATGGCATCTGGTTAGAATTGGTAATAATCTTATCTCCACCTGGACACTTGCATCCTCAGTCCCAAGGTCTACTCCCTGTACGTCACTACTGTGTGGCCAGGTACAATGTCAACTTGATCTTTAAGTTTACCACAGATCAACAACAATGAAGGAAAGAGTACATGAACCTGTGCCATGGTGTCAGAACAACTAGTCTTTAACATCAGCTAGACATCAATGGCTGGTTATTGGGCTAAGAAGTGGGGTGTGATGGGGCAGGGGGAAGAACACAACCTTTTCCTCAGCTTCGGAGCTGCTGTAGAGTTTGTCAACAGCTTCAAGTTCTGAGGCACACATATCATTGGCAACCTTAACTTCGAAACTGATGTGGTGTTATTTTTCCAGTCAATCACTGACGCATTACTTCATACCATTTAGTAAATTTTCACAAGGCATTGCTTCAGAAGAGCTCATAATATCATTCAGGATGTCTGTCACAGGCCATTCTACCCCTCCTCTGCCTCCTGAGAGAAGAAACAGGAATTGGAAAGCCTGTGAAAAGAGAGAGAGAAAAAGTCTGACAAAAACAAGCAGAGCAGGTGCACAATAGTGCAAGAGGTGGTCAGCATGTTTCCTTGCTGAGTAGCTGTTCCTGAAATTAGCTTCATAGGATTTCAGGCTTCTGAACCTCCTGCCAGACAGAAGCAAGAGAAGAGGACATGGTCTGACTGGTGGGGATCCTTGCTGATAAATGCTGTCTTTTTGAGGCAGTGCATCTTATCGATGCTGTCGATGGTGGTAAGGGGCTCTGTCTGTAATGGCTGTGTCTACTACTCTGCAGCTTGTTGTTGGAATTGCCTCACTGGGCCATGGCGGAGCTAGTCAGGACTCTCAACAGTGCAGCTTTAGTATTGTCACTTTAGCATTTTTCTTTGCATTTACTTCAGACTGTATGATAATTTGTGCACTATTTTGTTGATTTGCACTCATCACTGTATTTATTATTACCAGATATACTGTTTACTGTATACTGGGGAGGGAGATCAGTACCACTGGTTAATCCGGCTCAGACCCCACTGTGGAGGGAAAATTTTAAATTAAGTCCCAGAGTGGAGTTTACACCATTCCTGAACACAATGCTAAGTGCAGCCAGTTGCTCAATGAGGTGCTATTCCTCAGCCTTACATTGGGCTTAATTGGAAAAGTTTGGAAAGACAAATACTGTAAAGAAGTCAACATTGAACTGGAATTAAAGTGACAGGCAAATGGAAATGAAGGCCACTCATGCAGACTGAAGAGAGGTACTCTGCAATGTGGTCGCCCAACTGTGTTTGCTGTTTTCGATAGAGAAAAGAACACATTGCAAACACTAAATGGGGCACATTAAGTTGGAAGAAGTGTGATTGAACCAGTGCTTCAATTGGGAGGCAAACAAGAGAATATCTGTAGATTTTCTCTTGTTTGTGATTTGATTACTATTCTGTGAAGTCTCTTCCATGGATGCCTACCCTGAAGAAGTTTAAATTTTCCAGCCCTGCCGAAGGGTTTTGGCCCGAAACATCGACTGTACTTTTTTCCATAGGTGCTGCCTGGCCTACAGAGTTCATCCAGCATTTTGTGTGTGTGCTTCAATTGGAAGGACTGTTTATACTGTTAGATGGTGGGAAGGGATAAGATGAGTATGTATACTGGCAGCCCAACAGTGCAAGGCCAGCACAGTAGTCCAGTAGTTAGCGTAACACTTTACAGTGCCAGCAATCTGAAGATCAGGGTTTAATTCCCACAGTGTGTACTTTCCCCCCATGTCCATGTTTGCTTGGGTGCTCCGCTTTCCTCCCACATTCCAAATGACATATTGGTTGGGGTTGCTAAGTTGTGAGCATGTTATGTTGGCGTGAAAGCATAGCAACACTTTTGGGCCTTCCCCAGCATATCCTCGGACAGTGTTGGTTGTTGACACAAGCAATTCAATTCACTGTATGTTTCGATGTACATTTAACAAATAAAGCTAATCTATAATCTGTCAGCTTCATTTGAGCAAGGTATTTCGATGCAACCTAGTGCATATGGCATTAGACTAATTTGAATCTGATGGGCAGATGGAATGACTTGAGGGTAGGGATAGACACAATAGAGAAAATGCGTGGATGGGTTGCAGATGCAGCAGGTAGGGGTGCAGAACGAAACTGGGAAATGGGGGTGTATTGGAGTTGGGTGGCAAGAGAACCTGGCTAGAGAGAGAGAAAGGAACACAGGGAGCTACCTGGTATTGGAGTTGGGGGGGTGGGGGTGGGGGGGGTAGAGAGACAGAATGAGAATATATATACACATACACACACACATATATACACACCTGATATTGGAGTTGGGTGGCAAGAGAACCTGGCTACAGAGAGAGAAAGGAACACAGGGAGCTACCTAGTATTGAAATATTCAGTGTTCACATCATTCACTTGTACACTATCCAGGTGGAACATGAGGTGGCATTGCGGAGTTTATAGAAGACCAACCATCAGTGGAGAGGGGAGATTGGACCTGTTAGTTCAGGGTGGAGTCTTTTGACCCCTGCCTACTTTGCTCCATGCATTTCCATACAGTCTTCTGTGTCTCTGGAGTTCATAGAAGACTAGTCGCTACTGCAGAGGGAGATCGGTCTGGGGAGTTAATCCAACTCAGTCCTTACTATGGAGGAAGATTGAAACATCAGGTCCTAGAGTGGAGGTTACACCAGTCCTGAACACAATACTATGTGCTGGCGTTTGCAAAATGAGGTACTCTCCCTTAAGCTGACTTTGTGATTAATTTGAAAAGTTTGGAAAGACAAAAATAGAAACGTCAAAATGGATGTGGAATTAAATGGCAACTGGAAACAACGATTATTCAGGCAGGCTGAAGAGAGGTGCACTACAATGTGGTCACCCAACTGTGCTCCTTCCGATGTAGAGAAGAATGCATTATAAACGCTAAATGCAGTACATTAAATTGGAAATAGTGTCACTGAACTAGTTAGTCAACTGGAAGAGCTGTTCAGGCTGTTGGGCAGTGGGAAGAGCTGAAGTTACTGAAGTTTCCAGAATAAAAAATAAGACAGAACATTTAGAAAGGGATAAAAATTTAAATTTATTCAACATAGGGACAATTTTGAGAAGAGGAGCAATGAATAGAGAAGTGAAGGTGTTATATTTGAATGCAAGCAGTGTACAAAACAAGGTAGATGAGCTAACAGCACATTTACAAATTGGTAGGTATGACTGTGTTGCCCTTCAGGCATTTATTTGGTCTATGCTTTAAATGATTTGTTTGTAACTATTTTCTAGTTAAAGTTAAAGGTTGATAATTAAGTTACAGTATAACAAAGGTAAATTCATTATCTATGGTATATCGCGGTATGTGATGACGTCACCTCCAGTTTCGCCGCATCTTGTGTGTAACCTCCGGTTTGGGAAGGTGTAAAGGCGGGTGCCATGTGTGCAGTATGATCGTGAAGAGCTCCGTGTCTACCCACAAAGAAACATTATAGAAGCAACGCCGTAAGTTCCTATGAATGTATTTGAAGTAAAAATATTCACACAGTTTCTGTTAAGGAAGCAGCGGTTCGGGTGATGCGCATGTCGACTTTTCAATTTGAAACACGGGGTGGGCTCAGGCCCGGCAGCGGTTTGACGGGACCCTCCTCGCTCACTACTCGGGACGGCTGGAGACACTTGCTAAAAGAAGAGAGCGCGCGTGGTCTCCAGAATGAAAGACGCTGTATATGTTTGTATCTTTTTATCAACAGTTTTCACCATACAATGTTAATGTGGAAGAGTGAACAGTAAACCTTACTACGACTCTGTCTTCATTGGCTCCGGTTTAACTTGGTGTTTAGTCAGAGTTTCAACACTGCACGAGAACACTACAATGACATTGTGGGCAGCACAGTGTTGTAGCCAGTAAAAGCTAACTATCCATGGATACACATCCTATTGATAAGAAAGGCAGGTGGACAGAGGGGTGGGGTGGCTGTTGATAAAAAAATAAATCAAATGAAGTAAATACCAAAGGCTGTTTTCAGATACATAGAGTAAAAGAGAAGCAAGGGTGGAGACTGGATTGCTGAAAACAATACTAGAGAAGCCAGAACGAAAAAAAAGTAGAAAAACTGGTGAAGAATTTTGTCTCTGTCTTCACTGTGCGACACACCAGTAACATGCCAGAAATTCAGAAGAATCAGGGATGGGGTGTGGGGGGGGGCAGAAGTAAGTGTTGTCGCTATTACTAAGGAGAAGGTGCTTGGGAATCTGGAAGTTCTAAAGGTGGATAAGTCACACAGATCAGATGGGCTACATACGATATTTCTAAAGGAGATACAAAAGAAGGTCAAGAGAAACAAGCTGATGTTTCAGGACAGGTTTTTTGCAAGGAGAGAAACAGGCTAATTTTCAGGTCAAATACTATGGTGGAGAGAGAAGCAAGTTGATGTTTCAGGTTGGGTATACCTGGGGTGAGAGAAGCAAGCAGATATTTCAGGTCAGATTGTTCTATGGGGAGAGAAAAAGCTTAATGTTTCAGCTCAGAGAGACATATGGGTGTGAAACAAGCTGATGTTTCAGGTCAGGTAGTACCGCGGGGAGAGAAAATAGCTGTTGTCTCAGTTCATAATGTATTGTGGGGAGAGAAATAAGCTGATATTTCAGGTCCGATTGAACAGCAGGGGAAGAATCAAGCTGATGTTTCAGGTCAGATGGTATTGTGGGGAGAGAAACAAGCTGATATTCCAGGTCAGATAGTACAGTGGGGAGAGGAACAAGCTGATATTTCAGGTCAGATGGTATTGTTGGGGGACAAACAAGCTGATGTTTCAGGTGAGGTAGACCTGTGGGAAGAGAAACAAGATGAAGGTTCAGGTCAATTAGACCAGTGGGGACAAAAGCAAGCTGCTGTTACAGTTCGGATAAGACTGTGGGGAGAGAAATAAGCTGATTTTTCATGTTAGGTAGTACTGTGGGGAGAGGCTCATGCTGAAGTTTCAGGTCAGGTAGACCTGTGGAGAAACAAACAAGCTAAACTTTCAGGTCAGGTGTGACTGTAGGGAGAGAAACAAACTGACATTTATGGTCAGATTGTACTGTGGGGAGAGGAACAAGCTGCTGTTTCAGCTCAGATAGAGAAGCGGGGAGAGAAACAATTTGATGTTTCAGATCAGGTAGCACTGAAGTGAGAGAAACCAGCTGAAATTTCATCTTAGATGGATCTGCAAGGGAAGAAACAGAATGAAGTTCCAGGCCAGGTTGTGCAATACGGATAGAAACAAGCTGAAGTTTCAGGTTTCAGGTGTAACAAGCAAGGGTAGGTCTTAATGGGAAGATAGCACAGATGAATGAGTGGCTGAGAAGATGGTGCAGGGAGCAGGGTTTCCAGTTCTTGGATCATTGGAACAGGGTGATCAGTTCAAGTGGGACGGGTTGCACCTGGACTGGAGGGGAACCAACATCCTGGGAGGAAGGTTTGCTAATGCTATTGGGGAGGGTTTAAACTAGATTTGCAGGGGAGTGGGAATCAAAGTGAAGAGGCAGAGTTTGGGGTGGTAGAGACAGCTTGTAGTGTGTTTGTGAGGGAGGATACACAGGTGTCTTGGAGTAGGAATAGTTGCTGAGTGTGCCGGGCTCTAGATGTTTCAAAAAGAACAGGGAGGGAGGCAAAAGAGGTGGGAACGTGGCATTGCTAATCAGGGCTAGTATCACAGCCGCAGAAGAGGAAGTCATGGAGGGATTGTCTACCAAGTCATTGTGAGTGGAAGTCAGAAACAGGATGGGGCAATAACTCTACTGGGCGTTTTTTATAGACCCCCCCCCAATAGTAACAGACATCGAGGATAGGGAGGCAGATTCTGGTGTATGGTGTGTTGGCCTTCAACCTTGGGATTGAGTTCAAGAGCCACGAGGTAATGTTACAGCAACAGAAGACCTTAGTTAGAACCCAGTTGGAGTACTGTGTTCAATTTTGGTCACCTCACTACAGGAAGGATGTAAATGCAATAGAGAGAGTATAGAGGAGATTTACAAGGACGTTGCCTGAATTGGAACATGTGCCTTATGAGAATAAGTTGAGTGATCTTGGCCTTTTCTCTTTGGAGCAACGGAAGATGAGAGGTGACCTGATAGAGGTGTATAAGATGATGAGAGGCATTGATCATGTAGATAGCCAGAGGCTTTTTCTTGGGGCTGAAATGGCTAACATGAAGGGACATAATTTTAAGGTGCTTGGAAGGAGGTACAAGGGGGATGTCAGAGGTAAGTTTTTCACACAGAGAGAAGTGGGTATGTGGAATGCACTGCCAACAAGGGTGGTAGAGGTGGATACAATAGGGTGTTTAAAGAGCCTCTTAGATAGGTACATAGAGCTTAGAAAAATAGAGGGCTATGCATTAGGGAAATTCTAGGCAGTTTCTAGAGTAGGTTACATGGTTGGCACAACATTGTGGGCTGAAGGGCCTGTAATGTGCTGTAGATTTCTATGTTCTATATCAGGCAATACTGTGGGGAGAGATGCAAGCTGATGTTTTGGGTCAGGTACTACAGTAGGGAGAGAAACAAACTTATGTTTCAGATTGGATATTACTGTGGGGAGAGAGAAGCAAGCTGGTGTTTCAGATCCAATAGACCTGCAAGCAGAGAAACAAGCTCAACTTTCAGGTCAGGTAGTACTGTGGGGGAAGATACAAGCTGATGTCTCAGATGAGGTAGTACTGCCAGGAGTGAAACAAGCTGATGTTTCAGGTCGGAGAGTTCTGTGGGGAGAGAAGCAAGCTGATGATTAAGGTCAGATTGTACTATGGAGGGAGAAACAAACTGATGTTTCAGGTCAGATAGAACTGCAGGGGGAGAATCAAGCTGATGTTTCAGGTCGGAGAGTTCTGTGGGGAGAGAAGCAAGCTGATGATTCAGGTCAGATTGTACTATGGAGGGAGAAACAAACTGATGTTTCAGGTCAGAAAGAACTGCAGGGGGAGAATCAAGCTGATGTTTCAGGTCAGATGGTACTGTGGAGGAAGACCTAGGTTGATATTTCAGGTCAGGTAGACCTGCGGGGAGAGAAACCATACACATCAAAGTTGCTGGTGAACGCAGAAGGCAGGCAGCATCTTTAGGAAGAGGTACAGTCGACGTTTCAGGTCAAGACCCTTCGTCAGGACTAACTGAAGGAAGAGTTAGTAAGAGATTTGAAAGTGGGAGGGGGAGGGGGAGATCCAAAATAATAGGAGAAGACAGGAGGGGGAGGGATGGAGCCAAGAGTTGGACAGGTGATTGGCAAAGGGGATATGAGAGGATCATTGGACAAGAGGTCCGGGGAGAAAGACAAGCGGGGGGAACCCAGAGGAGGGGCAAGGGGTATAGTCAGAGGGACAGAGGGAGAAAAAGGAGAGTGAGAGAAAGAATGTGTGTATAAAAATAAATAACGGATGGAGTACGAGGGGGATGTGGGGCATTAGCGGAAGTTAGAGAAGTCAATGTTCATGCCATCAGGTTGGAGGCTACCCAGACGGAATATAAGGTGCTGTTCCTCCAACCTGAGTGTGGCTTCGTCTTTACAGTAGAGGAGGCCATGGATAGACATGTCAGAATGGGAATGGGATCTGGAATTAAAATGTGTGGCCACTGGGAGATCCTGCTTTCTCTGGCGGACAGAGCGTAGGTGTTCAGCAAAGCGGTCTCCCAGTCTGCGTCGGGTCTTGCCAATATATAGATGGCCACATTGGGAGCACCGGATGCAGTATATCACCCCAGCTGACTCACAGGTGAAGTGTCGCCTCACCTGGAAGGACCGTCTGGGGCCCTGAATGCTGGTAAGGGAGGAAGTGTAAGGGCATGTGTAGCACTTGTTCCGCTTACAAGGATAAGTGCCAGGAGGGAGATCAGTGGGGAAGGATGGGGGGGATGAATGGACCAGGGAGTCGCGTAGGGAGCGATCCCTGCGGAAAGCGGGGTTGCGGGGGGAGGGAAAGATGTGTTGATGTGCTTAGTGGTGGGATCCCGTTGGAGGTGGCGGAAGTTACGGAGAATAATATGTTGGACCCGGAGGCTGGTGGGGTAGTAGGTGAGGACCAGGGGAACCCTATTCCTAGTCGGAACGCATCTCCCCCATTTCACTCACATCTGCTCTCACTCCATCCTCCCGCCACCCCACCAGCCTCCGGGTCCAATATATTATTCTCCGTAACTTCTGCCACCTCCAACGGGATCCCACCACTAAGCACATCTTCCCCCCCCCCCGGCTTTCCGCAGGGATCGCTCCCTACGCGACTCCCTGGTCCATTCATCCCCCCCATCCCTCCCCACTGATCTCCCTCCTGGCACTTATCCTTGTAAGCGGAACAAGTGCTACACATGCCCTTACACTTCCTCCCTTACCACCATTCAGGGCCCCAGACAGTCCTTCCAGGTGAGGCGACACTTCACCTGTGAGTCGGCTGGTGAAGCGTCCGGTGCTCCCGATGTGGCCTTCTATATATTGGTGAGACCTGACGCAGACTGGGAGACCGCTTTATTGAACACCTACGCTCTGTCCGCCAGAGAAAGCAGGATCTCCCAGTGGCCACACATTTTAATTCCAGACCCCATTCCCATTCTGACATGTCTATCCACGGCCTCCTCTACTGTAAAGATGAAGCCACACTCAGGTTGGAGGAACAGCAGCTTATATTCCGTCTGGGTAGCCTCCAACCTGATGGCATGAACATTGACTTCTCTAACTTCCATTAATGCCCCACCTCCACCTCGTACCCCATCCGTTATTTATTTTTATACACACATTCTTTCTCTCACTCTCCTTTTTCTCCCTCTGTCCCTCTGACTATACCCCTTGCCCATCCTCTGGGTCCCCCCCCACTTGTCTTTCTCCCCGGACCTCTTGTCCAATGATCCTCTCATATCCCCTTTGCCAATCACCTGTCCAGCTCTTGGCTCCATCCCTCCCCCTCCTGTCTTCTCCTATCATTTTGGATCTCCCCCTCCCCCTCCCACTTTCAAATCTCTTACTAACTCTTACTTCAGTTAGTCCTGACGAAGGGTCTCGGCCTGAAACGTCGACTGTACCTCTTCCTAGAGATGCTGCCTGGCCTGCTGTGTTTACCAGCAACTTTGATGTGTGTTGTTTGAATTTCCAGCATCTGCAGAATTCCTGTTGTTTGGGAGAGAAACCAGTTGACGTTTCAGGTCGGTGAGAATAGTATAATGAAAATCAGCCATCTTAAAAGTTATATGTTTCTCTCTGCACATTTCTAACACCTGCATATATTTACCTGTCTCTGGGTTGAATAAGACTGCACTTGTAGAAAGAAAGGGGTATATTACTTTGATATATATCATTAATTCTTTAACGAGAATGAAATCCTTTGGATATGTGGACTCTTATAGATGTCGTGGAAACAGGCTGAGGCCCAACATATCTGTGTTGTCAACCTGAGTTAGTCCCATTTGCCTGGAATGGCCCACATCTTGCTAAACTATTCCTATCTATGTGCCCGACTGAATGCCTTTTAAACATTGTAAAGGTGCCTGCCTCTACTACTTCCTCTGACAGCTCATTCCGTATTCCCATCACCTGTGTGAAAAACTTGCTCCTGGGCCTCCTTTAAATCTTTCCCCTCTCTTCCATAATGGAGTGAGTGAGTCACAAAAACTAATCTACTGCAGCATTCTGTTTAATGCAAGAAGGGGCAACCCAGTGGACAGGTTCATGGAATAACACAGCACAGAAACAGGCCCTTCATTCACATCACAAAAGTAAACCCACTACAGTGTATAAGTCATCAAGCAAGACAGCAAGGAAACGAGTCCTTAAACCCACATTGTATCTATTGATACTAGAATCAGAATCAGGTTTATTATCCCCAGCATGTGACATGAAATTTGTTAACTTAGCAGCAGCAGTTCAATACAATACATAATCGAGCAGAGAGAAAAAAAAATAAATAAGAAATAAGAAAACAATAATATATAAACAAGTAAATCAATTATGTATATTGAAGAAAGAAGAAAGCCCTTAACTCTGAGTGGAGTCAACGGGATGCCGTAATGACGGCGTTTTTTTTAGCAGACCCGAGTTGCTAGCTCGATACTCAACCCAGCATGGACGGAAGCGTGCAAGGGAGCCGGCTGGATTCGAACTCGGGACTCTTTGCTCCGAAGTCCGGCACTGATACCACTACGCCACCAGCCGGCAATTATGTATATTAAATAGATTAAAAAAACATGCAAAAAATACTGTACATTAAAAAAAAGTGAGATAGTGTCCAAAGATTCAATGTCCTTTTAGGAATCGGATGGCAGACGGGAAGCTACTGTTCCTGAATTGCTGAGTGTGTGCCTTCAGGCTTCTGTATCTCCTACCTGATGTTAACCGTGAGAAAAGGGCATGCCCTGCGTGCTGGAGGTCCCGACTAAGCCTTTCCGAGACACCACTCCCTGAAGGTGTCCTGGGTACTTTGTAGGCTAGTACCCAAGATGGAGCCGACTAGATTTACAACCTTCTGCGGCTTCTTTCGGTCCTGTGTAGTAGCACCCCCCCACCCCTATACCAGACAGTGATGCAGCCTGTCAGAATGTTCTCCACAGTACAACTATAGACGTTTTTGAGTGCATTTGCTGACATGCCCTTTACCAACACTTGGTCTACACCATACTACTCCTTGGTATTCTAAAGCTTGTATTGATACTGAAATGTTGTGGGAGTCCCTCAGCCATAACAGTAGTATGTAATGAGAAAACAGCATGTTCCAGATTGTGAGGGTTCTTGAATGATAGATGCCACCTTCTGGAAGTGGTCTGCTATGGTAGGGAGGGTTGGGCCTGTGATGGCTAATGTTGTCCCACTTTTCAAGAAAGGAGGGAGATGGCTAATGTTGTCCCACTTTTCAAGAAAGGAGGGAGATGGCTAATGTTGTCCCACTTTTCAAGAAAGGAGGGAGAGAGAAAACAGGGAATTATAGACCAGTTAGCCTGACGTCAGTGGTGGGAAAGATGCTGGAGTCAATTATAAAAGATGAAATTACGACACATTTTGATAGCAGTAACAGGATAGGTCTGAGTCAGCATAGACTTACGAAGGGGAAATTGTGCTTGACTAATCTTCTGGAATTTTTTGAGTATGTAACTATGAAAATGGACAAGGGAGAGCCAGTGGATGTAGTGTACCTGGACTTTCGGAAAGCCTTTGATAAGGTCCCACATAGAAGATTAGTGGGCAAAATTAGGGCACATGGTACTGGGGGCAGAGTACTGACATGGATTGAAAATTGACTGGCTGACAGGAAACAAAGAGTAGCGATTAACGGGTCCCTTTCGGAATGGCAGGTGGTGACCAGTGGGGTACCGCAGGGTTCAGTGCTGGAACCGCAGCTGTTTACAATATATATTACCGATTTAGATGAAGGGATTAAAAGTAACATCAGCAAATTTGCAGATGACACAAAGCTGGGTGACGGTGTGAAATGTGAGGAGGATGTTTTGAGATGCAGTGTGACTTGGACAGGCTGGGTGAGTGGGCGGATGCAGTGGCAGATGCCCTTTAATGTGGATAAATGTGAGGTTATCCACTTTGGTGGTAAGAACAGGAAGGCAGATTATTATCTGACTGGAGTCAAGTTAGGAAAAGGGGAAGTACAACGAGATCTAGGTGTTCTTGTACATCAGTCACTGAAAGCAAGCATGCAGGTACAGCAGGCAGTGAAGAAAGCTAATGGCATACTGGCCTTCATAACAAGGGGAATTGAGTATAGGAGCAAAGAGGTCCCTCTGCAGCTGTACAGGGCCCTGCTGAGACCACACCTGGAGTACTGTGTGCAGTTTTGGTCTCCAAATTTGAGGAAGGACATTCTTGCTATTGAGGGAGTGCAGCGCAGGTTCACAAGGTTAATTCCCGGGATGGCGGGACTGTCATATGTTGAAAGATTGGAGCAACTGGGCTTGTATACACTGGAATTTAGAAGGATGAGAGGGGATCTGATTGAAACATATAAGATTATTAGGGGATTGGACGCACTGGAGGCAGGAAGCATGTTCTCGCTGATGGGTGAGTCCAGAAACAGAGGCCACAGTTTAAGAATAAGGGGTAGGTCATTTAGAACGGAGTTGAGGAAAAATCTTTTTCACTCAGAGAGTGGTGGATATGTGGAATGCTCTGCCCAGAAGGCAGTGGAGGCCAAGTCTCTGGATGCTTTCAAGAAAGAGATGGATAGAGCTCTTAAAGATAGCGGAATCAAAGGTTATGGGGATAAGGCAGGAACTGGATACTGATTGTGGAAGATCAGCCATGATCACAGTGAATGGTGGTGCTGGCTCGAAGGGCCTACTCCTGCACCTATTGTCTATTGTCTCTCGATCCTGTGCATTGGAGCCTTTGTACCAGGCCCAACCTGTGATGGAGTTCATCTTTCGAAATTTGGAACTATTTTTGGTGACATACCGAATACGCTCAAACTCCTAAGGCAGCAGTGCAACTCTTCGTGATTGTTTCTTTGTGTTGAGGCTAAGATATATCCGGAGATGTTAACGCCGAAGAACTCGAAGCTGCTCACTCTTTTCACCACTGATCCTCAATGAAGATTAGTATGTGCTCCGCCTAAAGTCTAAAATGAACAATCACGTTGACGTTGAACGTGAGTTTGTTGTTGTCGCATAACTCAATCAGCCGATCTCATTCCTATACGCCTCCTCTTCTGCCTCTTTGGTTCCTGAGACCCCTACCGTACGGAAGGATTCCCTCAGCGCCCTCGCTGCTGATAATTCTGTACCTGTCTTGGCTCCCTCCGCCCTCAGTTACACAATGCAGAGTGGGCTCGGGGAACCGACTCTCCCACTCCCGACACTGTTACAATGCAACAGGCAACTTTGAAGTGGGTTTATAAGATGTACTGCGTGAGGAGCCGAATCAGCCCGAGACACAGTCGGCAGGTCTCTCGAAACGACTCCATTTCTCATTCGCATTTCGGATCTGCCGCCTTTCCCGACGCCAAGCCCTCCTGCCCTCGTTCCACAGCCAATCAGCATAGCTCGCACCGACCAATCAGAAGACCCCATCATTTTGAGCGTCAGCGCCAATGGCGAGCGGCGTTGGTGCGATATGGGTGGTGGCGTCTGGAGGAATGGTTGGTGGTGTTGTGTGTGTGGAGTGGGGCGGTGTGAAATGTCCTGGTGACGCTTGCATTGTAGTAATGGCTGACAGTCTGTATCGCAACTGAGGGAGGGATTGGCGGCTGCCTCAGGACGTGGTCTGAGTGCCCATCCCCACTGTTTGTGCACTGTATTCCTGCAGCACTCACCCGATGGCATGTCATGTTTAACTGTGGTGAGGTGGGCAGGACATTTAAAGGGAGGAAATGGGAGAAGGTGGGGCAACGCATTATAGGCGGGGAGGTGGGCTAATGCAACTTATTACGGATGGATACGTGTAGAAGTACAGCACATTACAGGCCCGAAGTCCCAAGGGGCTAGGAAATAATTGCAAGCAGATATGTTAAATAATATCACTGAAAAAATAGTTTAAGAATTACATTGACATCACAGTTGGCGGATGTGAATTTATTGAGGGAAAGAAACTTGAAATTTACAGTAAGTCTGAGCCATTTCATGTCCAGTTAATTCCCTTATGAAGCATGATCATTTTTGAACCAGAGGAAACTAACAAAATCAGAAATTAATTGTAACCACAAAAATCTCTTAGAAATATTTGCTGGGAAATAAACGTCAGTATGGATGCTAGGAGGAATTTGCCTGCTATTTGGATTTGTGAATAATCCCTGGAAGTTGGACAATCTGCTCAGAATAATAATGATGCAACATTTTCTACCTCTACAGAGTGAGAATCTAATGGCTACCAACCACTCCTTGACAGTGTCCGATCACACAGCAGATGAAGCTGTACGGTCCACATGTGATGATGCAACAGTGTGTAAAAGGTAGGAATTGCAGTGATGCAGGAGGACTGGGACCCTCTGAAAACTTTGAATATGGGATGTCTTCTATTCCTGATACTTTCCGCCATCCAATTCCTAAATGTTAACCATTTTCCACACACTTTCTTTCACTTTTACCCGACTGTCCCTCAGATCACTTTCCTGAATGAAACCAACTTCCATATTCAGTGAATCATCCTTTGCCAGTCCAGGCCATTCCAGTATAATGATACTACCAAGTCTATCATCATCTTCTTTCAACATTGTGATGAGACTGTTCCCTCTGGGACAGTCTGGTTTTCTTTTTCGTCACTACCAACACCTCTGTCACTTCCTGCAGCAACTGGAGGACTTGCAGCATATATGTAGCCCAGCACTGAAATTTAAAAAACAGTATGTTTCAACTGTTCAATGAAGCATCTTGGAGGGAGAAGTAGAATGAAAGAAGGTCATCACCTGAAATGTTACTGTTTGTTTGTTTTACTCTCTTCATTAAATGCAGTGTCCTCCCTTCCCACCATTCAGAGCAACAAACACATTCAATGTGCTACCATGATCCATACCAGTTCAGCAAGCTGTATTGTCTAACCATGGGCAATCCAATAAATAATTAGATGACAATTTTTCAAAAGGAATGTCTGTCCCATATTAGAAAAAATATTCCCCCATTGTGTTGCTAACAAATCAGATTAGAGAGAGGAATGGTGTCTTGACTAATTGTCATTAGTCCTTGCGGCATTTCTGAATACAAGGATCTGCAGACATGCATCCAACAAATCTGATTGAGTTTTCCGAGAAGGTTATTAAGAAAATTGGTGAGAGCAGTGTAATAGGCATGGAATACATGAATCTTGGCCACGGTAGGCTGGTCCAGAAATTTAGGGCAAATAGAATTGAAGGCATTTTGGCAAACTAGATCCAAAACTGAGACAGAAGACAGAGGGTTGTGGCGCAAGGTTGTTTTTCTGACTGGATGTCTGTAACCAGCGGTATACCACAGAAATTGCTACTAGGACCTTTGTCATTATCTTGGATGAGGATGTGGCCTGAGAAGTAAGTTTGCAAGGACATGTAAATTGGTGGAATTGCAGACAGTGAAAATGGTTACCTGAGGTTGCAGAGGGATATAGATCAGATAGAAAGTTGGACAGGGCTGTGAAAGATGGAATTTAATCCAGATAAGTAGGAGATGATGCGTTTTAGGTAGCCTAGTACTAACCAAATTATATAAAGTAAATCACCAGGTCGAAGTAAAGAGGGACATTGGGGTTCAAGTTCACAACCCTCCGAAAATGGCAACACAGAGTAGTGAAGAACGTGTTCAAGTTACTTGCAAGATGAGACAAAGTCAGCATGGTTTCCTTAAGGGAAGATTTTGCCTGACAAACCTGTTGGAATTCTTTGAGGAGATTACAAGTAGGATAGATAAAGAGGATGCAGTGGATATTGTATGTTTTAACTTACATAAGGTGTCACACGTGAGGCTACTTACCAAGTTAAGGGCCTACGGTATTACAGGAAAGTTACTGGCATCGTTAGAGCATTGGCTGATTGGTAGGAAGCAGCAAGTGGGAAGAAAAGGATCCTTTTCTGGTTGGCTGCCAGTGACTAGTGGTACTCTGCAGGGGTCAGTGTTGGGACTGCTTTTTATGCTGTATATCACTGATGTAGATGATGGAATAGATGGCTTTGTTGCCGAGTATACAGATGATATGAAGATTGGTGAGAGGCAGGTAGTGTTGAGGAAATAGGTGGGCTGCAGAAGGACTTGGACAGAATAGGAGAATGGGCAAGAAAGTGTCAAGTGGAATACGGTGTTGGAAAATGCATGGTCATGCACTTTGGTAGTAGAAATAAATGTGCAGGCTATTTTCTAAGCGGGGAGAAAATCCAAAAATCTGAGATGCAAAGAGACTTGGGAGTCAATGTGTGAACACCCTGAAGGTTAACTTGCAGGTTGAGTCGGTAGTGAGTAAGTCAAATACAATGTTCACATTTGTTTCAAGAGGTCTAGAATACAAGAGCAAGGATGTGATCCTGAGGCGTTATACGGCACTGGTGAGGCCTTACCTTGAGTATTTTGAACACTTCTGAGCTCCTCATCTAAGAAATGATGCGCTGGCATTGGAGAGGGTTCAGAGGAGGTTCACAAGGATGATTCCGGGAATGAAAAGGGTTATATGTGGAACGTTTGATGGCTCTGGGTCTGTACTTGCTGGAATTTAATGAGGGGGGATCTCATTGAAATCTTTCAAATGTTGAAAGGCCTAGACAGAGTAGATGTGGAAAGGATGCTTCCCATGGTGCAGGAGTCTAGGTCAAGAAGGCACATCCTCAAGATAGAGGGGAATCCATTTAAAACAGTGATGCAGAGAAATTTCTTTAGCCAGAGGATGATGAATTTCTGGAATTAATTAGCACAGGCAGCTGTGGAGGCCAGGTTGTTGGGTGTAAAGCAGAGACTGGTAGGATCTTGATTGGACACGGCATCAAAGGTTACGGGGATAAGGCCAGGGAGTAGGGTTTGGGGGGGGAGGTGGGAAGGATCGACCATAATTGAATGACCATAATTAAATCTTATGATCTTATTGTCTTTTATTGGCAGGAATATTGAGTGTGAGATTTTGGACATCATGCTGCGCTGTACAGGACATTGAGTTGACCATACTTGCAATATTCTATACAGTTCTGGTCACTATATTATACACAGAAGGTGGTCATCTGAGAGAGATTCACCAGGGTGTTGCCTAGAACGGAGAGCTATAATTACAAGCAGATATTGGATAGGTTGAATTGTTCTCTCTGGACCGCAGAAGGCTGAGGATTTTCTAAAACTATGATGGTCTGAGATAGGCCAGATGGTTGGAGTCTCTTTCCAATGGTAAAACTAGGAGGTGCAGTGTTAAGGTGACAGCCAAAAAATTTAAAGGGGATCTGATGGACAGGTGTTTCCACAAGAGGGTGGTGGATATTTGAATGAGGTGTAAAAGAAAGTGCTGGAGGCAGGTGTATTTGTGTTTTTTAAAAAACATTTGGATAGGTACAGGAATAGGAATAGAACGGATTGATAAAGGCCAAATACAGGAAGATGACCAGTATCTTGGTTGGCATGGGTAAGTTGGGCTAAAGGCCAGGCCCTGTTTCTGTGTTGTATAACTCTCTCTGTAATATTGTGAACACCCCACAATACCTGTTGCTTCATGTAGCACAGAGCAATGGCACATTTCACTAGTTACGTACAGAATCTTTTACACGAAATCTTGAATGTGCATGGAAGCTGCATATAAGATCTGATTTTAATTAAGATAAAGTGCAATGTTTCATTATCATGAGTTCTAGATGTATTATTGTTAGTTACTCTGTTAACCTTGTTAGCGGTAACCTTGAAGTAAGTTTCTGATCATTCTAATTAAGTGGATTTTCTCATTGATATTTCTCTCTTCTGCTTGTCAGATTTGCAGTGAGTCTGAATTACTGGAAGGATCCATACATACAGTACTTTACAAAGCAACCAAATGAAAGAAAAGCTCCTGAAATAAACAGAGGTAGGACCTTGCATCATTGCTACAATCTGCTTGACTTCCCTTCCCATGTGTTGTTCTCATTACTTTTTCTCATGTTTTCTGTACTTTAAATGCATTGGATTCTTGCTGACGTGTAGTTTCTTGCATTGTTGTTTTCTGAGTCCTCTCAGTCCTCATTGATAATCAGATACATTCTATCTCCATCTTGAAAAGGCCAGTTTTACTTTCTCTTCCTCAATTCCAACTTCAGTATTTCATTTAATATTTTTGGTTATATATCTGACACTTCATGGTTCAAATTCAAAAACGTATTAACAGAGACAGGTTACGTTGACAAAAAATGTTTTGGGTTCAGAGTTTTTCGAAGATTGTAATTTTTTTTAACCCCTTGGAAATCCTTTGTAGACAGATTTCCATCCCGCTGGCAGCCTGATATTTTATGTTAACTTTCTGCCTGCTGGGAAGCAGGTTGTTATGAATCCTGACCATGGAATGAGAAGAGGAGCAATCTGTCAGGCTCTATTGCCAGCTGGAGAGTCCCAACCCTGGGGATTATAGGAGGGCTGGAGGAACTTTCATAAGTAACAGGGTCATCGAGGAACAGATATGCCGATTCTGGGAAGGTGTAATAATAACACGGTTGTCGTGGTGGGAGATTTTAATTTCCCAAATATTAACTGGCATCTCCCTAGAGCAAGGAGTTTAGATGGGGTGGAGTTTGTTAGATGTGTTCAGGAAGGTTTCCTGACCCAATATGTAGATTAGCCTACAAGAGGAAAGGCTGTACGGGTATTGGGAAATAAATCTGTTCAGGTATCAGGTCTCTCAGTGGGAGAGCATTTTGGAGATAGTGATCACAATTCTTTCTCCTTCATTGGATGGGGATAGGAACAGACAAGTCTGGAAGGCGTTTAATTGGAATAAGGGGAAATATGAAGCTATCAGGCAGGAATTTGGAAGCATAAGTTGGGAACAGGTGTTCTCAGGGAAATGTATGGAAGAAATGTGGCAAATGTTCAGGGGATATTTGCGTGGAGTTCTGCATAGGTATGTTCCAATGAGACGGAAAGGATGGTAGGGTACAGGAACCGTGGTGTACAAAGGCTGTTGAAAATCTAGTCAAGAAGAAGAGAAAAACTTACGAATGGTTCAAAAAACTAGGTAATGATAGAGATCTAGAAGATTATAAGGCTAGCAGGAAGGAGCAGGAGAGCCAGAAGGGGCAATGAGAAGGCCTTGGCGAGCGGGATTAAGGAAAATCCCAAGGCAATCTACAAGTATATGAAGAGCAAGAGAATAAGACGTGAGAGAATAGGACCAATCAAGTGTGACAGTGAAAAAGTGTGTATGGAATCGGAGGAGATAACAGAAATACTTAATGAATACTTTGCTTCATTATTCGCTACGGAATAGGTTCTTGATGATTGTAGGGATTACTTATAGTGGATTGAAAAGCTTGAACATATAGACGTTAAGAAAGAGGATGTGCTGGAACTTTTGGAAATCATCAAGTTGGCTAAATCTCCTGGACTGAATGAGATGTACCCCAGGTTACCGTGGGAGGAGAGGGAGGAGATTGCTGAGCCTCTGGCAATGATCTTTGCATCATCAGGGAATGGGAGAGGTTCGGAGGATTGGATGGTTGCAGATGTTGTTCCCTTATTCAAGAAAGGGAGTCGAGATAGCCCAGGAAATTATAGACCAGTGAGCCTTACTTCAGTGGTTGGTAAGTTGATGGAAAAGATTCTGAGAGGCAGGATTTATGAACATTTGGAGAGGCAATAATATGATTAGGAATAGTCAGCATGGCTTTGTGAAAGGCATGTCGTGCCTTACGAGCCTGATTGAATTTTTTGAGGATGTGACTAAACACATTGATAAAGGAAGAGCAGTAGATGTAGTGTATATGGATTTCAGCAAGGCATTTGATAAGGTACCCCAAGCAGGGCTTATTGAGAAAGTAAGGAGGCATGGGATCCAAGGGGACATTGCTTTGTGGATCCAGAACTGGCTTGCCCACAGAAGGCAGAGTGGTTGTAGACGGGTTATATTCTGCATGGAGGTCGGTGACCACTGGTATGCCTCAGGGATCTGTTCTAGGACCCATTCTCTTCATGATTTTTATAAATGACCTGGATGAGGGAGTGGAGGGATTGTTTAGTAAATTTGCTGATGACAGAATGGGATCTTGGGATCCGAGTCCATAGGACACTCAAAGTTGCTGTGCAGGTTGACTGTGGTTAAGAAGGCATTGGCCTTCATCAACCATAGGATTGATTTTAAGAGCCGAGAGGTAATGTTACATCTATATAGGACCCTGGTCAGGCCCCACTTGGAGTGCTGTGCTCAGTTCTGGTCACCTCACTACAGGAAGGCTGTGGAAACTATAGAAAGGGTGCAGAGGAGATTTACAAGGATGTTTCCTGGATTGGGGAGCATGCCTTATGAGAATAGGTTGAGTGAACTTGGCCTTTTCTCCTTGGAGCAACAGAGAATGAGAGGTGACCTGATAGAGGTGTATAAGATGATGAGAGGCATTGATCATGTGGATAGTCAGAGGCATTTTCTCAGGTCTGAAATGGCTAGCACGAGAGGGCACAGTTTTAAGGTGCTTGGAGGTAGGTACAGAGGAGATGTCAGGGTAAGTTTTTTACGCAGAGTGTGGTGAGTGCGTGGAATGGGCTGTCGGCGATGGTGGTGGAGGCAGATATAATAGGGTCTTTTAAGAGACTCTTGGATAGGTTCATGGAGCTTAGAAAAATAGAGGGCTATGGGTAACCTTAGGTAATTTCTAGTACACGTTCAGCATAGCATTGAGGGCCGAATGGCTTGTATTGTGCTGTAGATTTTCTATGTTTCTATGTAATTCTTGCCTGTTCCTCTGCTGCAAAGTCATTGGTGTGAACGTTCAGATTACCTTTGCATCCCATTAGCTGCCAGCTTTGCTGAGCATCGATAAACATTTGGTTGACTTGCAAAAGGAAAAGAGTGTGAATAAAGGGGGACTTCCCTGGTTGGCTGCAGGTGACTGGTGGTTTTCTGCAGGGGTCAGTGTTGGGACCTCTGCTTTTCACATTATATATTAATGATTTGGATAATGGAATTGATGGTTTTGTAGCCAAGTTTTTGGATGATACAAAGATAGGTGGAGGGGCAGGTAATGTTGAGGAAACAGGGAGTCTGCAGAGAATTTAGACAGATTAGGAGAACGGGCAAAGAAGTGGAAAATTGAGTACAGTGCAGGGAGGTGTATGGTCATGCACTTTGCTGTAAGGAGTAAAGACCAACATAGTTTTCTAAATGGGAAGAAAATTCAGAAAACGGAGGTGGAAAGGGACTTGGAACTCCAAATGCAGGATTCCCTAAAGGTTAACTTGCAGGTTAATTTGGTGGTAAGGAACGAAAATGCAATGTTGACGTTCATTTCAAGAGGACGAGAATAAAAAAGCAAGGATGTAATGCTGAGGCTTTACAAGGCATTGGTCAGATCACATTTGGAGTATTGTGAGTAGTTTTGGGCCCTTTGTTTAAGAAAGGATATTTTGGCATTGAAGTGGTTCCAGAGGAGGTTCACAAGGATAATCCCAGCATAAGGAGTGTTTGATGGCTCTGGACCTGTACTTGCAGTAGATTGGAAGAATGAGGGGAGATCTCACTGAAATCCATTGAACATCGAAAGGCCTAGATATAGTAGATGTGGGAAGGATGTTTCCTATAGTGGTTGAGTCTAGGACCAGAGCACATGGTCTCAGAATAGGGGACGGCCATTTCAAACAGAGATGAGGAATTTTCTTAGTCAGGTGGTGATGAATCTGTGGAATATATTGCAACAGGGGGCCTTGGAGACCAAGTTTTTGGGTATATTTAAAGCAGACCTTGACAGATTTTTGATGAGCAAGAGTGTCAAACATTACGGGGAGAAGGCAGGAGAATGGGATTAAGAGGGATAATAAGTCAGTCATGATGGACTGATGGAGCAGACTTAATGGTCTAATTCTGCTCCCATGTGTGATGCTCTTAAAGGCCAAGTTGTCATTTTCAAGCATGCACGGAAATTATTAGAGGCTGGGAGCCACCCGACCTCTGGAGTTCATTGGCTGGCTCCCCTTTGTCAGATGTTTATTATTCATTGAAGCATGATGGTTAGGTTTGAGTCCACATTTTCATTTTTAACTTTTAGTTTCATCTGTTCTTGCTGTAAAATTTAGCTTATGAAATCTTCGTAAGGATTTTCCAATCAGATTGGTTGATATGACGGGCAATAACCTTGAAGACCGTGTTAGAGATCTGGAGCAGCAGCTGGATTACTTTTGGCTTGTACGGGAGAGTGAAGAGATAATCCACCAGAGTTACAGGGAAGTGGTCACCCCAGAGTTGCAGGAGGCGAGTAGCTGGGTGACTGTTGGGAGAAATGGAAATGTGAATAGGCAGTTAGCACAGAGCAGCGCTGTGGCCATTCCCCTCAATAATAAGTATACCCTTTTGGATACTGTTGTGGGGGATGAGACCAGGTTACTAGCACTGAGCATGGGTCTGTAGTGTAGAAGGGAAAGAGGGAGAAGAGGGGAGCAATAGTGATAGGGGACTCAGTAGTCAGAGGAACAGACAGGAGATTTTGTGGACATTGACAGGACACCCGGATGGTATGTTATCTCCCGGGTGTCAGGGTCAGGGACGTCTTGGATCGTGTCCACAGCATTTTGGAGAGGGAGAAAGAGCAGCCAGATGTCTTGGTATATATTGGTACCAAGACATAGGAAGGAAAAGCAATGGGGGTCCTGAAGAGAGAATTTAGAGAGCTAGGCAGAAAGTTGAGAAGCAGGACGTCCAGGGTAGTAATATCTGGATTGCTACCTGTGCCCCACATGCCAGAGAGGATAGAAGCAGGATGATTTGGTAGTAGTAGTAGTAGTAGTAGTAGTAGTGGTAGTAGTCATACTTTATTGATCCTGGGGGAAATTGGTTTTCGTTACAATTGCACCATAAATAATAAATAGTAATAGAACCATGAATAGTTAAATAGTAATATGTAAATTATGCCAGTACATTATGAAATAAGTCGTTCAGGGTTATACACTTGGTTCTATTTTAGGTTCCTCTCTTCCTTTTGATTCGAAACGCCTTAAGCAGGTCTCTAACCCGATAGTTAAATATGCTTTGCGCATTTGGTTTCAATTCAGAAAATTTTTTGATCTTAATCAATTCGGGTTAGCGATTCCTATTTTAGGTAACATATTTTTTCCTCCCTCTTTTACGGATCGCGCTTTTCAAACTTGGAAGACTAAGGGTATTTTACGGTTTTTGGATTTATTTTTAGATGGTTCCCTTATGTCTTTTGAACAATTATCTAATAAATATAACTTATCAAGAATACATTTTTTTAGATATTTACAAGTTAGAAATTTCCTAAGTACTATACTTTCTTCCTTTTAGGAAAGCTCCATTTGATAAGATTAGGGTAGATTGGGAACGGTCGGGATTGAGGACGTGATTTCTTTTTTTTTCCATTGATATATATAAAATCTAGTATACTATTATGTTATCTTGGTTTCTTATGCTTAAATTACATTGTTTGTAGTATTTTCTTTTTGGTATTGTTATCTTTTGGAATTTTATTATACTTTAACATTGTATTAATGTTTATATGGCTTACCTTTTTTGTATACTTACTCAATAAAAAGATTTAAAAAGAAAGAAAGAAATAAGTCCAGGACCAGCCTATCGGCTCAGGGTGTCTGATCCTCCAAGAGAGGAGTTGTAAAGTTTGATGGCCACAGGCAGGAATGACTTCCTATGACGCTCTGTGCTGCACCTCGGAGGAATAGGCTCTGGCTGAATGTACTCCTGTGCCCACCCAGTACATTATGTAGTGGATGGGAGACATTGACCAAGATGGCATGCAACTTAGACAGCATTCTCTTTTCAGACACCACCATGAGAGAGACCAGTTCCATCCCCACAACATCATTGGCCTTACGAATGTATTTGTTGATTCTGTTGGTGTCTGCTACCCTCAGCCTGTTGCCCCAGCACACAACAGCAAACATGATAGCACTGGCCACCACAAACTCGTAGAACATCCTCAGCATCATCCGGCAGATGTTAAAGGACCTCAGGAAATAGAGACGGCTCTCACCCTTCTTGTAGACAGCCTCAGTGTTCTTAGACCAGTCCAGTTTATTGTCAATTCATATCCCCAGGTATTTGTAATCCTCCACCATGTCCACACTGACCCCCTGGATGGAAACAGGGGTCACCGGTACCTTAGCTCTCCTCAGGTCTACCACCAGCTCCTTAGTCTTGAGGTGAACTAATATTCTTGCGGACAGGTTTCTTAGAGCTGTTGGGGAGGGTTTAAACTAATTTGCCAGGGGGTGGGAACCAGAGTGAAGGGACCTAGGATAGGGCAGATGGTAAAAAAAGCAAAGGTAGAGTGCAGTCAGACTGTCAGGAAGGGCAGGCAGATGACAGGACAAAATTGCAGCCAGCAGGGTGAGAATCAGTGCATTAGGGATGCAGAATCAAAATGGGTAGCAAATATAGTACTCAAAGTGTTATATGTTAATTTACAAAGAATAAGAAATAAGGTGGATGATCTTGTTGCACTTTTACAGATTGTCAGGTGTGTTGTTGTGACCATCACTGAATCGTGGCTGAAGGATGGCTGTAGTTGGGAGCTGGATGCCCAAGGTTACACATTCTATTGGAGGAATAGGAAGGTAGGCAGAGGGGGTGGCGTGGCATGGCTCTGCTGGTAAAGAATGGCATCAAATCAGTAGAAAGATGTGACATAGGATCGGAGGATACTGAATCTTTGTGGGTTGAGTTAACAAACTGCAAGGGTAAAGGGACCCTAATAACAGTTATATACAGGCCTCCCAACAGCAGCTGGAATGTGGACCACAGATTACAAAGGGAAATAGAAAAGGCGAGTCAAAAGGGCAATATCATGGGAGATGTTAACATGCAAGTCGATTGGGAAAATCAAGTTGGTAATGGATCTAAAGAGAGTGAGTTTGTTGAAAGCCTACGAGATGGCTTTTTAGAGCAGTTTGTTGCTGAGCCTACCTGGGGATTAGCTATACCAGGGAATAGATTGGATGTTATGTGATGAACCGGAGGCGATGAGGGAACTTAGGGTAAAAGAACCCTCAGGTGACAGTGATCACAGTATAATTGAGTTCCACTTGAAATTTGGTAAGAAGAAAGTAAAGCCTGATGTAGAAGTATTTCAGTGGAGTAAAGGAAATTACAGTGGTATGAGAGAGGAGTTGATCAAAGTAAATTGGAAGGAGATGCTGGCAGGGATGACAGCAGAGCAGCAATGGTGTGAGGGTTTTAGGGGAAAAATAAGGAAGGTTCAGAATAGATTATTCCAAAATTTAGAAATTCTCAAATGGCAGCATAGTACAACTGCGGCTGACGAGGGAAGTCAAAGTTAAGTTAAAAGCAAAAGAGAGGGCATACAACAAAGCAAAAATTAGTGGGAAGATAGAGGATTGGGAAGCTTTTAAAAACCACAGAGAGCAACTAAAAGGATCATTAGGAAGGAAAAGATGAAATATGAAAGAAGCCAGCAATCAGTATCAAAGTGGATAGAACAAGCTTTTTCAAGTATGTGGAAACCAAAAGACAGATGAGAGTGGATATAGGACCGCTAGAAAATGAGGCTGGAGAAATAATAACGGGACGAGGAGATGGCAGATGAACTAAATGAGTACTTTATACCAGTCTTCACTGTGGAAGACATTAGCAGTGTACCAGATGTTGAGGGGTGTAAGGGAAGAGAAGTGAGTGCAGTTACTGTTACAAAAGAGAAGATGCTCAAAAAGCTGAATGAGTGAAGGGTACATAAGTCACATGGAGCAAATACCCTAGGGTTCTGAAAGAGATAGTGGTAGAGATTATGGAGGTATTAGTAATGATCTTTTAAAAATCATTGGATTCTGGCATGGTGCCAGAGGATTGAAAAATTGTAAATGCCACTCCACTCTTTAAGAAAGGAGGAAGGCAGCAGAAAGGAAATTATAGGCCAGTTAACCTAACCTCAGTGGTTGGGAAGATGTTGGAGTCAGTTGTTAAGAATGAGGTTATGGAGTGCTTGGTGATACAGGACAAGATAGTCCAAAGTCAGCATCGTTTCCTTCAGGGAAAATCCTGCCTGATGAACCTGTTGGAATTCTTTGAAGAGATTGCAAGCAGGATAGATAAAGGGGATGCAGTGGATGTTTTATGTTTGGACTTTCAGAAAACCTCACGCAAAGTGCCACACATGAGGCTGCTTACCAAGTTAAGAGCCTATGGCATTACAGGAAAGTTACTGCCAAACTTACAATATTGGCTGATTGGTAGGAGGCAGCAAGTGGGGATAAAAGGATCCTTTTCTGGTTGGCTGTCAGTAATTAGTGGTGTTCTGCAGGGGTCAGTGTTGGGACTGCTTTTTATGCTGTATATAAGTGATTTATATGATGAAATAGATGGCTTTGTTGCCAAGTTTGCAAATGATATAAAGATTGGTGGAAGGGCAGGTAGAGTTGAGGAAACAGGTAGAAGGACTTGGAGAGATTAGGAGAATGGGCAGGAAAATGGCAAACGGAATACAATGTTGGAAAGTCATGTACTTTGGTAGTAGAAATAAATGTGCAGATTATTTTCTAAATGGGGAGAAAATCTAAAATTCTGAGATGCAGTGGTGAGGATGGCAAATGCAATGTTAGTATCCATTTCAAAAAGTCAAGAATGCAAGAGCAGGGATGTGATGCTGAATCTTTATAAAGCACTGGTGAGGCCTCACCTTGAGTATTGTGAACAGTTTTGGGTTCCTTTTCTAAGAAAAGATGTGCTGGTATTGGAGAGGGTTCAGAGGATGAATCCGGGAATGAAAGGGTTATCATACGAGGGATGTTTGATAGCTCTGGGTCTATACTCGCTGGAATTTAGAAGGATGAGGGAGAATCTCGTTGAAATCTTTCGAATGTTGAAAGGCCTAGACAGAGTAGATGTGGAAAGGATGTTTCCCATGGTGTGGGAGTCTTGGACAAGAGGGCACAGCTTCAGGGTAGAGGGACGTCCATTTAAAACTGAGATGTGGAGAAATTTCTTTAGCCAGCCATTACAGAATTTGTGAAATTTGTTACCACAGGCAGCAGTGGAGACCAGGTTATTGGGTGTGTTTAAGGCAGAGCTTGATGGGTTCTTGATTGGACAGGGCATCAAAGATTACGGGGAATAGCTGGGGTAAATGGTTTGACATGGATATTGTGTTGAATGGATTAGTTCTGTGCTGTGTATGTCTGTCTCTGGATGTTCTCTCCTCCAGTGCTATTTACATTGTGATGCACTGGTGTGTTTGCGTTAAGTCCCTTCAGGCAATTTGGATATCATAGTAATGTGCTGTGTCAGGTTGTGGAGATGTTTGTCATTGCACAGGGGCTTAATTGCATCTTGCAGATTAAATGTTTGTTTGTACTGCATTTTGCTAGGATACGTTTTTGTTGTGCTTCACTGGTGTGCATCTTTGTGGCATTTTGCAGGAATGAGTTTTCAATGCATTTCACTATGGTGCTTTTTTTTGTTGCATTCAGAATGAGAGCACCCGCCCTTGGTTATATCTTGGTGCATTGGGTAGCTTGTGTGTCTCGTTTTATGCGTATGCATACTTGCTTGTGTCACATTTTGTTGGGCTAGGTTGTCACAATATTGCTGTGGTGTGCTTGCTTCACATGTCATCGGGCACACTGGCATTGTATTTCATTGGGCCATTTATGAGGCATCACACCAGAGATTGTTTTCCTGCCATTTCAGCTGGTCATAATATCATTGGAATGCATCGGGATATGTTTTCTTTGCAATGTGCTGCGAGATGTTGTCTGGTTGTATTGGGAATGAATGTCAGGTTAAGTCAGGGAACATGCATTTCATTGCAATGCTGTTTCCGTTGTACATGCATTGCATTGGGGTACATTTACACTGCATTACATCACATTGCATTGAGGCATATGTTTTTCATTTTGTTTTGGGACAAGTTTGCATCTTATTATTTTACAGAGCTTGTGTCTAGTTGCACCAGGTAGTGAGGTCGCATCACATTGTCAGGATCCATCTGTGTCACATTGCATTGGGATGATGTATCTCATTGTCTCATTATTTGTATAATGTTTGGGGTCTGTTGTGTAACATCAGGACATTGTATCAGGTTGTCTCTGGGCAATTTCTGTTGAGTTGTAATGCAGTATGTTTTCTCTCTTTATATCTGGATGCACTGTTTATTATATTGCATTGGGATGTGTTTGTTTAAAATTGTTTTGGGGATATTTTGCTTAGGTTGTATTATGGTGGAATTGCATTGTAAACATTTTAGGTGTATTTGGGCCGAGTTCTTTTGTGAAGTGTTTGTGACTAGTTGTGTCGGGGCACATTTGGAGCAGATTTGCGTTTGGGTGAGCATACTTTGGGGTTTTTGTGGGGTCATTTTATTTGGATCACATCAGTGTACCCTTGGGTTGCTAGGGCACATTTGTATTAAGTTGTATTGTGGCATGTTTGTGTTGCAGTGCTTGCATATCAGGTTGTATCAGTTCACAGTAGGTTCTGGTAATGCCAGCTACATTTACAGTAGAGCATTATGGGGTTCTTGTTGCAAAGTACCCCTGACATAGGTTAGCCATAAACTTGAACAAGGTTTAAAGGTCTACTCCTGCTTTTATGTATTACTTCCTTAGTTATATTTTGTACTTGAAAAGTAGTGACCGCTAGAATGTTTGATGGTGGGAAACTCATCTTGGAAAATTTTTTGAAGACCTGCTATCCTGCCTAAGTGGCTTGTTTTAATATGTGCACTTAAGTGGTAACTATCAGATACTGTAGCACCATAAAGCCAGAATCTCTCTTTGCTGACATTCACTGTAGAATACCACACCAGATTCTCCTGCCTCTGAGGGTAAACTGAACTGCTGCATTTCTGGAAATCATCTAACACTGGACATTGGTTGTATTAATCCTCTGAGTCTTGGGACAAAATTTTTGCTCTTAAACTTCTATTTTTCTTTGCAGGTTATTATGCTCGTGTAAAAGCAGTGAATTTATTACTGGATGCTTTTGTAAAGAAAACCAACTGTGATTGTCAAGTTCTAAACCTGGGCGCAGGCTTGGACACAACTTTTTGGAGACTGAAGGTATTAATGGGCTAGTTATAATGGTCATAATTTTTACGTACTCACATTAGTTAGTGGCTGTGTAGTTTGTTTGGATGAAGTGATCAGTCAAACAACTAGACCAAACACTCAGACATCCCACCTCTCCTGGAAGTTCCGGGAGTCTCCTGCATATTAATAGTGGTTCCCTGATGCCCGCAAATTATATACAAAATCATGGAAATCAATTTTTTTGAGAGCGAGCGCAAGAGAGAAAGCAAAAGAGAAAGTGCGACAGCGACCACGAGAGAGAGAGAGAGAGAGAGCGAGAGCATGCCATGGGAGAATGTTCCAAAAAAAGAAAATATAAAATGTACATCACCCCAGACTACCCTAAAATGTACCCCTGCCTAATAGGGGTCAAAATAATAACAGTGTTGCTCGCTGCGCCGTTTGCAACGGTGACTTTTCTATTGTCCATGGTGGGTTAAAATATAAAAAACATGTTGAGGTGAGTTTAACAGGCGTCATTCATTCATTAGCATAGCTAACATTATTTATACTAGCTGGCTAGCTGCTAAGGAGCTACTCTATTGCAAACATCCCACCTCTCCCGGAAGTTCCAGGAGTCTCCTGCAAATTGATGGTGCTACTTCCCTGAAATGAGTTTTTGCAGGGTGGGATGTCTGAACACTTCACAAAAGGACTCTGCCCAAATACACCCAAAATGTTTACAATGCAATTCCACCATAATATAACCCAAGCAAAATATCCCCAGAACAATTTTAAACAAACACGTCCCAATGCAATATAACAAGCAGTGCATCCAGATATAAAGGGAGAAAACGTACTGCATTACAGAGGATCTTATTTGTTTCTGGACATGTCAAGTTTGAATGTAATCTATGCAATTGTAAACTGCCATGACTCCTTTGCAGGTAGTTCTTTGTATATTAGGACCTGCTTACACCATACAGAACAAAAACAAACCCTTTGGCCCACCTTGTGAATGCTCACTATCATATCCCAATGTATATTACAGAGAAACAAGACTTGAAGCAATGGGTCAAGCAGCATCTGTGGAGACAAAAGGTTGCATGCTATTTCACCTCCCCTTGCCATTCCTATATTGATCTGTTCTTGGTCTTCTCTAAAGTCACAGGTGATGCCAAATGCAAATTGATCGAATCTTCATACTCTGCTTGGGTAGTTTGCACCCAATGGTCTGAAGATAGTTTTTCCTAATTTCAGGTAACCCACTCTCTCTCTCTCTCTCTCTCTGTGTGGGCGCATGGCCTAGTGGTTAAGGCACTCTGCGACAACACTGGTGCCAAGCTGTATGGGTCCTAATGCCCTTTCCTTTCTCAACATCGGTGTCATGGAGAGGGGAGACTTGCAGCATGGGCAACTGCTGGTCTTCCATACAACCTTGCCCAGGCCTGCGCCCTGGAGAGTGAAGATCCATGGTCTCGCAAGACTAACGGATGCCTTTAACTCTCTCTGTGTTTCTTTCACAATTCCACCAACCCACCCAAGTGTTGTCTTCCTTTGTTCACCTTTCCCCTCAGCCTCTTCTGCTCTATGAAAAATAAACATAGCCTATCTAGTCAAATAACTGAAACACCCCAACCCAGAAAACAATGTGAATCTCCTCCAGTGCGATTACGTCCTTTCTGTAGTATTGTAACCAGAACTGCATGTAGCTTAACTGATGTTTGATAATTTTGTACCACGTCTACCAAGCTCTTGTATTCTATGCCCAGTTAATCAAGGCAAGTATTTCATATGTATTCTTCATATGTCGTCTGCCACTTTTAGGGGTATGCTGGCTTTATACTAGGTTCCCTCTTTTTCACTACTTACCCAGGCCCAGCCATTCAGGTTGTATGTACTAATTTTGCCAAAATATAGCAGCTGGCACATACCAAGATTAAACTCCTTCTTTCATTGCTCCACCTAACTTACCAGCTGAACTATATAACCCCGTAATGTAAGGCTATCACAGCCACCAACTAGACATACAAGCAGATCTGTAAACTTTACAGCTTTACAGACTTCCAGTCAGAAAAGCAATACTCTGCAATTACCAATTACAAACCCACTTTAGATCCAACTTGCTAATTTAGCTTGGATTCCATGTGTTTCGATTTTTGGTGCTAAGCTCATTAAAATAAGGGTTTGTACCAGATGGCATGTTCATTAGAAAACATTTTAGCAATAACCTTAACCTGAGTGAATGTGAGTGAAAGTAAGAAACCGGAAGGGAGCAATCACTTTATTGGGTGCATTCCACACCCACACCCCAATATCAACAAAAACACTGCGATATCAACAAAAACTCGGATGGTCTGTTGCCTCCCTGGTGCCAAGGTCCGCTATATCTCGGATTGAGTTCTCGGTATTCTCAAGAGGGAGGGTGAGCAGCCGGATGTCGTGGTCCATGTAGGGACTAATGACGTGGGTAGGAAGAGTGAGGAGGTCCTGAAAGGTGAGTTTAGGGAGTTAGGCTCCAAGTTAAAGGACAGGACCTCTAGGATAGCAATCTCAGGATTGCTACCAGTGCCACGTGCAGGCGGGTTTAGAAATAGTAAGAGCGCAGATCAACATGTGGCTGAAGACATGGTGCAGGATGGAGGGCTTCAGATTTATAGATAATTGGGCAGTTTTCCAGGGAAGGTGGGACCTGTTCCGGCGGGACAGTCTACATCTGAACTGGAGGGGGACAAATATTTTTGCAGGTAAATTTGCTAGGGAGGCTCCAGTGGATTTAAACTAGATACGAGGGGGGAGGGGAACCAGGGTGTAGGAACAGATGTAGGGAAGAAGGAAGAAAAAGAAAATAGTAAAGTTGTTTGCACCATTAGTGATAAACAGAGAGTAAGAGGTGGAAAATTTCTTAAATGCATTTATTTTAATGCTAGGAGCATTATAAGAAAGGTGGATTAGCTTAAAGCATGGATTGATACCTGGAAGTATGATGTGGTAGCTATTAGTGAAACATGGTTACGGGAGGGGTGTGATTGGCATCTAAATATTCCTGGATTTAATTGCTTCAGGTGTGATAGAATGGGAGGGACAAGAGGGGGAGGTGTTGCATTGCTTGTCAGAGAAAATATTACAGCGCTGCTCTGTCAGTATAGATTAGAGGGCTCATCTAGGGAGGCTATTTGGGTGGAATTGAATGGGAAAGGTGTAGTAACTCTTATGGGGGTGTATTATAGACCACCAAATGGGGAGAGAGAATTGGAGGAGCAAATTTGTAAGGAGATAGCAGATATTTGTAGTAAGCATAAGGTTGTGATTGTGGGAGATTTTAATTTTCCACACATAGACTGGGAAGCCCATACTGTAAAAGTGCTGGATGGTTTGGAGTTTGTAAAATGTGTGCAGGATAGTTTTTTTGCAGCAATACATAGAGGTACCAACCAGAGAAGGGGTAACGGATCTCTTGTTAGGGAATGAGATAGGTCAGGTGACGGAGGTTTGTGATGGGGAGCACTTCGGGTCCAGTGATCACAATGCTATTAGTTTCAATATAATTATGGAGAAGGATAGGTCTGGACCCAGAGTTGAGATTTTTGATTGGAGAAAGGCTAACTTTGAGGAGATGCAAAAGGATTTAGAAGGAGTGGATTGGGACAATTTGTTTTATGGGAAGAATGTAATAGAGAAGTGGAGGTCATTTAAAGGTGAAATTTTGAGAGTACAGAATCTTTACGTTCCTGTTACATTGAAAGGAAAGGTTAAAAGTTTGAGAGAACCATGGTTTTCAAGGGATATTGGAAACTTGGTTCGGAAAAAGAGAGATATCTACAATAAATATAGGCAGCATGGAGTAAAGGAGGTGCTCGAGGAATTTAAAGAATGTAAAAAGAATCTTAAGAAAGAAATTGGAAAAGCTAAAAGAAGATATGAGGTTGCTTTGGCAAGTGAGGTGAAAATAAATCCCAAGGGTTTCTACTGTTATATTAATAGCAAAAGGATAGTGAGGGATAAAATTGGTCCCTTAGTGAATCAGAGTGGACAGCTATGTGTGGAGCCAAAAGAGATGGGGTAGGTTCTGAACAATTTCTTTTCTTCGGTGTTCATTAAGGAGAAGGATATTGAATTGTGTAAGCTAAGGGAAACAGGTAGGGTAGTTATGGAAAATATGATGATTAAAGAAGAGGTAGTACTGCAGCTTTAAGGAATATAAAGGTGGATAAGTCTCCGGGTCCTGACAGGATATTCCCTAGGACTTTGAGGGAAGTTAGTGTGGAAATAGCAGAGGCTCTGACAGAAATATTTCAAATGTCATCAGAAAAGGGGATGGTACCGGAGGATTGGCGTATTGCTCATGTTGTTCCATTGATTAAAAAGGGTTCTAAGAGTAAACCTAGCAATTATCGGCCTGTGAGTTTGACATCAGTGGTGGGTAAATTGATGGAAGGTATTCTTAGAGATGGTATATATAATTATCTGGATAGACAGGGTCTGATCAGGAACAGTCAACATGGATTTGTGCGTGGAAGGTCATGTTTGACAAATCTTACTGAATTTTTTGAAGAGGTTACTAGGAAAGTTGACGAGGGTATAGCGGTGGATGTTGTCTGTATGGACTTCAGTAAGGCCTTTGACAAGGTCCCACATGGAAGGTTGGTTAGGAAGGTTCAATCGTTAGGTATTAATACTGAAGTAGTAAAATGGATTCAGCAGTGGCTGGATAGGAGGTGCCAGAGAGTGGTGGTGGATAACTGTTTGTCAGATTGGAGGCCGGTGACTAGTGGTGTGCCTCAGGGATCTGTACTGGGTCCAATGTTATTTGTCATATACATTAATGATCTGGATGATGGGGTGGTAAATTGGATGAGTAAGTATGCAGATGATACTAAGATAGGTGTAGTTCTGGATAATGAAGTAGGTTTTCAAAGCTTGCAGAGAGATTTAGGCCAGTTAGAAGAGTGGGCTGAAAGATGGCAGAAGGAATTGAATGCTGATAAATGTGAGCTGCTACATTTTGGTAGGACTAATTAAAATAGGACATACATGATAAATGAAAGGGCATTGAAGAATGCAGTAGAACAGAGAGATCTAAGAATAATGGTGCATAGTTCCCTGAAGGTGGACTCTCATGTGGATAGGGTGGTGAAGAAAGCTTTTGGTATGCTGGCCTTTATAAATCAGAGCATTGAGTATAGGAGTTGAGATATAATGTTGAAATTGTACAAGGCATTGGTAAGGCCAAATTTGGAGTATTGTGTACAGTTCTGGTCACTGAATTATAGGAAAGATGTCAACAAAATAGAGAGAGTACAGAGTAGATTTACTAGAATGTTACCTGGGTTTCATCACCTAAGTTACAGAGGAAGGTTGAACAAGTTGGGTCTTTATTCTTTGGAGAGTAGAAGGTTGAGGAGGGACTTGATAGAGGTATTTAAAATTATGAGGGGGATAGAGTTGACGTGGTTAGGCTTTTTCCATTGAGAGTGGGGGAGATTCAAACAAGAGGACACGAGTTGAGAGTTAAAGGGCAAAAGTTTAGGGGTAACATGAGGGGGAACTTCTTTACTCAGAGAGTGGTAGCTGTGTGGAACGAGCTTCCAGCAGAAGTGGTTGAGGCAGGTTCGATGTTGTCGTTTAAAGTTAAATTGGATAGCTATATGGACAGGAAAGGAATGGAGGGTTATGGGCTGAGTACAGGTCGGTGGGATTCGGTGAGAGTAAGAGTTCGGCACGGACTAGAAGGGCCGAGATGGCCTGTTTCCGTGCTATAATTGTTATATGTTTATGGTTATATGATTGTGAGGCAAATTTTGGAAAGATGAAAAAATAAAAGGGTTGTTCTCGTGTCTTGAACTTCCTTAATATTCATTGGCACACCTCAGTGCAAAATGTTTAGATGAGGCAGAATTTCTTACATGAAGGCAGAAAGGATTTCTGACACAGTATGTAGACAGGCTGACTAGAGGAGAGGCTATTGTGGATCTGGTACTAGACAATTAATCTGGTCTGGTGACAGATCTCTTCGTGGGTGAGCATTTCAGAGACAGTTACCACAGCTCTCTGGTATTTGCATAGCCTTGGAGAGAGATAGGAGCAGACAGTATTGGAAAATATTTAATTGGGGGAGAGAAAATTATGATGCTATTAGGTAGGAACTTGGGAATGGATGTACTCAAGGAAATGGACAGTATAAATGTGGACACGAGGAATTCTGCAGATGCTGGAAATTCAAGCAACTCACATTAAAGTTGCTGGTGAACGCAGCAGGCCAGGCAGCATCTCTAGGAAGAGGTACAGTCGACGTTTCAGGCCGAGGCCGGTGGAGGTAGTTTAGGGAGCATGCGCATAGGTTCCTGGGTAGGTTTGTCCCATTGAGGCAGGGAAAGGATGGTAGAATGAAGGAACCGTGGCTGACAAGAAATATGGACAATCTAGTTGAGAGGAAGAACAAAGCATGCTTCAAGTTTAGGAAGCAAGAATCAGACAGGGCTCTTGAGAATAATAAGGCAGCCCACAAGGATTTTAAGAATTGACTTGGGTTAGCTGGAAGGAGACATGAGAAAGCCTAAAGTGAAAAACAGGAGCATGACTAAAATGACAGTAGGACTGATTAGGGATAAAAGGGGAAATGTGTCCCTGGAGTCAGAAGAGGTCCTGAATGAACATTTTGCTTCAGTATTCACCAATGAGAGGAACCTTGATGAATGTGAGGTCAGCACAGAGCAAGCTGAGATGCTGGAATGTGTTGACATGAAGAAAGAGGATGTGCTGGAATCTTTGGAAAATATTAGGATAGATAATGTGCCTGGAGCCAGACAAGATGTACTCCAGGTTACTACGGGAACCACCATAGAAACTACAGCACAGAAACAGGCCTTTTGGCCCTTCTTAGCTGTGCCGAACCATTTTCTGTCTAGTGCCACTGACCTGCACATGGACCATATCCCTCCATACACCTCCCATCCATGTATCTGTCCAATTTATTTTTAAATGTTAAAAAAGAACCCGCATTTACCACCTCATCTGACTGCTCATTCTATACTCCCACCACTCTCTGTGTGAAGAAGCCCCCCCTAATGTTCCCTTTAAACTTTTCCCCCCTCACCCTTAACCCATGTACTCTGGTTTTTTTCTCCCCTTGCCTCAGTGGAAAAAGCCTGCTTGCATTCTCACTATCTATACCCATCATAATTTTATATACCTCTATCAAATCTCACCTCATTCTTCTACGCTCCAGGGAATAAAGTCCTAACCTATTGAACCTTTCTCTGTAACTGAGTTTCTCAAGTCCCGACAACATCCTTGTAAACCTTCTCTGCACTCTTTCAACCTTATTTATATCCTTCCTGTAATTTGGTGACCAAAACTGAACACAATACTCCAGATTCAGCCTCACCAATACCTTATAGAACCTCATCATACCATTCCAGCTCTTATACTCAATACTTTGATTAATAAAGGCCAATGTACCAAAAGCTCTCTTTACGACCCTATCTACCTGTGACGCCACTCTTAGGGAATTTTGTATCTGTATTCCCAGATCCCTCTGTTCCACTGCACTCCTCAGTGCCTTACCATTAACCCTGTATGTTCTACCTTGGTAGCAAGGGAAAAGATTGCTGCAGCTGTGGTTATGATTTTACATCCTCACTGTGACAGAAGTAGTGTCAGAGGATTGGAGGCTGACAAATGTTATTGCTTTGTTCAGGAAAGATAATAGACATGATCCTGGGAATTGCAGACCAGCGAGACACTGGTGAGCAACCTGTTGGAAAAGATTCTTAGAGACAGGATTTACAAACATTTGGAGAATCTTAGTCTTATTAGGGATAGTCAACTTGGCTTTGTGAATGGCAGGTTGTACCTCACGAAGCTGATTGAATTCTTTGACGAAATAACAAAATGTAAAGATGAAAGAAGATTGGTGGATGTGATGCACATGGATTTTATTAAAAGCAACACACACAAAATGGTGGAGGAACTCAGCACGTCAGGCAGCATCTATGGAAATAAATAAACAATTGATGTTTCGGGCTGAGATCCTTGTTCAGGACTGGCAAGGAAGGAAGAAGACGTAAGAACAAAAGATGTAGGGGAGGAAGGATAGCTGGAAGGTGATTGGTGAAGCCAGGTGGATAGGAAAGGTAAGGGGCTGGATAGGAAGGACTCTGATAGAAGACCATAGGAAAAAGAGAAAGGAGGAAGCGATAGGCAGGTGACAAGAGGTAAGAAGGCGGAGTGGGAAATAGAAGAAGAGGGGATGGGGAGGATTTTTTTTACTGGAAGGAGAAATTGATATTCATGCCATCAGGTTGGAGTCTGCTCAGATAGATTATAAGGTGTTGCTCATCCACTCTGAGAGTGGCCTCATAATGGTGCAAGAGGAGGCCATAGATTGACAGGTAGGAAAGGGAATTGGAATTAAAATGCTTGGCCACCCACCGGGAAGTTCTGCTTTTGGCGGATGGAGCGAGGTGCTTGACGAAGCGGTTCTCCCAATTTACAATGGGTCTCACCAATGTACAGTAGGCTGCATCGGGAGCAGCAGATTATCCCAGCAGATTTTCAGGTGAAGTATTGCCTCACCTCAAAGGACTTTATGACCCTGAATGGAGGAGAGAAAGGTGGTGAATGGGCAGGTGTAATTCTTTGGCTGCTTGCAGGGATAAGTGCCGGGAGAGTGATTAGTGGGGAGGATCAAATGCAAATGGGAATCACGGAGGGAGCAATCCCTGCGGAAAGAGAGGGAGGTAAACGTGTTTGGTGGTAGGATCCCTTTGGAGATGGTGGAACTTGCAGAGAATGATATGTTGGATGTGGAGGCTCCTGGGGTGATAAGTAAGGACAAGAGAAGCTCTATCACTGGTAAGGTGGCAGAAAGATGGGGATGTTCAGGAAATGTAGGAGATGCGGGTGAGGACAACTTCCACATGGTTGGCTCATTCAGAAACTCACAAGGCATGGGATTTAGGAAACGTGTCTGCATGGATTCAGAATTGGCTTGCCGAGAGACAGCAAAGGATGGTAGTAGATGAAGGTCAGTTTTCCACAGAGATCTATTCTGGGATGCCTGCAGTTTGTGATTTTTATAAATAATTTGGATGGGGAAGTTGAATGGTGGGTTAATAAGTTTGCAGATGATATGAGGATTGGTGGTGGTGTGGATAATGTAGAGGGTTGTCGTAATTTACAACGGAACATGATACGATGCAGAGCTGGGTTGAGAAGTGGCAGATGGTTTAATTATGGAAAAGTGTGAAGTGATTCATTTTGGAAACTTCAACTTGAAGGTAGAATACAGATTGAATTCTAGGCATTGTGGAGGAACAGAGGGATCTTGAGCTTCATATTCATTAATTCCTCAAACTTGCAGTGCGAGTTGATAGCGTCTTTAGAAAGGTACGTGGTATGTTGACATTAATTTAGTTGGGGAATTGAGCACCATCATAGAGCGTAGAACAGTACAGCACAGGAACATGCCCTTCAGGCCACAGTGTTTCTAAAAAGTAAATCAACCCCACCCCCAAAAAATACTAATGCCTCCTACCTACATGATGGCCATATTCTTCCATCTTCCTCACATTCATGTGCCTATCTAAATGTCTCTTAAAAGCCTCTAATGTATATGCCTCTACAACCATACCAGGCAGCGCATTCCAGGCATCCACCACTTTCTGAGTAAAAATATTTACCCCTCACGTTCCCCTTGAACCCATCCCCTTTCACCTTCAATGCATGCCCTCTGATATTTGACATTTTGACCCTGGGAAAATGATATTCCCTGTCTACTCTATTTATGCCAGAAAGCAGCTGATTGGGCAATCGAGGTCAGGTGACCAAGCATTTTGAAAAGCTCAAACAGCTTAAATAGAAGGGTAGCTCAAGTGGAGCGGCCTGTGGAAAGCGGCCAGTGAGTGAGTGGGCCAGTGAAGGAGTGGAGCTTTGAGGCTTTGACTTGAGAGGCTTCGACGAGAAGAGGCGGAGGACAAGCTTGCTGACAGTTAGTTTTTACAATGTCTCCTGAGATGGTGATGTGGCAGTCTTGGGGGAACTCCCCTCTCCCGCAGAGTCATATCTGCCAGAAGTGCGTACGGCTGGGCGATCTGGAAGACCATGTAAGGAAGCTGGAGCAGCAGCTGGATGACCTTCGACTCATAAGGGAGAATGAGGCAGTCATAGATGAGAGCTACAGGGAGGTAGTCATACCTAGGCTGTCGGAAGCAGGTCATTGGGTGACAGTCAGAGGGGAGAAAGTGAAGGTGAGCAGACAGGTAGTGCAGAGCACCCCTGTAGCCATTCCCCTGAATAATAAGTTTACCGTCCTGGATACTGTTGGCAGGGATGACCGACCAGGTGTGAGCCACGGTGGCAGGGCCTCCGACACTGAGCCTGACCTGGTGGTGTAGAAGGGTGGGACGGACAAGAGGAGAGCTGTCGTCATTGGACACTCTATAGTCAGGGGAGCAGACAGGAGATTTTGTGGACATGAGGACACCTGCATGGTTTGTTGCCTCTCGGGTGCCAGGGTCCTGGATGTCTCTGACCGGGTGCACGACATCCTGGTACAAGAGAGAAAGAAACCAGAAGTCGTGATACATGTTGGTACCAATGACATAGGCACGAAGAGGGATGAGGTCCTGAAGTGTGAGTTTCAGGAACTAAGCAGAAGGCTGAAGAACAGGACCTCAAGGGTGACGTTCTCAGGATTGCTGCTAGTGCTACGTGACAGTGATGGTAAGAATTGGAGGAGATGGCAGTTGAATGCGTGGCTGAGGAGTTGGCGCAGGGAGCAGGGTTTTAGATTTTTGGATCATTGGGATTTCTTCTGGGGAAGGTGGGACATATACAGATTGGATGGGTTGCACCTGAACTCGAGGGGGAGCAATATCCTTGCGGGTAGGTTTGCTAGCATGGTTCGGGAGGGTTTAAACTAATTTGCAAGGGGGATGGGACCCAGAGCGATAGAGCAGTGAAAGAAGTGCATGGAGTAAAGCCAGATCTAACATATAGAGAGGCTTTGAGGAAAGAGAAGCAGAATAAACGGTGTAAAGGTAGTAAGGTAGAAGGGCTGAGGTGTGTGTACCTCAATGCAAGAAGCATCAGGAACAAAGGTGATGAACTGAGAGCTCGGATACATACATGCAATTATGATGCAGTGGCCATTACAGAGGCTTGGCTGGCACCAGGGCAGGAATGGATTCTCAATATTCCTGGATTTCAGTGCTTTAAAAGGGATGGGGGGGAGGGGTGGCATTACTGGTCAGGGATACTGTTACAGCTACAGAAAGGGTGGGTAATGTAGCAGGATCCTTTTTTGAGTCCATATGGGTGGAAGTCGGGAACAGGAAGGGAGCAGTTACTCTATTGTGGGTATTCTAGAGGCTCCCTGGTAGCAGCAGAGATACAGAGGAGCAGATTGGGAGGCAGATTTTGGAAAGGTGCAAAAATAACAGGGTTGTTATCATGGGTGACTTTAACTTCCTTAATATTGATTGGCACCTAATTAGTTCCAAGGGTTTAGATGGGGCAGAGTTTGTTAAGTGTGTCCAGGATGGATTCCTCACACATGTGGACAAGCTGACTAGGGGGAATGCTATACTAGATCTAGTACTAGGTAATGAACCAGGTCAGGTCACAGATCTCTCAGTGGATGAGCATCTGGGGGACAGTGACCACCGCTCCCTGGCCTTTAGCATTATCATGGAAGAGGATAGAATCAGAGAGGACAGGAAAATTTTTAATTGGGGAAAGGCAAATTATGAGGCTATAAGGCTAGAACTTGCGGGTGTAAATTGGGATGATGTTTTTGCAGGGAAATGTACTATGGACATGTGGTCGATCTTTAGAGATCTCTTGCAGGATGTTAGGGATAAATTTGTCCCAGTGAGGAAGATAAAGAATGGTAGGGTGAAGGAACCATGAGTGGCAAGTGATGTGGAAAATCTAGTCAGGTGGAAGAAGGCAGCATACATGAGGTTTAGGAAGCAAGGATCTGATGGGTCTATTGAGCAATGTAGGGAAGCAAGAAAGGAGCTTAAGAAGGGTCTGAGAAGAGCAAGGGGTCATGAGAAGGCTTTGGTGAGTAAGGAAAGTAGGTTCTTCAATTATGTGAAGAAAAAGGATGACAGGAGTGAAGGTGGGAAGATGTGCTTGGAGGCTGTGGAAGTGAGCGAGGTCCTCAATGAATACTTCTCTTCGGTATTCACCAATGAGAGGGAACTTGATGATGGTAAGGACAGTATGAGTGAGGTTGATGTTCTGGAGCGTGTTGATATTAAGGGAGAGGAGGTGTTGGAGTTGTTAAAATACATTAGGACGGATAAGTCCCCGGGTCCTGACGGAATATTCTCCAGGCTGTTCTCTGAAGCTAGGGAAGAGATTGCTGAGCCTCTGGCTAGGATCTTTCTGTCCTCGTTGTCCGCAGGAATGGTACCGGAGGATTGGAGGGAGGTGAATGTTGTCCGTTTGTTCAAAAAAGGTAGTAGGGATAGTCCGGGTAATTATAGACCAGTGAGCCTTACGTCAGTGGTGGGAAAGCTGTTGGGAAAGGTTCTTAGAGGTAGGATCGATGGGCATTTAGAGAATCATGGTCTGATCAGGGACAGTCAGCATGGCTTTGTGAAGGGCAGATCGTGTCTAACAAGCCTGATAGAGTTCTTTGAGGAGGTGACCAGGCATATAGATGAGGGTAGTGCAGTGGATGTGATCTATATGGATTTTAGTAAGGCATTTGAAAAGGTTCCACATGATAGGCTTATTCAGAAAGTCAGAAGGCATGGGATCCAAGGAAGTTTGGCCAGGTGGATTCAGAATTGGCTTGCCTGCAGAAGGCAGAGGGCCATGGTGGAGAGAGTACATTCAGATTGGAGGATTGTGACTAGTGGTGTCCCACAAGGATCTGTTCAGGGACCTCTACTTTTCATGATTTTTATTAACGACTTGGATGTTGGGGTAGAAGGGTGGGTTGGCAAGTTTGCAGACGACACAAAGGTTGGTGGTGTTGTAGATAGTGTAGAGGATTGTCGAAGATTGCAGAGAGACATTGATAGGATGCCTATGATAGGATCATCATGATAGGATGATTGTGGGTTGAGAAGTGGCAGATGGAGTTCAACCCAGAGAAGTGTGAGGTGGTACACTTTGGAAAGACAAACTCCAAGGCAGAGTACAAAGTAAATGTCAGGATACATGGTAGTGTGAAGGAGCAGAGGGATCTCGGGGTACATGTCCACAGATCCCTGAAAGTTGCCTCACAGGTGGATGGGGTAATGAAGAAAGCTTATGGGATGTTAGCTTTCATAAGTCGAGGGATAGGGTTTAAGAGTTGCGATGTAATGATGCAGCTCTATAAAACTCTGGTTAGGCCACACTTGGAGTACTGTGTCCAGTTCTGGTCGCCTCACTATAGGAAGGATGTGGAAGCATTGGAAAGGGTACAGAGGAGATTTACCAGGATGCTGCCTGGTTTAGAGAGTATGCATTATGATCAAAGATTAAGGGAGTTAGGGCTTTACTCTTTGGAGAGAAGGAGGATGAGAGGAGACATGACAGAGGTGTACAAGATAATAAGAGGAATAGATAGAGTGGATTGCCAGTGCCTCTTCCGCAGGGCACCACTTGCTCAATACAAGAGGACATGGCTTTAAGGTAAAGGGTGGGAAGTTCAAGGGGGATATTAGAGGAAGGTTTTTTACTCAGAGAGTGGTTGGTGCGTGGAATGCACTGCTTGAGTCAGTGGTGGAGGCAGATACACTTGTGAAGTTTAAGAGACTACTAGACAGGTATATGGAGGAATTTAAGGTGGGGGGTTATATGGGAGGCAGTGTTTGAGGGTCAGCACAACATTGTGGGCCGAAGGGCCTGTCATTTACTGTACTATTCTGTGTTCTATGCCTCTCATAATCTTATACACCTCTATCAGATCTCCCCTCAGCCTCCACTGATCCAAAGAAAACAACCCACGTTTGTCCAGCCACTCATATAGCACATGCAGTCTAAACCAGGCAGCATCCTGGTAAACCACTTCTGCACTCCCATCAAAGCCTCAATATCCTTCCTATAGTTGGTGACCAAAGCTGTATGCAATACTCGTGGCCTAACCAGTGTTATAAAGTTGCAACATAACATCTTGACTTTTGAACTCAATGCCTCAATTAATAAAAGCAAGCATTTCACAAGCCTTCTTAATCATCTTTCAGCCAGTGTAGCCACTTTCATGGAGCTATAAACTTGGATCCCAAGATCTCTCTGCTTAGCAACATTGTTGAGGGTCTTGCCCTTAACAGTGTACTATCTCCTTGCATTTGCCTGACCAAGATGCAACACCTCACATTTATCTGACTTAAACTCCATTTGCCATTTCTCTGTCCATATCTGCATCTGATCTGTATCACTCTTTATTCTTTGCCAGTTTTCTATACTATCCAGAACTCCACCAATCTTGGTATCATATGCAAACTTACGAACCCACTCATCTACATTTTCATCCAGGTCACTTGTATACATCACAAACAGCAGAGGTCCCATCACAGATCCCTGCAGAACACTGCTAATTACGGACTTCCAGCTCAAATAAGTACCTTCAACCACTACCTTCTGTCTTCTATAGGCAAGCCAGTTCTGAATCCAAAGAGTCAATTTGCTGTGGACCCCATGTATCTTAATCTTCTGGATTAGCCTCCCATGAGGGACTTTGTCGAATGCCTTATTAAAATCCATGTAGCAACATCCACTGCCATACCTTCATCAATCTCTCTCGTCACCTTGTCAAAAAACTCAATCAAGTTGGTAAGACACAACCTGCCCCACACAAAGCTATGCTACTCCCTAACTACCCCTCGAGTCTCCAAATATATCCAAGTATATCCTATCCCTAAGAATTTTCTCCAGCTATTTCCCTACAACTGATGTGAGGCCCAACTCTTCCTTGTCTTGACCTCGAACATATTTGTACACTCAGCACTGATCTGATCCTTAATGTCCTTTTCCTTGGTAAATATTGAAGCAAAGTACTCGTTAAGTACCTCACTCACATTCTCTGTATTTAAACAATGTTCCCCTTTTTATCCTTGAGTGGGTCTACTCTCTCTGTAGTTATCCTCTTGCTCTTGATATATGTAGAGAATGCCTTTATCCTACTTGCCAAGGAATTTTCTTGCTCCCTCCTGGCTTTCCTAATTCCCTTCTTTAGTTCTTTTCTGGCTTCTTTATAATCCTCATGTGCTCCATTTGATCCTAACTTCAGAAGGTTCACATACTTTTTCTTTTTCTTCTTGACTAAGTTCATCACCCCTCTGGACAACCAAGATTCTCTAATCTTTCCATCTGTGTCCTTCCTTCTAACAGGGACATACAGTACCTTTCCTGTACTCTGTGCAATTGATCTTTAAACACCCTTCACATGTCTGATGTGGACTTGCCAGAAAAAAGGTGTTCCCAATTAACTCTTAGTTCCTGCCTAATGCCCTCATACTTTGCCCTACTCTTAATTTAAAACTCTCCTGCAAAGGCTATTCTGAAAGTTAACGAGTTGTGGTCCTTGTTCCTTAACTGCTCACTCACTGAATGATCAGCCACCTGGCCATGTTCATTACCCAACGCCAGGTCCAGTACAGCCCCTCCTCTCTTTGGACCATTCACATATTGATTTAATAAACCCTGCCAGGTACACTTAACAAACTCTGCCGCACCTAAACCCCTTGCAGTCAGAAGGTCCCAATTTATATTAGGGAAGTTGAAATTCCTGCTTGACACCAACCTTGTTATTTTTACAAATTTCCTTAATCTGCTCACATATCTGTTCCTCAATGTCCCAGTAGCAATTGGGAGTTCAAAAGTTATGAGGTAATATTGCACCTCTTTTAAAAAAAAACTCTGGTTAGACTACACTTGGAAGTTTTGTGTTCAGTTCTGGTCGCCTCATTATAGGAAGGATGTGGAAGCTTTAGGAGGGTGTAGAGGAGATTTACCATGATGACGACTGGATTAAAGAGCATGTCTTATGAAGATAACTTGAAATTACTACCGTTTTTCTCTTTCGAGAGAAGGTTGATGGGATGTGACTTGGCAGAGGTGTAGAAGATGATAAGAAGCATAAATCAAGTGGATGGCCGGAGACATTTTCCCAGGGTAGAAATGGCTAATACAAGGGAGCACAAGTTTAAGTGTTGAGAGGAAAGTATGTGGGGATGTCGGGTAGGGTTTTTTATACAGAGTGGTAGGTGTGTAGAACTCCCTGCCAGGGTTGGTAGTAGAGGCAGATATATTGGGGATATTTAGAAAACTCTTAGATAGGCACATGGATGAAAGTAAAATGGAGGCTATATTGGCAGGAAGGTTAGATTGATCTTGGAGTGAGTTAAAGGGTCATCACAACATGATGGGCCAAATGAAAATTAAACTTATCGTTATGGGTGTAATGTGGATTATATGATGACAAAATGGCTTTAATATTCTTGCATACATCTGGATTTCAGTTGATTCAAACACTTTGCCAATAAGTAGTTAAACGTTATATAGCACTTTTTAAAAAGCACTATGTTCCAGGGTACTTCATAGTAAATCATCTGCAAATGATTTTGACACCAAGCCAGGTGCTTGAAAGTTTGGTCCAAGAGTCCAACTTAAATGATTTTTTTTTAGATTATGAGAACGCTCAGTCCTCTTTTATTGTCATTTAGAAATGCATACATGCATTAAGAAATGGTACAATGTTTCTCCGGAGTGATATCACAGAAAACAGGACAGACCAAAGACTAACAGTGACAGAACCACATAATTATAACACAGAGTTACAGCAGTGCAAAGCAATACCATAATTTGATAAAGAACAGAGGGGACTTCCGGTAGCGCTCATGGAGTGAAGTCGCGTTCTTGACTCGCTCCATTACCTCTGAGTTTTTTCTCTCTATGGTCAGCTATACTTTAATTAACCATTAAGGCATCAATTCTTACAATACTTTGAATTAAACTGAATTCTCCGACAATTGGATGATACTTAGATCTGCTATGTCTAAGAACGGGAAAAACGGCAAGGATGGTATACCTCCGGTTAAACCGAAAGCTACGGATCTCCCCCCGACTGAATCACCGGTGACTTTGAAAGCGATATCGGAGTTAATTCAGAGGGAAATTTCAACCTCTGTTAGGGAGATGATTCGTACGGAAATTGCAGGCCCTGTTAAAGACCTGATTCATACGGAAATCTCAACTAATCTCCAGAAAATTGCCGATTCAATTGATAAGATGCAAACATTTATTGCGGAACATCAGTCGGCTATATCTGATCTTCAAAAATTCGCGCAACAAAGTGAGCTTAAGATGGGGAAAATTGAAGAAACAATTAATGTAATGAAGAAGAAACTTGACTTTTTGACTTTTAAAAACTCTGACTTGGAATCTAGAATGCGACGGCAGAATTTACGAATGATCGGGGTGAGGGAAGCTGTGGAATCTAACAACCCCATGAAATACTTTTCTCAACTTTTAAAAGATGCATTCCCTACTGTATTTCCTGACCAACCACCGCTTCTGGATCGTGTTCACAGAATCCCATCATACTCGTCTAGGTCAGATAGACCTAGGCATGTTATCTTACGTTTTCATTACTTTCAAGACAAGGAGAGACTGTTTCGATTCGCTCGATCTAAAGGTTTCATTGATTTTTCGGATCTTAAGTTCCGATTCGTGGAAGATTTCAGTAAACCAATCTGGGACCAACGGGTTCGTTACAGATCCGTGATGTCGGAATTCTATAAGATGGATTTAAGACCAGCGCTGCTGAACCCTGCACGTCTAAAGATTCGCATGTCAGATGGAGCCCTTCGTTTTTTTGATTCTCCATCGGATGCCCAGAGTTATCTGGATCAACTTTCATCTTCAACATCTTAATTGCCTTTTTTTAATTATCTCCGTTGATCGGAGGCTGTGAATTGGTTGGTTTTAACTTTTTCGTGCCCTATTTGGGCAGAAAAGTTTATTTTTGATTTCTTAATATGGTTGCTAAACTTTCTTTTTAACTGCGTCATTTCTTTCTTTTCCCAGGGGATTCTGGGTGGTTACTTCCTTTTTGTCATCTTACGTATTTCCTGTGTGGCCTTAAATTTTGTAGTTTTTTTTAAATTTTATTCTGTTTTGCTTTTTATAACCACTTTATGTCAATAATCTTATTTTTTCTTGTTGCTGTGTCTATTCATGGGTTTGAGGTTTATTGTGGTTTTTTTTTAATATATATTTTCCGGCTTTTGTTCTGTTCTGTGTGTATTTTAATTGAACTACCTTTTTTTTTACTTTTTTACTGTTTTACAATTAGCTGATCCTTTTCATATTTATACCTTTTTTTTTAGGGAGCGTATACCGGAAGTCATGGGGGTAGTTTTAGCGCTTGCTTCTTTCTGGCAGGTCTGCTTTAGATTTTGCCTTGGGGTCTTGGGGCGGGGGGGGTGGTGGGAGGGGCTTCACGTTTTAGTTTGTTTCTCTTTGGGCTATATACATTATTGAAGTACTGGTTGCGTCCTTTTTCCCGGTATCTTTTGTATGTTCTGTTTCCTCTCCGGGTTTGTGGGTCGCGCCTATCGTCAATCCTCCTTGTTGTGGGTTGACTTTAGGATTTATGGAGTCTATTATTAATTTTGTCTTCTGGAATACTAACGGTCTTAATCATCCTATTAAAAGGAAAAAAGTTTTTAAAGTGTTCCGGAGACTTAAAACACAAATTTTATTTTTACAAGAGACCCATGTACGGAGGGGGGACAGACTACATTTTTTCAAATTCTGGAAGGGACAACAATTTCATTCGAACTCCAATGCTAAGATTCGAGGCGTCTCTATTTTTATAGATTCCTCAGTTACTTTTATACAACAGGATATTATCTCTGATCCGAATGGTAGATTTTTATTGGTTAGTGGTTTACTATTTAATAAAAAAGTAGTTTTGGTTAATGTTTATGCTCCTAATATGGATTGTCCGGAATTTTATAAATCATTGTTTGATCAGTTTCCGAATTTGAACGAGTTTTCATTGATCTGGGGCGGATATCTTAATACCTGTTTGTCTCCAGCTTTGGACCGTTCGGCTCCTTTACGGACTTTACCTAATAAATCTGCAAATCTGATTAATTTTTTCCTTTCTGATTCTGGGTTGACGGACATTTGGCGTTTTCTGCATCCTCAGGAAAAAGATTTTTCCTTCTTTTCACATGTTCATCATTCCTATTCAAGAATTGATTATTTTTTCATTGATTCTCGTCTTATTCCTTCAGTGATTAAATGTGATTATGATTCTATAACCATTTCGGATCATGCTCCACTTAAGCTTTCTATTAAAATTATGGCCAATATACCAAATAATAGACAATGGCGTTTTAATTCGCTGTTGCTTCAGGACTCGGACTTTGTTAATTTTATGAATGAACAGATTGAGCTTTTTTTTACAATTAACCATACAGAAGATATTTCGGTTAACACTCTTTGGGACACTTTTAAAGCCTATATTCGGGGTCAGATTATTTCGTATTCTGTTGCTTTGAGGAAGAAACAGAAGCAGGAGGAGATGGCAATTGTGGACAAGATTAAAGAAATTGATAAGAAATATGTTATGGCTCCTTCTGAGGAGTTATACAAACAAAGAACTGAACTTCAAATGGAACACAGTTTACTACTCTCGTCCTCGATTGTAAACCAATTAAAGAAAACAAGAAGTGACTTTTATGTTCACAGTGACAAAATTGGCAAGCTGCTGGCTAATCAATTGAAATCTAATTATGTTAAATCTCAAATCAATCAGATTTATAACCAAAATGATCGATTGATACTGGATCATGTGGGGATTAATCAAACCTTTTGTGATTTTTATTCTTCTTTATATCAATCAGAGTCTCCTCGAGATTCTAAATATATGAATGATTTTTTAGATAAGTTAGACTTCCCTCAGATTTCACAGGATATGTCTTCTTTATTAGAAACTTCCATTACAATGGATGAGATTAAGAATGTTATTTTTTCTATGAATCTGGGGAAAGCTCCTGGCCCTGATGGGTTTACCGTTGAATTTTATAAATGTTTTGCTTCTTTATTGATTCCTTGGCTCTGTAGGGTTTTTGAGGCTTCTTTGAAACTTGGTAAACTTCCTGAATCTTTTAATAGAGCATCAATTTCTCTAATACTAAAGAAGGATAAAGACCCTGCTCAATGTGCATCTTATAGACCAATATCTTTATTAAATGTTGATTCTAAAGTTTTTTCTAAGTTATTAGCAAATAGACTAGAAAAAGTACTTCCTTCTATTATTTCGGAAGACCAAACGGGTTTTATTAAAGGTCGTTACTCTTTTTATAATATTTGTACATTGTTAAATATCGTTTATACTCCCTCACAAAATGTTCCTGAGTGTGTTATTTCTTTAGATGCCGAGAAAGCTTTTGATAGAGTAGAATGGCCTTATTTATTTAAGGTGCTTGAAATGTTTAATTTTAGCTTGAAATTTATATCCTGGATTAAACTGTTATATCATTCCCCTGTAGCCTCGGTTCGTACTAACTCTTTAAACTCACCTTTTTTTCCTCTCTTTCGTGGTACTCGACAAGGCTGTCCTCTTAGTCCCCTATTATTTGATATTGCATTAGAACCTCTTGCAATTGCTATTCGAGAATCTTCAAATATTACTGGGATAACTCGGGGATTAAAGTCCCATAAATTATCACTCTATGCTGATGATTTACTTTTATATATTTCTAATCCTGAGAAATCCATTCCTGCTGTTTTAGAGTTATTAGCACAATTTGGTCTTTTCTCAGGTTATAAATTAAATCTTAGTAAGAGTGAACTTTTTCCGATTAATAAACATCTTCCCTTATATTATAAATTTCCATTTAAATTGATTAATAATTACTTTTCATATCTTGGGATTAAAATTACTTGTAAATACAAAGATTTATTTAAGACTAACTTTTTACCATTAATAGACCATATTACTCAACTTTCATCTAAATGGTTTCCCTTATATTTAACTTTGATTGGTCGTATTAATGCAGTTAAGATGTTTTTTTTGCCAAAATTTTTATATGTGTTTCAGGTATTACCAATTTTCGTTCCAAAATCTTTTTTTGATAAAGTTGACTCTAAAATTTCTTCATTTATTTGGCAGAATAAGAATCCGAGACTGGGTAAAATACATTTACAGAAAGCTAAGAGAGATGGAGGTTTAGCATTACCTAACTTTAGATTCTATTATTGGGCTATTAATATTCGACATATGAAATTTTGGTTACTTGACCAGGATATACTATCTATTCCTAAATGGGTAGCATTGGAATTACAATCTGTTCAGGGTTATACACTTGGTTCTATTTTAGGCTCCTCTCTTCCTTTTGATTCGAAACGTCTTAAGCAGGTCTCTAACCCGATAGTTAAATATGCTTTGCGCATTTGGTTTCAATTCAGAAAATTTTTTGATCTTAATCAATTCGGGTTAGCGATTCCTATTTTAGGTAACATATTTTTTCCTCCCTCTTTTATGGATCGCGCTTTTCAAACTTGGAAGACTAAGGGTATTTTACGGTTTTTGGATTTATTTTTAGATGGTTCCCTTATGTCTTTTGAACAATTATCTAATAAATATAACTTATCAAGAATACATTTTTTTAGATATTTACAAGTTAGAAATTTCCTAAGTACTATACTTTCTTCCTTTCCAATGCTTCCTCCTACATATATTTTAGATTCGATAATTAACCTTAATCCATGTCAGAAAGGTGCATCGGCTATGATTTATAATATTATTATGAAACTTAGGAAAGCTCCATTTGATAAGATTAGGGTAGATTGGGAACAGGAATTGGGGCTTACTATTTCTGTGGATGATTGGGGGCAGATTTTACAATTAGTTAATACTTCCTCTATTTGTGCTAAACATTCCCTAATTCAATTTAAAGTGGTTCATAGAGCACATATGTCCAAAGATAAGTTAGCGCGTTTTTACTCGCATATTAATCCTTTCTGTGATAGATGTTCGGGGCAGATAGCCTCTTTAACTCATATGTTTTGGTCTTGCCCTACTTTGGAAACTTTTTGGAGAGATATTTTCAATATTATTTCTAAGGTATTAAATATAGATATCTCTCCTCACCCTATTACTGCTATCTTTGGACTACCTAAAATTTCTAGTAATCTTTCCCCTTCAGCCCGTAGAATGATTGCATTTCTTACTTTAATGGCGAAAAGATGTATTTTACAACATTGGAAAGAGCTTAATGCTCCAACTACCTTTTTTTGGTTTTCTCAGACGATTTTATGTTTGAATTTGGAGAAAATTAGAAGTAACCTTTATGATTCTTCATTTAAATTTGAACAGATTTGGGGACCTTTTATTCGATATTTTCATTTAATGTAATATTTACCCTTCTTTTTTTTTTCACTGTTTTTAATGGAGGTCGGGATTGAGGACGTGATTTTAAGTTTAACTCTGTTTGGTTTCAAGTTAGCCCATTGCTTTGCCTTGCTTTTAGTTAGCTGCACGGTGGGGTTTTTTTTGGGGTTTTTTTTTTCTTTTTTTTTCCATTGATATATATAAAATTTAGTACACTATTATGTTATCTTGGTTTCTTATGTTTAAATTACATTGTTTGTAGTATTTTTTTTTGGTATTGATATCTTTTGGAATTTTATTATACTTTAACATTGTATTAATGTTTATATGGCTTACCTTTTTTGTATACTTACTCAATAAAAAGATTTAAAAAGAAAAAAAAGAAGAAAAAAAAAACAGACCATGGGCGCAGTAAAAAAAAGTCTCAAAGTCCCGAGTCGATCGACTCCCGAGTTCCCAGTAGCAGGCAGCAAAAAGGAGAAACTCCCTGCCATAAACCTCCAGGCACCGTCAACTTGCTGATACCTTGGAAGCAGCCGACCCCAGTCGACACTGAGTCCATCTGTCCGAAAACTTCGAGCTTCCGACCAGCCTCTCCAATACAGCCTCCCGAGCGCCATCCTCTGCTGAACACCTTCGACCTCTCCCTGGCTGCTGAAACACGCAAAGCTGAGGATTTTGGGGCCTTCAGCTCCGGTGATTCCGGTTACCACACAGTAGCAGCGGCAGCGAAGCGGGCATTTCAGAAGTTTCCCAGATGTTCCGCTGTGCTCTCACGTCTGTCTCCATCAAATCAGAATTGAGCACAGTCCCTTACTTGACAGATAACAGATATCATTCACCAAAGTGGCCACGCGCACTGCCGTCGCGCCGCCATCTTCTCCCCCCTCCTGGGAGATTATAATGGTGGAAGAGGAAAGAGGTGGTGAAATCAGGGTAGGGTTCTGATGCTTAGCAATAGTGAAACATGGAAATTCAGGATTTGTCAAGAGGCCAGAAGTGAATGTAGATTAGCCTTCAATCTTGATCTGAACATTGGAGAGTGCTGACTTTATAGCCTACTCCATGATCAATCAAACACTTCATCCCCACATAGCCCTCCATATTTTTTTTATCCATTTGCCTTTCTTAAATCTCCCTCATATATACACCTCTACCACCACCCTGACTATGTGTTCCATCACTCTGTGTATAAAAAAATCCTACCCCTGCCATCTCCTCTAAATTTTGCTCCAATCAACACAAAATTATGTCCTCTTGTATTAGCCATTTCCTGGGGAAAAAGGAACTGTCTGTCCACACTACCTATGCATCTTACTGTCTTCTGCACCTCTATCATGTCACTTCTTATCCTCCTTTGCTCCAAAAAGAAAAGCCTAGGCTTGTTCATCCCCTCCTCATAGACGTGATCACTAATCCAGGCAGCATCCTGGTAAATCTCTTCTGCACTCTTTCTAAAGCTTCTATACCATCTGCTGTTATCCCAGTTCGAGGCTATGATAAAGGGCTTTGTTGTCACTGTCTCCAACATGCTCACTCACCCTTGACCTAACTCCCTATATTCGCTTCAGGACCTTATCCCTTTTCTTATCAATATTGCCAGTACCAAGGTGCACCACAACTGCTGGCTACTCACCCTCTCTCTTTTAAATGCTGTGAACCTGATGTGAAATATGCCAGACATTGGCACCTGGGGGGCAACATGCCATCCAAGAACTGCGCAGAATTTCCTGTCTGCTATCCTATCAACACTACTTTCCTCTCTTCTCCCTTCGCTTCTGAGCCAGAGAGCCAAACTCAGTGTGAGACTTGGACACTGCAGCTTTTCCCTGGTAGGTCATTTTCCCCCCCTGCACCCACCACCAACAGTATCCAAAGTGATAGGCCTGTTGTTGAGGAGAACAACCACAGGCGTACTCTGCACTTTTCTCCTTTTCTGTCTCATGACAGTCACCGAGCTACCTGTCTCCTCACCACTGCTCTGGGATCCATTCTCATTGATCTAGCTAGCCACTAGTAAAGAAAGGGAGAGAAGCTTGACATAACCCTCAGCCAAGACTCTGCCTCATCTTGCTGAAGCCTTTGAAGTCAAAGTTTCAGTTCCCCACTCTAATCCTAGCTGCTCCCACAATGGCTACTCCACTAAAACATAACTTCTTTTTATTGGAATGTTACTGAGGTTTTCTGTGTTTTGGATATGGACTATGGACTTTTTTTCCAGTCTTATAGTTTTTATATTTTGTGATTTTGCCCATTTTTTTGTGTGGGGGTCAATGTTCTTATGGTGGTTTGTGCAGTGGGACTGGGGTCAGGGGGTCGATGTTCTTGCAATTTTTGTGTTAGTGTCTTTGTGGGGAGAGGGGGATTTGGAGGCCAAAGTTCTTTTTGTGTTTCGTGTAGGAGGAGGGTGCTTGGGGGTCAATGTTCTTGTTTTGTTTCTGTTCGTGTTTATGTGCAGGGAGAGGGATTTTTAGGGGCCAGTGTTTTTGTTGCATTTCGTGTGGGGTATGATGATCGCATTGCTATATTTTTCTTGGTTCCTTGGCTATTTGGAGAAGAAGAATCTCAGAGTTGTATGCTTTGATGGTAAATGAACCTTTGAACCTCGACTAATAACACAGACGATGTCAAGCTCAGCAGAAAGTCCTGATAGGCCTCACTTGCTTTTTAAATATGCCATTACTGATCATCTTCAAGTTAAACTCATTTTCCAGTTCTAAAGGTGATAGCTCACATTTTAACACGTTTTGGCACTATTGCAATAAATAAATGAGATGTATTTATATAAGTGGGTCCCGCAAAGTATTGATGCTGGGATTTGCTATCTGGTTTGATCTTCTGTGTGTGTGTGGTGGAATTCCATTTTTTTACTCCCTTTTTTTTTCTATCTTGGGAGAACGTGGTTTGTATTTTTTGGATGAAGAAGATTTCATTTTTCTTTCATTTAAAGTGTCTTTGTGTCATTAGGGTTTATTTCTATGAATAGTTATTGAATCGTATCACAGACTCCTATTCAAATACCCATGTTGTTATAATATATTTGGAAAAGTATGATTAGGCTTTTTTATTACTGACTTTACTAGCCATCTTGTTGTTTATTCAATAATGTCATTAGCCCAATGTCTTAAGAAATTTCTTTGTAGAAACAGAATTAAGCCATTCAGTCCATTGAGTCTGCTCCATCATTTCATCATGACTGATCCATTTTCCTTCTCAACCCCATTTCCTGCCTTCTCCCTGTAACCTTTCACACCCTGATTAAGCAAGAACTTATTACCCTCTGCCGTAAGTACACCCAATGACCTGGCCTCCACATCAACCTGTGGCAGTGAATTCCACAGATTCATCACCCTCTGGCTAAAGGACTTCCTTCTCATCTCTGTTTTAAATGTGCATCCCTCTATTCTGAGGTTGTGTCCTCTGGTCGTTGAGTCCCCCAGTATAGGAAACATCTCCACATTCACTCTATCTAGGCCTTTCAACAATGATTTTAATATAGGCACCCAAGAGACTGCAGTTGCAGGAATCTGAAGCAAAAAACAAACTGCTGGACAAACTCAGTGTATGGATAATCCAAGCCCTTGTATTTCCTTCTCTGTAATGATCCACCCAGGTTCTCTAACCCTCGCTCCTATGTGTGTACCAACCTCTTGCCACAATCAGCCCAGTTTCTTTTCCTTCTGCTGCCTGGTTGTACCTGTTTTATCACCCACATATTCAGCCCTGTCCCTTCCCTGAACTGGTTCTAACTGCTCGTCATCCCTTCTTATCTAGTTCCACTTGACACCTTCCTTGCTGGTCAGATTCTAGAATTCCCAATCTCCCAGCCTCTGCCTGTACCTCCAGTCAGCCCATTATCTCCCCCCGCCCCCTCACCTGCCAGCTCCTGCCTCACTCCTCCCACTCACTTCTTTATACTGGCTAACTGCCTTCTGCATTCTCAGTCCTGATGCAGGGTTTCAACCTAAACATCAACATAAGGCCTTAAGACATAGGAGCAGAATTTCCTTCTGCCTCCACAAATGCTCCCTAACCTGCTGAGTTTCTCCAGTAGTTTGTGTTTTTTTTGCTCCGTTACTAGGCTATGTATTACCAGGACGTTTATTCCTCATAATGGTTTGAGTTTTAAAATAGGCCTGATTTTGAATGTTAAACTGAGTTTACATTATTAAGCCATAATTTTGAAACATTTGTTGTAGTTTTCATAGTGAAAATACATTTCATGTGGACCAAGCAACCTCAATCCTGATTTTTATTTTGGTAAGTGTAGTGTGAATGATTTCTGTTATGGAATCTAATATCTACCATTGAAGTGGAGCTGGACTCCAGATTAAATAATTATGACATCTGACTAATATTGCATTATAGAAGTTTTTTTGCTGTAGAATAAATTATTTCTGATTGCATATGTGTCCAACTGGGCAACAAAACTCAGCATAATGTCTTTCGAAACAAGCATTTGAGGTCACACATAACCTCACTTTTCCAGCTAATTTTAAAAACATCTTTTAATTGTAAACTGTAATATTGTTCCAACACAGCTATCACTTTCAGATCCTTCTGTAAATTAATTCTTTTGCGTATTTAAGACGATCATTCAGATGAGGTACTGGTATTAAATAAAGCACAAAAAGCTGGTATGCAGCTGCAGCAAGTATTTGAGGAAGCAATCAGAATGTTCTGGTTCATTGCTAGAGGGAATCGAATAGAATAATTGAGAGGTTCTACTTCAGGTATATCAGACATTGGTGAGACTGCATCTCTTTGGACTGTATAAGAGTTGTTAATTAAGGTAAGATATTGTTTTGTTGGGAGCAGTAGAGATATGATTTACTGGGTTAATACCTGGAATGGGCAGGTTTCCTTAGGCAGGACTAGTTCCAGAGACAGTTCCAAGTAACTCACCTTACTGACTTGGAAATATATCACCATTCTTTCATTAACACTGAGTTTAAATCCTGCAACATCCTGTCCTGGGAGTACCTTAGATGATGGATTGCTGTGTTGCAAGAGGTTGTTTACCAGCATCTCAAGCACAACTGAGCTTGGTCAAGGAATATTCTCTTTCCAAGTAATGTCACATTCCAAGAAATAAGTAGAGGTAATCTTAGTGGCAGAACAGATCAGACGACAACAATGTATTATGACAGAGCTGAGTACTATCTGACCATAACTGTATATTTTTGCAATCACATATAATAAAAAATGCCCTTTTAAGTTAAGATAAGGTAAAACTTTATTTATCCTAAAGGAAATTATTGTTGCAAGGTTGCTCAGTCAGAAATGTATACTTTAAAATACAAAACGTAAGCATTGAAGTATGAAAAAGAATACAAAATGTGCAATATAAAGTAATAGTGCAAAGTACAGATGTGCAATGAAACCATATACTTGTATACTTAAGGAGGAGGAGTTGTAGAGTCTTTGAGCCACAGAAAGAAAGGATCTCCTATGGTGTTCAGTGGTGCACCTCGGTGGAATCAGTCTGTTATTAAAGGTACCCCTCTGTTTGTCCAGTATATCAAGGAGGGGGTGAGAGGGATTGTCCATAATGCTTTGTAGATTCTGCAGCATCCTTCTCTCAGACAGAACCGCCAGGGAATCCATTTCCACCCCCAGAACAGAATCAGCATTACTGATGAGCTTATCAATTTTCTTGGCATCAGCTGCTCTCTTCCTGCTGCCCCAGCAGACTACAGCAAAAAATAGAATGCTGGCCACCACTGAGTCGTAGAACATCTGCAGCATAGTACTGCAGACATTGAATGACTAGAGCCTCCTCATGAAGTACAGTTGGCTCTGTTCCTTCTTGTACAGACCCCGGTATTTTTGGTCCTATCCAGTTTATTGTCCAGGTGAGTTCCCAGGTATTTGTATTCTCGGAGAACTTCCACATCTAATCCCTTGATGGTGGTGAGAATGCAGGGTTTTTTTCACCTTCCTGAAGTCCACCACCAACTGCTTTGTCTTAGTGATGTTCAGCTGTAAAGTCAAAGACAAAAAAAATGTACTTTTATTTTGGGGTATTCACATCAATAAGACCTTAAGACATAGAAGCAGAATAAGGCTATTTAGCCCATCAAGTCTACTGTGCCATTCAATCGTGGCTGATCCTTTTTTACCCTCCTCAACCCCATTTCCCGGCCTTCTCCCTGTAACCTTTGATACCATGTCCAATCAAGAACCTATCAATCTCTGCCTTAAATACATCCAACAACCTGGCCTACACAGCTGCCTGTGATAACAAGTTCCACAAATTCACCACTCTCTGGCTAAAGAAATTTATCCGCATCTCTTTTAAATGGACACCTCTCTATCCTGTGACTTTGCCCTCTTGTCCTAGACTGTCCCACCATGGGAAACAACCTTTCCTCATCTACTCTGTCTAGGCCTTTCAATATTCGAAAGGTTTCAATGAGATCCTCCCTCATCGTTCTGAATTCCGGCGAGTACAGATCCAGAGCCATCAGATGTTCCTCATATGATAACCCTTTTCATTCCCGGAATCTCTCTTGTGAACTGCCTCTGGACCCTCTCCAATGCTAGCATGTCTTTTCTTAGATGAGGAGCCCAAAACTTGTTCATAATACTCAAGGTGAGGCCTCAATAGTGCCTTATACAGCCTCAGCATCACATCCCTGCTCTTGTATTCAAGACGTCTGGAAATGAATGCTAACATTGCATTTGCCTTCCTCACCACCGACACCACCTGCAAGTTAACCTTTAGGTTATTCTGCACAAGGACTTCCTAAGTACCTTTGCACCTCAGATTTTTGGATTTTCTCACTGTTTAGAATATAGTCTGCACATTTATTTCTACCACCAAAGTGCATGACAATGCATTTTCCAATGCTATTACATTTGCCACTTTCTTGCCCAATACCCTAATCTGTCTAAGTCATTTTGCATCCTACCTGTTTTCTCAATACTACCTGCCCCTCCTCCAATCTTCGTATCATCTGCAAACTTGGTAACAAAGCCGTCTGTTCCATCATCTAAATCATTTATATCCAGCATAAAAAGAAGCGGTCTCAACACTGACCCTTGTGGAACACCACTAGTCTCTGACAGCCAACCAGCAAAGGATCCTTTTATTCCCACTCGCTGCCTCCTACCAATCAGCCAATGTTCTAAGCTTGCCAGTAACTTTCCTGTAATGTCATGGACTCTTAACTTAGTAAGTACACTTATGTGTGGCACTTTGTCAAAGGCCTTCTAAAAGTCCAAATATGCAACATCCACTGCATCCCCTTTATCTATCCTACTTGTAATCTCCTCAGAGAATTACAACAGGTTCATCAGGCAAGATTTTCCCTTAAGGAAACTATGCTGACTTTGTCCTATCTTGTTCTGTGTCACCAAGTACTCCATAACCTTATCCTTAACAGTTGACTCTAACATCTTCCCGACCACTGAGGTCAGGCTAACTGGTCTATAATTTCCTCTCTGCTGCCTTCCTATTTTCTCAGAGTGGAGTGACATTTGCAATTTTCCAGTCCTCTGGCACCATGCCAGAGTCCAATGATTTTTGCAAGATCATTGATAATACGTCCACCATTTCTACCGCTACCTCTTTCTTTTTTTTGTAATTTATTTTTTATTGAAGTTCATCATCAAACAAACATTTCCATAAGATGTATTTCAGATATTATGCATATATATCATATAGTCATATATGCCACAAATCTCCACATAGTATTTATAAGGTATACACTTATAGAAAAGAGAGGAAAGAAAGAACAAGCAAAAGGAGAGAACTATGTACAAGTAGAGAGTGATCTTATTTTTTTAAAACATATTCATTGATTTGTGAGAATAAAATCAGGCCTATGAGGTGTTATGTAGTTGAGCCATTTTTCCCAGTATGTATCAAATTGTTCTAACTTATGATTCTCCATTTTGTAAATGTCCATTGTAATTTCCATCCATGCATTTAAAGTTGGGCTCTCCTGTGATAACCATTACCAGGAGCATATTCATTAAATATTTATCTCTTTTCAACCATTCTTGAGGTATATACCCAAAATAGATGGTCTTACTTTCCAAGGGTATTTCGCATTTAAAGATGCCTTGTAGGGCATTGTGTATCCCACTCCAATAGTCTTTGATAACGGGGCATTCCCATAAAATATGATAATGGTTTGCATTTTGATTTCCACAATTTCTCCAGCAAACAGGGGGGTTACTAACATAATGGGATTTCTGAGAGGGTGTAATAAAATATCTTATCAAGTTTTTCCATCCGAACTCCCTCCATTTCTGTGAACTGGTACACTTCCATTGATACCTCCATATTATTGTCCATTCTTCCTCAGATATAATTATCCCTCCTTCCTTCTCCCATTTTGTTTTAATGTATGAAGTCGAATGTGTTTTAAGATTTAACAAACCCTTATACACATTTGAAATGATTCTACTACCGTTATCTGAATTATATGCTTTTCTAAATAGCTCTATCAAACATGTACTTGCGTCAGTTACATTTTTAACCATCCTATTAACATACTGTAAATACCGATAAAAGTCTTGTTTTTCTAATAAGTGTTTCTCTTTAAGCATTTCAAAACTGAACAGTGTTCCTTCTTTCATTATATTGTAAAGAACTGTTATTCCTTTAGCTGTCCAGTCCTTAAATCTAGCATCCAGTTTATTCGCCGTAAAATCCGAGTCATATGCACACCATTTAAGAAATGCAATATCTCCCTCTAATTTATATTCTTTTATAATAGTTTTCCATATTTTAAGAGTCCATTTCACCCATGGGTTATCAATAATATTTATGTACCTTTGTCGGTTGTTATCAGCCAAAATTGCCTGTATGGGGATGGGAAGTAACCCCTCCTCAATGTTTTTCCATTGAGTGTCATATGATGGGTTGCACCAACATATCGCAGCTCTCAACTGTGCTGCAAAATAATCATGTCTAAGAGAAGGTAGGCCCCATCCCCCCTTTTCCTTGGCAAATTGCAAAGTTTTGAGACAAACTCTAGGCCTTTTACCTTGCCATATATATCTTGATATCATTTTGTTCCATTCATTGAATTGATTTTGATTAATCTCGATTATGAGATGTAATAGTCTGGACAATAAATTTATTTTAATAGAGTCAATCTTTGATCTAAGACTAAAAAGGAATTAGGTTCCATCTTGTTATATCTTCTTTCATTTTTTTATATATTGCCTGATAATTGCATTCTGAACCGCTACCTCTTTCAAAACCCAGGGATGCTGTTCATCTGGTCCGGGTGACTTATGTACCCTTGGGTCTTTCAGCTTTTTGGGTACCTTCTCCTTTGTAATAGCAACTACACTCATTTTTCTTCCTTCACACCCCTCAATATCTGGAACACTGCTAGTGTCTTCCACAGTGAATACTGATGCAAAATACTCATTTGGTTCATCTGCTGTCTCCTTGTCTCCTGTTATTATTTCTCCGACCGCATTTTCTAGTGGTCCTATATCCACTCTCATCTCTTTTTTTCTTTCTTTCTTTTTAAATCTTTTTATTGAATAAGTATACAAAAAGAATAAGTATATAGGCACTAATACACTGTTAGAATATAATAAAATTACAGGAAATATTAATACAAAAAAAATGATACAATGTAATTTAAACATAACATACTAAGGTAACATAATAGTATACTAATTTTTATATATATCTCAATAAAGAAAAGGAAAAAAAAACCCCAAAAAAAACCATCGTGCAACTAACTAAAAGCGGAGCAAAGCAATGGGCTAACTTGGAACCAAGCAGAGTTAAAAAACTTAAAATCACGTCCTCAATCCCGACCTCCATTAAAAACAGTAAAAAAAAACAAGAAGGGTATATAAATATGGAGCAAAAAAAGAGGAGAAAAAAAAATTACATTAAATGAAAATATTGAATAAAAGATCTCCAGGTCTGTTCAAATTTAAGTGAGGAATCATAAAGATTGCTTCTAATTTTCTCCAAATTCAAGCATAATATCGTCTGAGAAAACCAAAAAAAGGTAGTTGGAGCATTAAGCTCTTTCCAATGTTGTAAGATACATCTTTTCGCCATTAAAGTAAGAAATGCACGAACATAGAAGACATATCCTGTGAAATCTCAGGGAAGTCTAGGTTATCTAAAAAATCATTCATATTATTTAGAGTCTCGAGGAGACTCTGATTGATATAAGGAAGAGTAAAAATCACAGAAGGTTTGATTAATCCCCGCATGATCAAGTATCAGTCGGTCATTTTGGTTATAAATCTGATTAATTTGAGATTTAGCATAATTAGACTTCAATTGATTAGCCAGCAGTTTGCCAATTTTGTCACTGTGTACATAAAATTCACTTCTTGTTTTCTTTAATTGGTTTACAATCGAGGACGAAAGTAATAAACTGTGTTCCATTTGAAGTTCAGTTCTTTGTTTATATAACTCCTCAGAGGGAGCTGTAACATATTTCTTATCAATTTCCTTAATCTTGTCCACAATTACCAACTCCTCCTGCTTCAGCTTCTTCCTCAAAGCAGCAGAATACGAGATAATCTGACCACGAATATAAGCTTTAAAAGTATCCCAAAGAATGTTCACAGAAATATCCTCTGTATAGTTGATTGTAAAAAAAAGATCAATCTGTTCATTCATAAAGTTAACAAAGTCTGAGTCTTGAAGCAACAGCGAATTAAAACGCCATTGTCTATTATTTTGTGTATTGGCCAGAATTTTAATAGAAAGCTTAAGTGGCGCATGTTCCGAAATGGTTATAGAGTCATAATCACATTTAATCACTGAAGAAATAAGACGAGAGTCAATAAAGAAATAATCAATTCTTGAATAGGAATGGTGAACATGTGAAAAAAAAGAAAAATCTTTTTCCTGAGGATGCAGAAAACGCCAAATGTCTGTCGACCCAGAATCAGAGAGGAATGAATTAATCAAAGTTGCAGATTTATTAGGTAAGGTCCGTAGAGGAGCCGAACGGTCCAAAGCTGGAGATAAACAGGTATTAAGATCTCCGGCCCAAATCAATGAAAACTCATTCAAATTCGGGAATTGATTGAATAATGATTTATAAAATTCCGGACAGTCCATATTAGGAGCATAAACATTAACCAAAACTACCTTTTTATTAAATAGTAGACCACTAACCAGTAGAAATCTACCATTCGGATCAGAAATAATATCATGTTGTATAAAAGTAACTGAGGAGTCTATAAAAATAGAGACGCTTCGAATCTTAGCGTTGGAGTTCGAATGAAACTGTTGTTCCTTCCAGAATTTAAAAAAACGTAGTCTGTCCCCCCCTCTGCACATGGGTCTCTTGTAAAAATAAAATTTGTGTTTTAAGTCTCCGGAACACTTTAAAAACTTTTTTCCTTTTAATAGGATGATTAAGACCATTAGTATTCCAGGAGACAAAATTAATAATAGACTCCATAAACCCTAAAGTCAACCCGCAACAAGGAGGATTGACGATAGGCTTGACGCATGAACCCGGAAAGGGAACAGAACAAATAAGAGATACCGGGAAGGAGAACGCAACCAATACTTCAATAGTGTACATAGCCCAAGAAGAAAGAAACTAAAACGTGAAACCCCTCCCACCACCCCCCACCCCATGACCCCAAGGCACTAAAACTACCCCCATGACTTCCGGTATACGCTTCCTAAAAAAAGTGTAAATATAAAAAACATCAGCTAGTTATAAAACAGTAAAAGAATTTAAAAAAGGTAAATCAATTAAAACAAACACTTAATATAACAGAGAAAAAGCCAGAAAATATTTTTAAAAAAACCACAACAAACCCCAGACCCTATGAGCAAACAAAAAAAGAAATGAAGTTATTAACATAAACTAGTTATGAAAACCTACAGAAAGAAGTAAATTTAAAAACTACAAAATTTAAGGCCTCAAAGGAAATACGTAGAATGACGGTGAGGGAATAACCACCCAGAATCCCCTGTGAAAAAGAAAGGAATGACGCAGATAGAAAGAAAGTTTAGCAACCATATTAATTAATCAAAAATAAACTTTTCTGCCCATATAAGGCAAAAAAAAATTAAAACTGACAAATTCACAACCTCCGATCAAACGGAGCTAGTTAAAAATTACGATTAAGATGTTGAAGGTGAAAATTGATCCAGATAACTCTGGGCATCCGATGGAGATTCAAAAAAACGGAGGGCTCCATCCAACGTATGAATCCTTAGACGTGCAGGGTAAAGCAGCGCTGGTTTTAAATCCATCTTGTAGAGTTCTGACATCACAGACCTGTAACGAACCCGTTGATCCCGAATTGGTTTACTGAAATCCTCCACGAATCGGAACTTAAGATCCAAAAAATCAATGTAACCTTTAGATCGAACGAAACAAAGCGGTTTCTCCTTGTCCTGAAAGTAATGAAAGTGTAAGATGACATGTCGAGGTTTATCTGACTTAGACGAGTATGATGGAACTCTGTGAACACGATCCAATAACGGTGGTTGGTCAGGAAATACAGTAGGAAATGCATCTTTTAAAAGTTGAGAAAAATACGTCATAGGGTTATCAGATTCAACAGCTTCACGCACCCCAATCGTTTGAAGATTCTGCCGTCGCATTCTGGATTCTAAGTCAGAGTTTTTAAAGGTCAGAAAGTCAAGTTTCTTCTTCATTACATTAATTGTTTCTTCGATTTTCTCCATCTTAAGCTCACTTTGTTGCGTGGATTTTTGAAGAACGGATATAGCCGACTGATGTTCCGTAATAGATGTTTGTATCTTATCGATTGAATCGGCAATTTTCTGGAAATTAATTGAAATTTCCACACGAATCAGCTCTGTAACAGAGGTTGAAATTTCCGCACGAATTAGCTCTGTAACAGAGGTTGAAATTTCCCTTTGAATTAGCTCCGATATAGCTTTCAAAGTCAGCGGTGGTTCAGTCGGAGGAAAATTGGTACCTTTCGGTCTAACCGGAGGTTTGCTGTCCTTCCCGTTTTTTCCATTCTTAGACATAGCAGACCTTAAACGCATCCGATTATCAAAGAGCCCAGTTTATTTCAAAATATTGTAAAAGTCGATGCCTTAATGGTTAATTAAAATATAGCTGATCATAAGAAGAAAAACTCAGAGGTAATGGAGCGAGTCAAGAACACGACTTCACTCCTTGAGCTCTACTGGAAGTCCATCTCTTTTTTTAAACAGACATGAAAAATATTTTACTATCCATTTTGCTGTTGTTTGCTGGCTTGCTTTCATATTTTATCTTTTCCCTCTAATGATTCTTTTAGTTGTTCTCTGTAGGTTTTTAAAAGCTTCCCAATCCTTTATTTTCCCACTAATTTTTGTGTTTAGGGAATACATCTGCCCTGCACCTTCCTTATTTTTCCCAAAAGCTCATGCCATTGCAGCTCTGCTGTCAGCCCTGCCAGCAGCTCCTTCCAATTTACTTTGACCCACTCCTCTCTCATACCACTGTAATTTTCTTTACTCCACTGAAATACTGCTACATCAGACTTTACTCTCTCCCTTCAGATTTCAAGTTGAACTCAATCATATTGTGATCACTGGCTCCTAAGGGCTTTTTTACCTTAGGATCCCTAATCACTTCCGGTTCATTACGTAACACCCAATCGAGTATAGCTGATTCCTTAGTAGGCTCAATGACAAACTGCCTCTAAAAAGTGATCTCATAGGGATTCAACAAACATAACTGTCATCAGGGTCATTTTACCCTTGCAATTTTTTCATTCAATCCACAGGGATTCAATATCTTCTGATTCTATGTCACATCTTTCCATTGATTTGATGCCGTTCTGTACCAGCTGAGCCACGCCACCCTCTCTGCCTACCTTCCTATCCCTCCGATACAATCCCTTGGCTTTTCAGCTCCCAACTATAACCATCCTTCAGCCACAATTCAGTGATGGCCACAGCATCATAACTGACAATCTGTAATAGTGCCACAAGATCATCCATCCTATTTTTTTATACGCCGTGCATTGAGATATAACACTTTGATTACTATATTTGCTGCCCTTTTTGATTCTGCATCCCTAAGGTACTGATACTCATCTTGCTGGCTCCAAATTTTGTCCTGTCATCTACTTGCCCTTCCTGACAGTCTGACTGCCTGCTATCTTTGCATTTTACCATCTGTTCTATCCTGAGACCATTCATTCTGGTTCCCACCCTCCTGCCAAATTAGTTTAAACCCTCCCCAACATCTCTAACAAACCTGCCCACAAGAATATTGGTCCCTTTTGTACAGGTCATACCTCCACCAGAAGAGTTCCCAATGATCCTAGAACCTGAAGCCCTGCCTCCTGCACCAGCTTCTCTGTTGGTTAACTCAGTGTATTGTGGTGCCAGTGCAGTACTTTAGAAGTGTGGTGACAACTGTTAATAGAGGCAATGTGGTATATAGTGTCCTGTAATAACCACACTGACTATTTCTCAATGTGGTTTGAGGGTCCTTCATTTCAATTCCTACTTGATCAGAAGACTTTAAATAAATACCTAAAAGCAACAAAGAAACCCCATGGAAATCTGAAACAGAAAATACTTGAAAACCTATGGAATTAATGTTTCACGTCTGTAATCTTTCATTCAATGAAATTGTGTTCGGTGAAAGCCTGACTGTTAGGTGTTTTTAGCTTGAATCAATCATCTCCTTGACATGTATATTCAAACTATTTCCTGTGTTAAATGTGTATTTATCTTTTTTTTTCAAATTCAGGATCAAAACATCCTTCCAAAAAAATACTTTGAAATTGACTTTCCAATGATTGTCATGAGAAAAATACACTTAATTAAGTAAGTTCATTTGATTGTTAATTCACAATTTTATGTATAATTTTATATCTTTTCAGGAGCAGGGCATATAATATTTGCATAGTATAATAATATAATGTGTCATAGATTCATGTAATAGATTGTTTATTCTGAAGGTAGAGAATGAGAAATTTTCTCATAAACTCGATTTCCTGTTTCAATGAACATGATTTTCTGAAATTATGCACTTCCCTAGAGGTGGTGCTGCAGTGCTGCCAATTATTGAGGGACCAACGACTGCTGATAAAGGCAATCATCCTTTTGTATTGAACAAGGAGATGTGTACCAAATGTTGAGAAGACAACAGATGTTATTTTTTAATAAAAGTGCATTGGGACCAATTCTGCCTGAGAGACAAACTATTTATATCTCAATTTAACAATCATTTGGGAATCTTTACTTTCTTCTTTAATTCATTGTATCTTATTTTTACCAGTATACACTTTAGCATTTTATAAGATAAATGTTTACCAACTTTTAAAAATTTGCCAAAATGCTGATATACCTTTTGCACATCTATCATAGCTACTCTTAATTATCCCAGGTACTTATGAATAATAAATAATCTAATTTCATACTCTGTTGTCTGGAAGTTGAACATTAATGTAAACTTTCGAATTACTGAGAACATAGAATAGTACAACACAGGAATGGGCTCTTAAGCCCACAGTGTGCTTTATTTGTCACATGTGCATCAAAACATCGAAGCGTTAGTGAAATGCATTGTTTTATATTGAGAATGCTGGCGGCAGCCTGCAAGTTGTCATGCTTCCAGCGCAAACAGTGCATGCTCACACTTGCTAACCCTAACTTGTACGCCTCTGGAATGTGGGAGGAAACTAAAACACCCAGCGGAAACCCATGTAGTCATGGGGAGAACTTAGTTGAATCCTTTTATTTTTGAGCAGAGCTATCATATTGATAACCCCCAGTACAACTTCATTATTTAAGGAGAGATGTGGTCAGAGCTGCAGTGTTGGTTTGTTATTTTCTTTATTCTCAGAAAGCTTTTTAAACATACTACATGTCGGTTTAAAACAGTAACTGCAGATGTGGTAATTTGATACTAAAATCAAATCTATAGAGGATTATCACTCTGCTTCAAATGATGCAAAAGACAGTTATATCATCATCAGATAAACTGAAATACCTATCAGCTCAAAACGGCTTCTGCTGATGAGCTGGACTTGGGGAGAGCTGTTAAATTTTTACTATTCCCGGTTAATGTTAAATCAACAGCAATAGATGGGTTGGGTAATTCAGCTAGCTAGAATCTACTGATGCAATTCACAGAGTTGTACATTCTGCAAAGTCTGTTTGTAGCTAATATTCTTTTGTTTAAAGATATTGTCTAAAGAAGGTTATAAAAAGGCAGTGGAGTGGACAAATGCAACTACTGTAAGGATGTTTTTGTAAATTAATAACAGTTTGAGCAATCAGAACTTTAATTTACTGAAGGAAAGAATATTTATGTACAAAAATAATTCTCCAATGATTAAAGACACAAACAAGAGAAAATTTGCAGATGCTGGAAATCCAAGCAACACACACAAAATGCTGGAGGAACTCAGCAGGCCAAGCAGCATTTAGGGGGAAAAGTAGTCGATGTTTTGGGCCAAGACCTTTCAGCGCTCCTCATTTTTTTTTCTCCAGTTTCGCTGAAGGGTCTCTGACAGAAACATCGACTGTACATTTTTCCATAGATGCTGCCTGGCCTGCTGAGTTCTTCCAGCATTTTGTATGTGTTTCTCCGATAGTTGTTAGTCTATGGTTAGGATTTACACAGGTTATATTTATATTGATTTGATTTAAATTTTGCATAGGAGGTAGGTTTAAGGATATATGTATGAATAATATGCATAGCAAATAGCATGTTTTCTCATTTTGAGTATGTAGATTTGGGGATGTCACTTGAATTTTGAATAAATACAAAGATTTGTTGCTAAACAACTGAGGGATATTGTTTTGAAACTTAAATTGTGTATCTGCTGTTCCAGATATTTGTGTGAATGATGCTGTTGATATTATTAATTTGGCATTTTGATATTTTTTGGGCTGAGTCATTTGCCTTTGAAATATTTTCTTCTGTAAACCAGTTAAAGTATCGTATCATTGTCAATAAATCACATTTAACTGTTTACTCTTTCCTCTAGAACAAAGCCTCCGCTGTTAAAGCCAATTCTAGAAACCCATTCAAGTAGTAGCCTGCTGATAGGTGAGAAAGAAAAAGAAATATTTTTTATGTCTACTCTCCCTCAAATATTATTGGGGCTTAAATGGCTAACATGAGCTGTTCTTTGGTCCAAGGATACAATTGTTCCTTGAACTAGATCATAAGACATCAGATCGGAATTAGACCATTTGGCCTGTTGAGCCTGCTCTACCATTCCTATCATGGCTGATTTATTATCCCTCATGACCTCATTTTCCTGCTTTCTCCCTGTAACCTTTGATACCCCTACTAATCAAGAACCTATCAATCTCCACTTTAAATATACCCAATGACTTGGCCTCCACAAGTTGTCTGTGGCAATGAATTCCACAGATTCACCACCCTCAGGACATACTTCTATTGAAGTCATACTCTCTGGTCCTTACCTGTAGGAAACATCTTCATGTCCACTCCAGACATTTCAATATTTGATAAATTTCAATGAGATCCTTCATCATTCTTCTAAACACCAGTGAGCATAGGTGCAGAGCCATCAAATGCTCCTTATACATGAACCCTTTCATTGCCAGGATCACTTTTATGAACCTCTTCTGGACCTTCTCCAATGCCAGCACATCCTTTCTTAAAAAAGAAGCCCAAAACTGCTCACAATCTTCCCAGTGAAGTTTGTTCAATGCCTTATAAGGCCTCAGCATTATATCCTTGCCTTTAAATTGTAGTCCTCTCAAAATGAATGCTAACATTGCATTTGTCTTTCCTTACCTCTGACTCAACCTGCAAGTTAGCCTTTAGGGAATCATGAACACAGACTCTCTTTTGCACCTCTAAATTCTGAATTTTCTCCCTGTTTAGAAAATAGACTAATCTTTTAAAAAGGGCTAAGAGAGTTGTAAAAGAGTGCCTGAAGGCTTTATGTGTCAATGCAAGGAGCATTCGTAATAAGGTGGATGAATTGAAAGTGCAGATTGTTATTAATGATTATGATATAGTTGGGATCACAGAGACATGGCTCCAGGGTGACCAGGGATGGGAGCTCAACGTTCAGGGATATTCAATATTCAGGAGGGATAGACACGAAGGAAGGGGAGGTGGGGTGGCGTTGCTGGTTAAAAAAGAGATTAACGCAATAGAAAGGAAGGACATAAGCCGGGAAGATGTGGAATCGATATGGGTAGAGCTGCGTAACACTAAGGGGCAGAAGACGCTGGTGGGAGTTGTGTACAGGCCACCTAACAGTAGTAGTGAGGTCGGAGATGGTATTAAACAGGAAATTAGAAATGTGTGCAATAAAGGAACAGCAGTTATAATGGGTGACTTCAATCTACATGTAGACTGGGTGAACCAAATTGGTAAAGGTGCTGAGGAAGAGGATTTCTTGGAATGTATGCGGGATGGTTTTTTGAACCAACATGTCGAGGAACCGACTAGAGAGCAGGCTATTCTGGACTGGGTTTTGAGCAATGAGGAAGGGTTAATTAGCGATCTTGTCGTGAGAGGCCCCTTGGGTAAGAGTGACCATAATATGGTGGAATTCTTCATTAACATGGAGAGTGACGTAGTTAATTCAGAAACAAAGGTTCTGAACTTAAAGAGGGGTAACTTTGAAGGTATGAGACATGAATTAGCTAAGATAGACTGGCAAATGACACTTCAAGGATTGACGGTGGATATGCAATGGCAGGCATTTAAAGGTTGCATGGATGAACTACAACAATTGTTCATCCCAGTTTGGCAAAAGAATAAATCAAGGAAGGTAGTGCACCCGTGGCTGACAAGAGAAATTAGGGATAGTATCAATTCCAAAGAAGTAGCATACAAATTAGCCAGAGAAAGTGGCTCACCTGAGGACTGGGAGAAATTCAGAGTTCAGCAGAGGAGGACAAAGGGCTTAATTAGGAAGGGGAAAAAAGATTATGAGAGAAAACTGGCAGAGAACATAAAAACGGACTGTAAAAGCTTTTATAGATATGTAAAAAGGAAAAGACTGATAAAGACAAATGTAGGTCCCCTGCAAACAGAAACAGGTGAATTGATTATGGGGAGCAAGGACATGGCAGACCAATTGAATAATTACTTTGGTTCTGTCTTCACTAAGGAGGACATAAATAATCTTCCAGAAATAGTAAGGGACAGAGGGTCCAGTGAGATGGAGGAACTGAGCGAAATACATGTTAGTAGGGAAGTGGTGTTAGGTAAATTGAAGGGATTGAAGGCAGATAAATCCCCAGGGCCAGATGGTCTGCATCCCAGAGTGCTTAAGGAAGTGGCCCAAGAAATAGTGGATGCATTAGTGATAATTTTTCAAAACTCGTTAGATTCTGGACTAGTTCCTGAGGATTGGAGGGTGGCTAATGTAACCCCACTTTTTAAAAAAGGAGGGAGAGAGAAACCGGGGAATTATAGGCCGGTTAGCCTAACGTCGGTGGTGGGGAAACTGCTGGAGTCAGTTATCAAGGATGTGATAACAGCACATTTGGAAAGCGGTGAAATGATCGGACAAAGTCAGCATGGATTTGTGAAAGGAAAATCATGTCTGACGAATCTCATAGAATTTTTTGAGGATGTAACTAGTAGAGTGGATAGGGGAGAACCAGTGGATGTGGTATATTTGGATTTTCAAAAGGCTTTTGACAAGGTCCCACATAGGAGATTAGTGTGCAAACTTAAAGCACACGGTATTGGGGGTAAGGTATTGGTGTGGGTGGAGAATTGGTTAGCAGACAGGAAGCAAAGAGTGGGAATAAACGGGACCTTTTCAGAATGGCAGGCGGTGACTAGTGGGGTACCGCAAGGCTCAGTGCTGGGACCCCAGTTGTTTACAATATATATTAATGACTTGGAAGAGGGAATTAAATGCAGCATCTCCAAGTTTGCGGATGACACGAAGCTGGGTGGCAGTGTTAGCAGTGAGGAGGATGCTAAGAGGATGCAGGGTGACTTGGATAGGTTGGGTGAGTGGGCAAACTCATGGCAGATGCAATTTAATGTGGATAAATGTGAAGTTATCCACTTTGGTGGCAAAAATAGGAAAACAGATTATTATCTGAATGGTGGCCGATTAGGAAAAGGGGAGGTGCAACGAGACCTGGGTGTCATTATACACCAGTCATTGAAAGTGGGCATGCAGGTACAGCAGGCGGTGAAAAAGGCGAACGGTATGCTGGCATTTATAGCGAGAGGATTCGAGTACAGGAGCAGGGAGGTACTACTGCAGTTGTACAAGGCCTTGGTGAGACCACACCTGGAGTATTGTGTGCAGTTTTGGTCCCCTAATCTGAGGAAAGACATCTTTGCCATAGAGGGAGTACAAAGAAGGTTCACCAGATTGATTCCTGGGATGGCAGGTAAGACTGGATGAACTGGGCTTGTACTCGTTGGAATTTAGAAGATTGAGGGGGGATCTGATTGAAACGTATAAGATCCTAAAGGGATTGGACAGGCTAGATGCAGGAAGATTGTTCCCGATGTTGGGGAGGTCTAGAACGAGGGGTCACAGTTTGAGGATAGAGGGGAAGCCTTTTAGGACCGAGGTTAGGAAAAACTTCTTCACACAGAGAGTGGTGAATCTGTGGAATTCTCTGCCACAGCAAACTGTTGAGGCCAGTTCATTAGCTATGTTTAAAAGGAAGTTAGATATGGCCCTTGTGGCTACAGGGGTCAGGGGGTATGGAGGGAAGGCTGGGTTCTGAGTTGGATGATCAGCCATGATCATAATAAATGGCGGTGCAGGCTCGAAGGGCCGAATGGCCTACTCCTGCACCTATTTTCTATGTTTCTATGTTTCTATGTTTTATTCCTTCTACCAAAGTGCATGACTATACACTTTCCTACAATATATTCCATTGCCACTTATTTGCCTATTCTCCTAATATGTCTTGTCCTTCTGCAGACTCCCTTGCTTCCTCAATACTTTGAACCTTCCACATGTTTTCATGTTGTTTGCAGTATGTCCACAAAACCATCAATTCTGTCATCCAGATCATTGACATATAAAGTGAAAAAAATGGTCTCAACACTGACCCCTGCGGAACACCACTAGTCACTGGCAACCAATGAGAAAAGGCCCCCTTTACTCTCACTCTTTGCCTTCTGGTACTTAGCCAATCTTCAACCCATGCTAGTATCTTTCTGATAATATCATGGGCACTTATTAACTAGCTGGACAAATTATTGTGCATAACAGTTGAACCAGGCCTACTGAGAGCCATATCTTATACACAAAACATTGAGCTATGTTTTTCAATTCTTGTCCTGAATTTGGTCAATTAGATTAGTTATGCAACTTCAGCATGTTTGGTTTTTAATTGATATTGCGTGAATATATTATACTTGTTGGTTACTACTGTTTCATCATGTCTAGCTTGATCTGGTAGGAGAGGTTGCAGACTCTCCAATGCCTTGCACTGTTTCAGCACAGCAAACTAACATCAGATCTCTGCCAAGGATGTTGGGCAATTCAAATGATTTTTTATGTTTTTGAACTGCATTTGTAGTAATCATGAAGAATATTCAGTTAAGACATTAACTTTGACAACTTGTCAGATGGTTGCAGCATGGACTCTGATCATTATACCATTGTTGGGCAAGATCTCCGTGACCTCCCAACGCTGTTGGAAAGATTGAAGAAATTTGGTCTGGATACAAAGTAAGTACATCCTGATTCTTGTCACCATCCTGCCACAACACTAACTCCAATAAAATCACGGAACTTTGACTGTGCATTATGTTCTCAACTACCCCTCTGTAGGCATCTGTAGATAGGTTTACGCCATGAAAAGACTGTTAAAAATAAATTAGGAACAGGAGAAGGGCATCTGATACTCGAGTCTGCTTCTCCCTTCATTAACATCATGGTGGATAAGGAGAAAGTGAAGTCTGATGTTGCGGTATTTCAGTGGAGTAAAGGAAATTACAGTGGTATGAGAGAGGAGTTGACCAAAGTAAATTGGAAGGAGATGCTAGCGATGGTGACAGCAGAGTAGCTATGGCATGAGATTCTGGGGAAAATGAGGGAGTGCAGGATAGATGTATTCCAAAAACAAAGAGATACTCAAATAGCAATATAGTACAACCACGGCTGACAAAGGAAGTCAAAGCTAATGTGAAAGCAAAAGAGAGGGCATACAACAAAGCAAAAATTAACAGTAAGATAGAGGATTGGGAAGCTTTTAAAAAGCTATGGACAGCAACTAAAAGAATCATTAGAGGGAAAAGATGAAATATAAAAGCAAGCTAGCAAACAATATCAAAGTTGATAGTAAAAGCTTCTTCAAGTATGTGAAAAATAAAGAGAGATGAGAGTGGATATCGGACCACTAGAAAATGAGGCCGGAGAAATAGTAACAGGGGAAAGGGAGATGGCAGATGAACTAAATGAGTATTTTGCATCAGCCTTCACTGTGGAAAACACGAGCAGTGTGTCAGATGTTGAAGGGTGTGAGGATAGAGAAGTGAGTACTATGACAAGGGAGAAAGTGTTCAGAAAGCTGAAAGACCTAAGGGTACTTAAGTCACCCAGACCAGATGAACTGCACCCTAGGGTTCTCAAAGAGGTAGCAGTAAATATTGTGGAGGCATTCATAATGATCATTCAAAAACGTCTTTGAACTCTGGCATGGTGTTAGAGGACTGGAAAATTGCAAATGTCACTCCACTCTTTAAGAAAGTAGGAAGGCAGCAGAAAGGAAATTATAGACCAGTTAGCCGGACCTCAGTGATTGGGAAGATGTTAGAGTCAGTTAAGGATGAGGTTATGGAGTACTTGGTGATACAGGGCAAGATAGAACAAAGTCAGCATAGTTTCCTTAAGGGAAAAACTTGTCTGACAAACCTGTTGGAATTCTTTGAGGAGATTACAAGTAGGATAGATAAAGGGGATGCAGTGGGTATTGTATATAAGGACTTTTAGAAGGCCTTTGACAAAGTGCCACACATATGAGTGTGCTTACCAAGTTAAGAGCCCATGACGTTACAGGAAAGTTACTGGCAAGCTTAGAACATTGGCTGATTGGTAATAGCGAGTGGGAATAAAAGGATCCTTTTCTGGTTGGCTGCCAGAGACTACCAGAGGTGTTCCACAAGGGTTGGTGTTGAGACCACTGCTTTTTATGCTGGTTATCAATAATTTAGATAATAGAATAGATGGCTTTGTTACCAAGTTTGCAGATGATATGGAGATTGGTGGAGGAAGAGGTGGTGTTGAGAAAACAGGTAGGCTGCAGAAGGTCTTAGACAGATTAGGTGAATGGGCAAGGAAGTGGCAAATGAAGTAAAATGTTGGAAAATGCATGGTCATGCACTTTGGTAGTAGAAATAAATGTGCAGACTATTTTGTAAATGGTGAGAAAATCAAAAAATCTGAGATGCAAAGGGACTTGGGAGTTCTTGTACAGAACACCCTAAAGGTTAACTTGCAGGTAGGGTCAATGGTGCAATGTTAGCACTCATTTCAAGAGGTCTAGAATACAAGAGCAGGAATGTGATGCTGAAGCTTTATAAGGCACTGGTGAGGCATCACCTTGAGAATTGTGAACAGTTTTAGAACATAGACAATCTATAGTCCTTTGGCCCAAAATATTGTGCCTGCCATGTAACCTACTCTAGAAGCTGCCTGGAATTTCACTACCGCATAGTCCTCTATATCTGCCTCTACAACCTTCTCTGGCAGGGCATTCCATGAACGCACCACTTTGTGTGGAAAAACTTAACTCTGACATCCCCTTGTACCAGCTTCCAGGTACCGTAAAACTATGCCCCCCTGTGTTAGCCATTTCAGCCCTGGGAAAAAAGCTTCTGGCTATCCACGTGATCAATCCCTCTCATCATCTTGTACACCTCTATCAGGTCACCTCTCATCCTCTGTCACTCCAAGGAGAAAAGGCCAAGTTCACTCAACCTATTCTCATCGGGCATGCTCTCCAATCCAGGCAACCTCTTTGTAAGTCTCCTCTGCACTCTTTCTCTCTAGCATCCACATCCTTCCTGTAATGAGGTGACCTGAACTGACCACAGGTGACCCCAAGTGGGGTCTAACTAAGGTCTTGTATAGCTGTAACATTACCTCACAACTCTTGAACTCAGTCCCACGGTTGATGAATGCCAACACACCATACACCTTCTTAACAACACTGTCAACCTGTGCAGCAGCTTTGAGTGTCCTATGGACAGTGACCCCAAGATCTCTCTGATCCTCCACACTACTAAGAGTCTTACTATTATATTCAGATTTGATCTACTGAAAAAAAACACGTCACACTCATCTGGGTTGAAGGCCATCTGCCACTTCTCAGCCCAGTTCTGCATCCTATCAATGTCCCACTGTAACCTCCAGACTATCCACAACACCCCCAACTTGTGTATCATCAGCAAACTTATTAACCCACCCTTCTACTTCCTCATCCAGGTCATTTATAAAAATCACAAAGAGGAGGGGTCCCAGAATAGATCCCTGTGGAACACCACTGGTCACCGTCCTCCACGCAGAATACGAACCATCCATAGCCACCCTTTGCCTTCTGTGGTCAAGCCAATTCCTTGGATCCCTTGCCTCCTTACTTTCTGAAGAAGCGTTGCATGGAGAACGTTGTCAAATGCCTTTCTGAAATATTTAACCTCTACATCCACTGCTCTACCTTCATCAATATGTTATGTTACATCCTCAAAGAATTCACTCAGGTTCGTAAGGCACGACCTGCCCTCGACAAAGCCATGCTGTTTATCCCTAATCAGATTACGTCTCTCCAAATGCTCATAAATCCTGCCTCTCAGGATCATCTTCAACAACTTGCCCACCACTGAACTCAGACTCACTGGTCTATAATTTGCTGGGTTATCTCTACTCTGTTTCTTGAACAAAGGAACAATGTTTGCAACCTTCCAATCTTCTGGCACTTCTCCCATCCCTATTGATGATGCAAAGATCATCACCAGAGCCTCAGCAGTCTCTTCCCTTGATTCCCATAGTAGTTTGGGGTATATCTTATCCAGTCCTGGAGACTTTTCTACTTAACACCTTTGAAAAGCTCCAGCACATCCTCTTTCTTAATGTCAAGATACTCAAGCTTTTCAGTCCGCCAAGTCATCCCTCCAGTTGCCAAGGTGCTTTTCACTGGTGAATACTGAAGCAAATATTCATTAAGCACCACCGCTACCTCCTCAGGCTCCACACACGTTTCCATTCTCACACGGCTCATCCTTTTGCTCTTCATATATTTGTAGAATGCCTTGGGGTTTTCCTTAATGCTGCTCGCCAAGGCCTTTTCATGGCCCCTGCTAGCCCTCCCAATTTCATTCTTAAGCTCCTTCCTGGCAATCTTGTAATTTTCTGGAGCTCTAACTGTACCTAGTTTCTTGAACCTTCTGTAACTTTCTCTTTTCTTCTACATCCTTTGTGCACCATGCTTCTTTTTCCCTACCATCCTTTCCCTGCCTCAATGGAACATACCTATGCAGAACACCATGCAAATGTTCCCTGAACACTTGCCACACTTCTGCCGTGCATTTCCCTGAGAACATCTGCTCCCAATTTATGTTACCAAGTTCCTGCCTAATAGTATCATATTTCCCCCTACCCCAATTAAATATTTTCCCAAATTTTCTGCTCCTATCCCTCTCCCGTGCTGTGGTAAAGGAGATAGAGTTGTGATCAGTATCTCCAAAATGCTTTCCCACCAAGAGATTTGACACCTGACCAGGTTCATTTCCTAATGCCAGATTAAGTACAGCCTCTCCTATAGTTGGCTTATCTACGTGTTGAATCAGGAAACCTTCCTGAACACATGTAACAAACTCCACCCCATCTAAACCCCTTACTCTAAGGAGATACCAGTCAATATTTGGAAAGTTAAAATCATCCATCGCAACAACCCTATTATAATTGCACCGTTCTAGTATCTGCCTCCCTATCTGCTCCCCAATGCCTCTGTTACTATGGGAGGGGGGGGGTCTATAAAAAACAGCCAGTACAGTTATTGCCCTCTTCCTGTTTCTGACTTCCACCCACAATGACTCAGACAATCCCCCATGACTTCCTTCTTTCCTGCAGCTGTAATACTATTGCTGATTAGCAGTGACCTCTTTTGTCTTCCTCCCTGTCCTTTTTGAAACATCTAAAGCCTGGCACACTCAGCAGCCATTCCTGCCCCTGAGTCATCCAAGTCTCTGTAATGGTCACAGTATCATAGTTCCATGTATTGATCCACGCTCTTTAAGTTCATCTGCCTTGCTTATGATAATCCTTTTTGGCTCCTCATCTAAGACAAATATGCTGGCATCGGAGAGGGTTCTGAAGAGGTTCACAAGGATGATTCCGGGAAAAACGGGTTATCTTATGAGGAACGTTTGATAGCTCTGGGTTTGTACTCGCTGGAATTTAGAAGGATGGTGGGGGGGTGGGGGGATCTCATTGAAATCTTTCAATTAAGGAAAGGCCTGGACAGAGTAGATGTTTCCTATGGCAGGGGAATCTAGGACAAGAGGGACAGCTCAGGATAGAGGGGTGTCCAGTTAAAGCAGATGTGGATAAATTTCTTCAGCCAGAGGGCGGTGAATTTGTGGAATTTGTTACCTCAGCCAGCTGTGGAGGCCAGATCATTGGGTTTATTTAATCAGAGCTTGATAGGTTCTTGATTGGACACAGCATCAAAGGTTACAGGGAGAAGGCCTGGGAAGTGGGGCTGAGGAGGGGGGGAGAAAAGGATCAGCCATGATTGAATGGCGGAGCAGACTTGATAGGCCAAATGGGCTAATTCTTTTCCTATGTCTTATGGTCTTATGGATCCAACTTTCACTTTCTTTGCCTCTCCCCATAACCTTTGATTAAAAATTTATTTAGGTCTTGAATGTATTCAAGGATTCAGGCTGCATAACATCCTAGAGAAAGGAATTCTAAAGTCTTGCAACCCTTTTTAGGGAGGAATTTTTTTTTCTTATTTTAAAGAGAACCTGTTTATTCTGAGATCTCTGATCCTAGAGTTTTCCATGAGGGGAAACATTCACCTATCATAGGCCTTACCAAATCTCCTAAGAATTTTGTATATTTTAGCAAGATCTCTTATTCTGAATTACAGTAAGTACAAACACGGACTGTGCAGCATTTCTCTTTTAAAGGTTGAGTTCTGAAGAACATAGATTTTGTTATAGATATTTGGCAGAACCGAGAAAGGGAATAAACAGTTTACATTTCAATCAGCGATTAAGTTGGTGGATGTGATCATCATGTTTGGTATTTGTGCAGAGGAAGTTCCATCCTTACTCCAGGATACTTCTTTCCATTGTGCAACACCATCCCTCTTCCAATGAAGTAGAAATGAAACCAGTCTTGTAGTTCCAAAACTGAACATTTGGATACCACTGCAGTAGAATCTGTAATCTGTAAGAAATTGGGAGAGCAAAGAAGGCTGCTGAAATGTCTGAAGTATCTAGAGACAGGATATTTTCTAGACCATGTTAAGATTACCAAAGAGATTTTGAGTATCTTAGTGGGCATGAAGAAGGTGGATAAGTCCCCAGGTCTTGTTGAAATATACCCTAGGCTTCTATGGGAACCAAGGGGAAAACCAAACTGCTGAGCCTCAGTCAGAGGAATTTGAATCTTTGCTAGCTGCTTATGAGTTGCTGGATCACCGGAGGGCAGCCAATGTGGTACCTGAATTCTAAAATGGCAGCAAGGATAAGCCAATTAATTAAAGGCCAGTATGACAGTGGATGGAAAGTTATTGAAGATGTTTCAGAGGATTAACCTACAAATGGAAAGAAGTGATTAATCAGCATGGCTTTGTCGTTGGGAGAACCTGTCCAGCTAATTAATTAAGTTTTTTGAAGATGTTAAAAGTATATGGATGAGGTTGCTATTGATATGGTTTAAACACCAACAACGGGAATTCTGCAGATGCTGGAAATTCAAGCAACACACATCAAAGTTGCTGGTGAACGCAGCAGGCCAAGCAGCATCTATAGGAAGAGGCGCAGTCGACGTTTCAGGCCGAGACCCTTCGTCAGGACTAACTGAAGGAAGAGTGAGTAAGGGAATTGAAAGCTGGAGGGGGAGGGGGAGATGCAAAATGATAGGAGAAGACAGGAGGGGGAGGGATAGAGCCGAGAGCTGGACAGGTGATAGGCAAAAGGGGATACGAGAGGGTCATGGGACAGGAGGTCTGGGAAGAAAGACGGGGGGGGGGTGACCCAGAGGATGGGCAAGAGGTATATTCAGAGGGACAGAGGGAGAAAAAGGAGAGTGAGAGAAAGAATGTGTGCATAAAAATGAGTAACAGATGGGGTACGAGGGGGAGGTGGGGCCTAGCGGAAGTTAGAGAAGTCAATGTTCATGCCATCAGGTTGGAGGCTACCCAGACGGAATATAAGGTGTTGTTCCTCCAACCTGAGTGTGGCTTCATCTTTACAGTAGAGGAGGCCGTGGATAGACATGTCAGAATGGGAATGGGATGTGGAATTAAAATGTGTGGCCACTGGGAGATCCTGCTTTCTCTGGCGGACAGAGCGTAGATGTTCAGCAAAGCGGTCTCCCAGTCTGCGTCGGGTCTCACCAATATATAAAAGGCCACATCGGGAGCACCGGACGCAGTATATCACCCCAGTCGACTCACAGGTGAAGTGATGCCTCACCTGGAAGAACTGTTTGGGGCCCTGAATGGTGGTAAGGGAGGAAGTGTAAGGGCATGTGTAGCACTTGTTCCGCTTACACGGATAAGTGCCAGGAGGGAGATCAGTGGGGAGGGATGGGGGGGGACGAATGGACAAGGGAGTTGTGTAGGGAGCGATCCCTGCGGAATGCAGAGAGAAGGGGGGGGGAAAGATGTGCTTAGTGGTGGGATCCCGTTGGAGGTGGCGGAAGTTACGGAGAATAATATGTTGGACCCGGAGGCTGGTGGGGTGGTAGGTGAGGACCAGGGGAACCCTATTCCTAGTGGGGTGGTGGGAGGATGGAGTGAGAGCAGATGTACGTGAAATGGGGGAGATGCGTTTAAGAGCAGAGTTGATAGTGGAGGAAGGGAAGCCCCTTTCTTTAAAAAATGAAGACATCTCCCTCGTCCTAGAATGAAAAGCCTCATCCTGAGAGCAGATGCGGCGGAGACGGAGGAATTGCGAGAAGGGGATGGCGTTTTTGCAAGAGACAGGGTGAGAAGAGGAATAGTCCAGATAGCTGTGAGAGTCAGTAGGATCTCCCAGTGGCCACACATTTTAATTCCACATCCCATTCCCATTCTGACATGTCTATCCACGGCCTCCTCTACTGTAAAGATGAGGCCACACTCAGGTTGGAGGAACAACACCTTATATTCCGTCTGGGTAGCCTCCAACCTGATGGCATGAACATTGACTTCTCTAACTTCCGCTAGGCCCCACCTCCCCCTCGTACCCCATCTGTTACTCATTTTTATGCACACATTCTTTCTCTCGCTCTCCTTTTTCTCCCTCTGTCCCTCTGAATATACCTCTTGCCCACCCCCTGGGTCACCCGCCCCCCCGTCTTTCTTCCCGGACCTCCTGTCCCATGATCCTCTCGTATCCCCTTTTGCCTATCACCTGTCCAGCTCTCGGCTCTATCCCTCCCTCTCCTGTCTTCTCCTATCATTTTGCATCTCCCCCTCCCCCTCCAGCTTTCAAATCCCTTACTCACTCTTCCTTCAGTTAGTCCTGACGAAGGGTCTCGGCCTGAAACGTCGACTGCGCCTCTTCCTATAGATGCTGCTTGGCCTGCTGCGTTCACCAGCAACTTTGATGTGTGTTGATTGATATGGTTTACATGGACTTTAATAATATCTTTGACCATTGTGAAAAGGTTGGAACCTATAGCATTCAAGGCAAGTGGACAAGTTGGAATAAGAGACAGAGGATGATGCTGGAGGAATGTTTTTGTGATTAGAAGTCAGTGACCAGAGTTGTCATTTATCGTACACTTCAACTATCTTGATCTGAATGCAGAAGCTATGAATAGTAAAAGTTACAGATACCATGGTAATTAGTGGTACTGTCAATAATGAGAAAGGTAGTCTTAGGCTGCAGAACGACAGTGATTAGCTGCCAAATTCAATGGAGCAATAGCAGATGGTATTTAACTGTGATAAGTATAAGGCAATGCACCTTGTGAATCTAATAAGGGCAGCATATATACAATGAATGATAAGAGCTTACGGAGTATTGAGGAACATTAATTCCTGGGCTATTATATACAAGTAGGTAAATCCCTAAAACTATCAGTAGGGGTGAATAAAGTAATGAAGAAGGTTCATGGTATATTACCTTCATTAGTTAGGGCACAAAATGGAAATGAAGAGGTCAAAAGTTTGTTTAGTCACTTTCTCAGTACTGGGAATGAAATTGAAAAAGTCCATTAAGGTGAAAGGAGAGTGCGAAGTTGGGGAGGGTATTTCTGATGGGGTAAAAACCAAAGTGAAAATTGGGATATGCTGTAAATAAGCGTCTCTGATCGATGAGTGAAAGGGTACAGTAAGAGTGAGAATATGGATAAAAGAATGTAACAGTTGTGAAATGCAGAATATACCCAACAGATACAGACTCAGCAACATGCACAAAATGCTGGAGGAACTCAGCAGGCCAGGCAGCGTCTATGGAAAAGCGTACAGCCAACATTTCGGGTCGAGACCCTTCAGCAGGACGGGAGAAAAAGATGAGTAGAGTTAAAAAGTGGGGGGGGGTGTGAGGAGAAACACAAGATGGTAGGTGAAATGCGGAGGGGGAGGAGTGAGTTAAAGAGCTGGGAAGTTGATTGGTGTAAGAGATACAGGGCTGGAGAATGAGGAATCTAACAGTAGGGGACAGAAGGCCATGGAAGAAAGAAAAGTGGGGAGGAGCAGCAAAGGGAGGTAATGGGCAGGCATGGAGATCAGGTGAGCGAGGGAAAGGGGGACAGAGAATGGTGAAGGGGAGGACATTGCCAGAAGTTTGAGAAATCGAAGTTCATTCCATCAGGTTTGAAGCTACCCAGATGGAATACAAGGTGTTTTCCTCCAACTTGAGTGTGGCGTCATTGCAACAGTAGAGGAGGCCATGGATGGACATAGAAACATAGAAAATCTACAGCACAATACAGGCCTTTCGGCTCACAAAACTGTGCCAAACATGTCCTTACCTTAGAACTACCTAGTCTTACCTGTAGCCCTCTATTTTTCTAAGCTCCATGTATCCATTTAGGAGTCTCTTAAAAGACCTTATCATTTTCACCTCCACCATCACCGCCGGCAGCACATTCCACACACCCACCACTCTCTGCGTTTAAAAGAAAACTTACCCCTGACATCTCCTCTGTACCTACTTGCAAGGACCTTAAAAATATGCCCTCTTGTGTTAGCCATTTCAGCCCTGGGAAAAAGCCTCTGACTATCCATATGATCAATACCTCTCATTATCTTGTACACCTCTATCAGGTCACCTCTCATCCTCTGTCACTCCAAGGAGAAAAGGCCAAGTTCACTCAACCTATTCTCATAAGGCATGCTCCCCAATCCAGGCAACATCCTTGTAAATCTCCTCTGCACCCTTTCTATGGTTTCCACGTCCTTCCTGTAGTGAGGCAACCAGAATTGAGCACAGTACTCCAAGTGGGGTCTGACCAGGGTCCTACATAGCTGCAACATTACCTCTTGGCTCTTAAACTCAATCCCACGATTGATGAAGGCCAATGCACAGTATTCCTTCTTAACCACAGAGTCAACCTGCGTAGTGTTCTGTGGACTCGGACCCCAGGATCCCTTTGATTCTTCACACTGCCAAATGTCTTGCCATTAGTACTATATTCTGCCATCATATTTGACCTACCAAAATGAACCACCTCACACTTATCTGGGTTGAACTCCATCTGCCACTTCTTAGCCCGGTTTTGCATCCTGTCAATGTCCCACTGTAACCTCTGACAGCCCTCCACACTATCCACCACACACCCAACCTTTGTGTCATCAGCAAATTTGCTAACCCATCCCTCCACTTCCTCATCCAGGTCATTTATAAAAATCACAAAGAGTGGGGGTCCCAGAACAGATCCCTGAGGCACACCACTGGTCACTGGCCTCCATGCAGAATATGACTGGTCTACAACCACTCTTTGCCTTCTGTGGGAAAGCCATTTCTGGATCCACAAAACAATGTCCCCTTGGATCCCATGCCTCCTTACTTTCTCAATAAGCCTTGCATGGGGTACCTTCTCAAATGCCTTGCTAAAATCATATACACTACATCTACTGCTCTACCTTCATCAATGTGTTTAGTCACATCCTCAAAAAATTCAATCAGGCTCATAAGGTACAATCTGCCTTTGACAAAGCCATGCTGACTGTTCCTGATCATATTATGCCTTTCTAAATGTTCATAAATCCTACCTCTCAGGATCTTCTCCATCAACTTACTAACCACTGAAGTAAGACTCACTGGCCTGTAATTTCCTGGGCTATCTCTACTCCCTTTCTTGAATAAGGGAACAACATCCATAGCCCTCCAATCCTCCCGAACCTCTCCCGTCCTCATTGCTGATGCAGAGATCATCGCCAGAGGCTCAACAATCTCCTCCCTCGCTTCCCACAGTAGCCTGGGGTATATCCCATCCGGTCCCGGTAACTTACCCAACTTGATGCTTCCCTAATATCTACATGCTCAAGCTTTTCAATCTGCTGCAAGTCATCCCTGCAATCGCCAAGATCCTTTTCCATAGTGAATAATGAAGCAAAGTATTCATTAAGTACCTCTGCCATCTTCTCTGGTTCGATACACACTTCTCCACTGTCACACTTGATTGGTCTTATTCTCTCAGATCTTATCCTCTTGCTCTTCACATACTAATAGAATGCCTTGGGGTTTACCTTAATCCTGTCTGCCAAGGCCCTCTCATGGCCCGTTCTGGCTCTCCTAATTTCATTCTTAAGCTCCTTCCTGCTAGCCTTATAATCTTCTAGATCTCTATCATTACCTGGTTTTTTGAACCTTTTGTAAGCTCTTCTTTTCTTTTTGACTAGATTTACACCAGCCTTTGTACACCACGGTTCCTGTACCCTACCATCCTTCCCCTGTCTCATTGGAACGTATCTACGCAGAACCCCACGCAAGTATCCCATGAACATTTTGCCACATTTCTTCCGTACGTTTCCCTGAGAACATCTGTTTTCAATTTTTGCTTCCAAGCTCCTGCCTAATAGCCTCATATTTCTCCTTACTCCAATTAAACGTTTCCCTAACTTGTCTGTTCCTATCCGTCTCCAATGCTATGGTAAAGGAGATGGAATTGTGATCACTATCTCCAAAATGCTCTCCCACTGAGAGACCTGACACCTGACCAGGTTCATTTCCCAATACCAGATCAAGTACAGCCTCTCCTCTTGTAGGCTAATCTACATATTGTGTCACGAAACCTTCCTGAACACACCTAACAAACTCCACCCCATCTAAACCCCTCACTCTAAGGAGATGCCGATCAATATTTGGGAAATTAAAACCTCCCACCACAGCAACCCTGTTGTTATTACACCTTTCCAGAATCCGTCTCCCTATCTGCTCCTCAATGTCCCTGTTACTATTGGGTGGTCTATAAAAGACACCCAGTAGAGTTATTGCCTCCTTCCTATTCCTGACTTCCACCCACAGAGACTCTGTCGACAACCCCTCCATGACTTCCTCCTTTTTTGCAGCCATGACCCTATCCCTACTCAACAGTGCCACACCCCCATCTCTTTTGCCTCCCTCCCTGTCCTTTCTGAAACATCTAAAGCCTGGCACTTGAAGTAGCCATTCCTGCCCCTGCACCATCCAAGTCTCTGTAATGGCCTCAACATCATAGCTTTAAGTGCTGACTCACGCTTTAAGCTCATCCGCTTTATTCATAATACTCCTTACATTAAAATAGACACATCTCAAGCCATTGGTCTGAGTGCATCCTTTCTCTATCACCTGCCTATCCTCCCTTTCGCACTGTCTCCAATCTTTCTCTATTTGTGAGCCAACCTCCCTTTCCTCTGTCACTTCAGTTCGGTTCCCACCCCCCAGCAATTCTACTTTAAACTCGTCCCCAATAGCCTTAGCAAACCTTCCAGCCAGGATATTGGTCCCCCTCAGATTCAAGTGCAACCTGTCCTTTATGTACAGATGACACCTGCCCCAGAAGAGGTCGCAATGATTCATAAATCTGAATCCCTGCCCCCTACTCCAATCCCTCAGCCACGCATTTATCCTCCACCTCATTCTATTCCTATACTCACTGTCATGTGGCGCAGGCAGTAATCCGGAGATTACTACCTTTGAGATCCTGCTTCTCAACTTCCTTCCCAAATCCCTATAGTCTGCTTTCAGAACCTCCTCCCTTTTCCTACCTATGTCATTGGTACCAATATGTACCACGACATCTGGCTGTTCTCCTTCCCACTTCAAGATATCGTGGATATGATCAGAAACATCCTGGACTCTGGCACCTGGGAGGCAAACTACCATCCGTGTATCTTTCCTGCGTCCACAGAATCGCCTGTCTGACCCCCTAACTATAGAGTCCCCTATCAGTGCTGCCATCCTCTTCCTTTCACTACCCTTCTGAGCCACAGGGCCAGACTCTGTGCCAGAGACGCAACCACTGTTGCTTCCCCCAAGTAGGTCGTCTCCGCCAACAGTACTCAAACAGGAGTACTTCTTACTCAGGGGAACAGCCACTGGGGTACTCTCTAGCACTTGCTTCTTGCCCTTCCCTCTCCCGACTGTAACCCACTTAGCTGTCTCCCCAGGCCCCAGAGTGACTACCTGCCTATTGCTCTATATTGGAATGGGAATAGGAAATGGAATTAAAAAGGGTGGCCACTTGGAGATCCCTCTTTTTCTGGCAGACAGAGTGTAGCGGCGAAGCGGTCTCCCAATCTACGTAGGTCCTCAGTGATATACAGGAGACCACACAGTGAGCACTGGATACAGTGTATGACCCCAACAGATTCACAAGTGAAGTGTTGCCTCACCTGGAAGGACTGTTTGGGGCCCTGAATGGTAGTGAGGGGAGAGGTGTAGGGGCAGATGTAGCACTTGTTCCACTTGCCAAGGATAAGTGCCAGGAGGGAGATCAGTGGGGAGGGACGAATGGACAAGGGAGTCACGTAGGGAGAGATCCCTGCAGAAAGTGGGTGGGAGAGGTGGGAGGGAAAGATGTGCTTGGTGGTGGGATCCCATTGGAGGTGGTGTAAGATGTGGAGAATTATGTGCTGGACGCAGAGGTTGGTGGGGTGGTAGGGGAGAACACCCCACAAGGTGATAGATGAAACTGGGAGGCTTCCTGGCCTGGCCTGCTGAGCTCCTCCAGCATTTTGAGTGTGTTGCTTGGATTTCCAGCATCTGCAGATTTTCACTTGTTTGAGATACATACACAGATCAAGTTAGTTAAAACTGTAGAATTCAGCAACAGGTCCAGAAGGCTGCATTGTGCCTGAAGATGAAATATCATTTTTTGGCTTGTATTGGGGCTACAATTATGCAGGAAGCCAGAGATCAGAGTGGGATGGAGAATTAAAGTGACTGGAACAGGCTTAGGGTTGCCCCTGTGGACTGAATGCAAGTGCTCTCTTTAAATGGTCACCTAATCTGTATTTGATTTCTCTAATGTAGAAGAGGCCAAAATGTGAACAAAGAACAAGTAACCTGCTTCACCTGGAAAGACTGCTTGGGTCCTTGGACCCAGTGGTAAGGGAAGAACTGAAAGGGCAAGTGTTGCATCATCCGTAGCTGAAAGGGAGAATGCTATAAGAAAAGGTGGCTGGTAGGACCAAAAGAGTGGGTAAGGATTTCCCTTTGAAATGCTGAAAGGGGAGGAGAGAGACAATGTTTGGTGGTGGTGTCAATCTGCCTCTCTACCAGAGGACGTAAGGTTCAGACCCAGGGAATAATTGTCAAACACAGTTTACTTAAAAGTACATACTGTAATTTAGCAAGCTTGTTTCGCTCAGTTGAACTACAAAGCCCTGCTCATAGAGCTTGGGAAAATCGGGAAAATCTGCAAATTAAGTGAGCCCCAAATACTGTCTGGGGCTGCTTGTTAAACATTCGTTATCACATACATACTCTGATTGTTATTAGGCATCTTGATAAGGGTACACAGAACAGCTTTCTCATTCAACAAGCACTCCTTTGTTCTTATATTATTCTCACAGTTAGCAGATTAGTTATCGTGCATCATTATTAGCCAAGCTGCCCTTTTAATTCTGCATATAATTCCTCATTCCCTCCTTTTGTCATTCCATGACAACTAGGATTATCAATATGGGGGTGGTTGTATATCTTAATTTTCATATTCGTGTAAGAAGGGTGGATAATAACCCTTGGGATAAGCTGAAGGGCTTTCTGTGTCATCGTAATCTCCATCCTCATCATTTGCACCTCAGTCTCTCTGAAGTCCCCTTCCTTCTATTGGGACTGTTTGTATAAATATCCCTGCAGGTGTAGGGCAAAAGCACCGGCTGACAAGGGGCCAGAAACATCACAGAATTGCAATGAATACTCCTGCGATGATAGTGTTATGTAGCAGTACACCGCTCCATCCTGTGAAGATGCCACTGAAGGGCCACCATCCCCTTTTGAGCTAAAGCCATGTAGGTCGGCCCCGATTTTCCGGATTTTATTTATCTCTGAATGTGAATGGAGAGAGAGGTAATGTTCTCTGATTCATCTGGGATGTAGATGCAGCACTCTTGTCCTGTAATGGCATATGCACCTCCTTTTTCAGCCAGAACAAAACCAAGGGCCATTCGGTTCTGTAAAATTGTCTGTTGTAGTGCCATCATTTCAGCGGAGATGGCCTCACTTGATCCTGGACGCCATCCATGGCCTTAGCAGCACTATTGGTCATCTCCAAAACTGCGGCCAGGTTGATTATTTCCCTTGAATTGCGAACCGCGCAGTAGAAAGGGAAAGCTATCATTCCAGAAGTGCTCTGGTTGTGAGATTCCTTGCTTTTCCCGTAGGAGGGAAGGCGTTTCAGCATTCGCATGTGGGGTACAAGGTAAGCCAGGAAGCAGCATCCCATCCAGTTTCTGCTGTCTTGTTGGGTGTCCCATCGGCTAGCTGTCTCTCCTGGGAGCCACAAGTTGGCCCTTTCCGTGCAAACTCATTGAGTTCCGTTCAAACTCATTGAGTTCCGTTCAGGGGGTGCGGTGGTTCGGCTGTTGTATAAATGGCACAAGTGCTATTGCCCAGAAAGTAAGTCCCCTAACTTTGAAATTACAGTAGCAGATAGTATTTGCTAGTTGGTCAGATCTGACATTGGTGGAGGGCCATGATATCTGACCTCCCCATCGGATGGCTTTTTCCAGGGGGGACGAATGTACTAACCATCAAAGAAATGGCACCTCCAGTCACATCACTGGTGCAATTTTGGGCCTCGCAAGTCTGAGTGTCATTAGAAAAGGCCCAGACTGACCGTTGTTCACTGCTGTTCAGTGGAATGACGATTAGAGAAACCCCTATCTTCCCATGGGGAGGAATCACTACACACACCCAGCAGGCAGATGAGTTAGTTTTCCCAGCATAACTATAGCAAAACGGCAGGAAGGTGTTTGATTTGGTTACTACAATACAAGCACTGAAGATTACAAGTATAGACAGTAATAATTTAGTCATGAATGCACACGTTTGACATGCCCTAGGTATGTCCATTTCAGAAGTCCTTGTAGCTTGACTGCCGTCGGAGTGGTCGGTAACACTTGGTAGGGCCCTTTCCAGCTTTTTTCTAAGATGGTTCTTTATAAGAACAAAGTCTCCTGGGCAAACTCTTATGTTCATTTTCCAGTTCCTGTCCTTCCCAGTGGGCCTCCTTCACCTGTGAATGCAAGACCTGGAGAGATTTGGTTAGTGCCAGGATACACCGTATAATTTCATTCGATATTTGATTCAGGTCCATCTCAGGTAATTTTGGGGTTGGCAAGTCAGCCTTCCGGTGGTTCTTAACAGTCTGCCATATATTATTTTGGCTGCCAACAGACTATGTTTGGTCTGATAGGAGTTTTCATCTGGAACAAGACTTATCGGTAGCACTTTGAGCCAATTTTGTCCGGTTTCTTGACCTAGTTTAGCCAATTTGTTTTTCAGCGTCCCATTAGCCCTTTCAATCAGGCGGTCTGTGGGAGCAATGGAATGTCTGTTTAATACCCAGAGTCTGGCTTAGTTGGGTATTAATCTCACCCACAAAATGAGGGCCATTGTCAGATACAACTTACTCCGCTACCTGGAATCTGGGAATGATTTCTTTTAACAAAATACGCACCATGGTATCGGCTTTGTTATCTATGGTGGGATATGGTTCAATCCATCTACTAAAAGCATCAAGAATTACAAGACAATACTTATAACCGTGCATGTGCGGTAATACAATAAAATTGAGTTGTAGTTGGCATAAAGGGTATCTGGGCAACAGAGTATATCCCTTTGGGCATGGTGTGCCTTTTCTTGGATTATGTTCTTGGCTTATCAGACATCGTCTGGCAACATTCTCTGCTACTTTCTCCAGATCCGGGCTCCACCATGATTCCAAACATTGCCTTACCATTCCCCCCTTGCCAAGGTGAGTATTGATATGTACAAAATCTACAGTATAGCCCAGTATGGTTTCAGGTACGCAGACCTGATGGACAGAAGTAAGCCAGAGGTCCTTGGTCGGTGAGTAAAAACATCCAGTCGATTCCCAGATGGCTTTCTCTGTTTCAGAGGCGTCCCTCTGTAAAGCACGCACATCCTCAATTCTAGGCATACTACCATTTAATCTGGAAATGGGGGATTCAGATTTTCCTGGCGATTCATCATTTGGGAACAGTCAGTGCTCCTGTAAGGGCAGCTTGTTTCGCAGCTGAGTCAGCTCTGTTGTTTCCACGGTCAGTCTCAGTTGTACCTTCAAGTGTGTGCAGAGCGTTTAATAATGGACAATTGTGAAGGAAGACAGATGGCATACAAAAGGTTGTCGATGCAAATTTTATTAGTGATGGGCATACCAGGGGAGGTGACATAACCCCTAGCTTTCCAAAGTTGGCCAAAGTCATGAGCAACTCCAAAGGCATATCTAGAGTCTGTAAAAATGTTGGCCGATTTCCCAGTGGCTATGATGCATGGTGTAGTGAGTGCAAAGAGTTCAGCTTGCTGCGCGGAGTGAGGAGAAAGAAAGGAAGCGGACTTCACGGTTTCTATGTTGGAAACAACCGCATAGCCTGCACAGTGCCTTCCTTGGTTGTTTATCAAGGAGCTCCCATCTACACAGAAGACTAAGTCCAGGTTAGCGAGGGGGACGTCAGTCATATCAGGCTGGACCTCTGTCAGTTGGTGATTTATTGTTGCACAATCATGGGACGGTGAATCCAGATGCTCAGGCGGGCATTCTGAAAAGGTGGGTTCACAGTAGAACAGGGAAAAAAATGGTGAAGGACCTCATATCTAGTGTGGCGGGCATGCATAAGGGCTTGAGTTTGATGGATGTTTATCAGGGTAACTATGTCAGGAGAAGTGAGTATGTTCACTGGCTGGTGCAAGGTTATGTTACTCATGGCCAGAACCACATCATATACTGAAGGGGGTATTTGAGTACAGGGAGGTCAGCTGGAAGCTGCCAGATTGAGATTTGTGGAGAAGCAGGCGTCAGGTCGTTGTTGACGCCCATGGCTCTGAGAAAGGACAGTGGTGGCATACCCGTCTTTGATTGTCACATAGAGTGCAAAACGGCGATCGTATAGGGGCCGGCCCAAGGAGGGGTGCGATATCAGGGCTCGCTTAAGGGAAGCAAAATCCAGTTGGGCCTGCTCTGAGAGTTGAAAGGGAGTCTCACATTTGGGTGAGGATCTGGTGAGCAGGACAACATCGTGAATCCAAGTGCGGCAGAAATTGACAAGGCCCAGGAATTAACCCATCTGAGTCAGCGTAGTGTATTAACAATGGGGGTTAATTAGCACAAGCCAAGGGTTGAATCTGGTTCCTTCTGGTCTATTAAGATCTGTACTACATTGGTGCCACACTTCATGATAAAACCTTTTAAAAACAAATAAATCTTTCTTTTCTGACAAACTAACACTATAGATTTTTTTTTAAAAGTATAATGTATTTCCCTTTTAAAAGCGCAAACACGAGAAAATCTGCAGATGCTGGAAATTCAAGCAACAGACACAAAATGCTGGTGGAACACAGCAGGCCAGGCAGCATCTATAGGAAGAAGTACAGTTGACGTTTCGGGCTGAGACCCTTAGTCAGGACTAACTGAAAGAAGAGATAGTAAGAGATTTGAAAGTGGGAGGGGGAGGGGGAGATCTGAAATGACAGGAGAAGACAGGAGGGGGAGGGAAGAAGCTAAGAGCTGGAAAGTTGATTGGCAAAACGAATACAAGGCTGGAGAAGGGAGAGGATCATGGGACAGGAGGCCTAGGGAGAAAGAAAGCGGAGGGGAGTGCCAGAGGAAGATGGAGAGCAGGCAAGAAATGATTGTGAGAGGGGCAGAGAGAAGGCAAAGAAAGTGGGGGGGGGGGAATAAAAATAAATAAGGGATGGGGTAAGAAGGGGAGGAGGGGCATTAATGGAAGTTAGAGAAATCAATGTTCATACCATCAGGTTGGAGGCTACCCAGACGGAATATAAGTTGTTGTTCCTCCAACCTGAGTGTGACTTCACCTTGACAGTAGAGGAGGCCGTGGATAGACATATCAGAATGGGAGTGGGACATGGAATTAAAATGTGTGGCCACTGGGAGATCCTGCTTTCTCTGGTGGACAGAGTGTAGGTGTTCAGCGGAACAGTCTCCCAGTCTGTGTCAGGTCTCACTAATATATGGAAAGCCACACCGGGAGCACCGGGCACAGTATATCACACCAGCCAACTCACAGGTGAAGTGTCACCTCACCTGGAATGACTGGGGCTCTGAATGGTGGTGAGGGCAGAAGTGTAAGGGCATGTATAGCACTTGTTCTGCTTACAAGGATAAGTGCCGGGAGGGAGATTAGTGGGAAGGGATGGGGGGGGGGGTCGAATGGACAAGGGAGTCATGTAGGGAGCAATCTCTGCGGATAGCAGGGATGGGGGGAGGGAGAGATGTGCTTGGTGATGGGATCCCGTTGGAGGTGGCAGAAGTTACGGAGAATTATATGTTGGACTGGGAGGCTGGTGGGGTGATAGGTAAAGAAAGGGGCTTCCCTTCCTCTACCATCAACTCTGCTCTCAAACGCATCTCTCCCATTTCACACACATCTGCTCTCACCCCATCCTCCCGCCACCCCACTAGGGATAGGGTTCTCCTTGTCCTCACCTACCAGCCCACCAGTCTCCGGGTTTTGGCTTCGATACAATTTCTTTCTTTGTCTCCTTTGTTTCTGTCCCTTATCCCATTCTTTACAAATCGCACTCAACTCTTGCCAACCCCTGGGATTCCCTCTTTTCTCACATACGTCTATCCCTCTTTGCTTAGCGTTGTCGGTCCAACAATTTAACTTATGTCAGTCTTCTTTTACTTCTGCTTCTTGTCACCATGGGCAATCAGGCGACCATACTCTTTCCCTGCCTTCTCTTTCTATATTCCCAGTTCTGCCTGCTGAATTAACTTTAGATCAAATGTACCTCCTGCAGGCCAGTTGTCTTTTCCCAAATGTTTAGACAACTGGAACATTTGTCTCAGTTGCTTTTCATTATCTGGATATTTGCCTATTATTTTCTGTAACAGACTACTCCCCCATCTTGTCTAAATGCGTACCCATCATATTCCAGAGGAATGGAACTACCCGTCTTGACTTACTAGAAGACTCAAACTTCTCAATTATTCTGGCAGACTCGAACCATCCGTCTTGACTTCACTGTCCCGGGGACTTGAACCGCTACTCTTGACTTACTGGAGGTCTTGAACTTCTCAGGTATTCCTGGGGGCTCGAACCACCCGCCTCCTCTTTCCAGGGGATTCGAACCACCCATCTCCTCTATTCACTTTGGGTCCCATCATTGGATTTTCCCTGCCAAAATGAGAGAGCAAACAGAGTCGTCAGAGAGCAGAGAGGAACCAAGTTCATCCACTTCTTCAGTTTTGGCGAGAGGTCTACCACATATTGGGACCCAATTCGCTGAGCCAAGATGTCGATCTGCCTCTCTACCAGAGGACTTTAGGTTCAGACCCAGGGAATAATTGTCAAACACAGTTTACTTGAAAGTACACACTGTTTATTAGCAAACTTGTGTCGCTCAGTTGAACTACAGAGACCTGCTCATAGAGCTTGGGAGAATCTGCAAATCAAGTGAGCCCTAATACATACTCTGATTGTTGCTAGGCATTTTGATCATGGTACACAGAGCAGCTTTCTCATGCAACAAACACTCCTTTGTTCTTAGATTATTCTCACAGCAGATAAATTAGTGTTCAGCATTATTAGCCAAGGTGCAAATAAGTCAGTTAGGTTTTAGCCCTTTTAATTCTGCATATAATTCCTCAATCTCTTTAAAGTGGAGGAAAATGAATGTGGGCCTGATGGGTGGAACGCAAAGATCAAGGGAACTGTAGTTTCTGTCCTAGAGGAGTGAAGGTGAGAACAGAGGTGTAGGAACTGATTGAGATGCAAGTCTTTGTTAACAATGGTAGAGGGAAAACTGCAATTCAGGAAGAAAAATACTGTCTCAATATCTTAATAAGTATCTGAAAGAGTACTTGAATTTTCCACGCATAATGCTGCTAACTGGGATTAGTACAGATGAGTGTCAGGTGGTCAGCATGGACAAGGTCAGCTGAAGGGCCTGTTTCTGGCTGTGTGCCACTCTGACCCATGATCTGGCATTATGTATTTGTCAGTATTTGGTGAATTTGACCTTTCAGCAGAAAGAAAAAAGATAAGTAGATCTGTTGTTAGATAAAATCACTGCAATGGTGAGTGATGATATTGGCTCAGAAGCTCATACAGTACAATCAGTTTGAGTGGAGATACAAAATGGTAAGGATAAGAAGTCACCGAGGGAGTAGTGTATATAAACCCACAAATTGTATGACAGTGTACATCCAAAAAAAAATTTCAGTTGGAAAGTAAGGTACTGCAAAAATTATGGGCTATTTTAATTATTGGTTGGACAGACCAGACAGGCAACGGTAGTCTTGTGAAAGAACTATTAGAGTATTTCATTGGAATGGTTTTATCGAGCAATGGGTTGCGGGGGTGGCCACTCTACATCTAATTTTGTGTAATTAGATACAATTAGTTCATTATCACTTAGTGAAAGATCCCTTTGAAAGAGTGATTTTCGCATATTGGTGTTTTAAATTCACCTTGAGGGTGAGAAATTTAAGTTTTAAACTAGCACCTGAAGGCTATCATAATGGTATGAAGACATATAAAGTGTATGGATCAAATAGATTAAATGGTGAAAGGGCTAAACAGCAGTGCTGGTCATTTAAGATATATTGCAGAGAGAAAGAGATCCTCTGAGATGCACACACTGCCTATGGCTGAGGAAGTTAAGAATGAGATCGAATTGGAAGAAATAACATGCAGTGTTGCAAAGATTAGTGACAGGTAAGAGGATTGTGTAAATTTTAGAAACCAGCAAATAGTGACTTAAAAAGGTAACAAGGAAGAAGATGAGATTTAAATAGTGAATGGATAGGAGCTTCTACAGAAAACCAGAGGGTTACAATAGAAAATTTTGACCCCTTGGAAGGCAAATCTTGGATTTTAAATGGGAAATAAATAAATTATAGAGACTAATTCCAAATGAGTATTTTGAATCTGTATTTCTACTGGAAGACAATATTATCTAATCAACGGAGAAACACAAAACATTGTCAGTTCAGAAAAGCTACGAAGCAAACAAATGGAGCTCAAAACGCCATTAAATTCCCCAGACCTGATGGACTGCATCCTAATGTCTTAAGCAAAATGTCTGAAGACATTCAAGATGCGTTGATCTATATCTTCCTAAGAGCTTTGTCACCTTTTTCTAAGGATTTGAATTAATTTTTTACCAGCGTAGTCACAGCACCCTCTCTGCCTAACTGCCTGTCCCTTTGATACAATGTGTATTCTTGGATGTTAAGCACCCACTATGAACTTATTTTAGCCAGGATTCATGCATTCAAATATAATGCCCTTTTTGATTTTGCCCCATGTTACTCTTCAATTCATTCAACTGACCCTAATTTTGCCCTATCATCTGCCTGTACTTCTGTAGTCATCTACTTGTATACCAACTTCCCCACTCTCATCTTTCTGCCAAATTAATTTAAGCCCTCCCTTAGATCGTTGATGTAACTAAGTTGTGAGGATGACACAAAGAGCCTACAGATGCTAAATGAGCAGAAAAATGGAGTGCGATGTGAGAGAAAACAGGTTATTGATTTGGGAAGGAAGAATATAGAAGCATGTTACTATTTCATTGGAGTAAGATTACAAAAACTTTCATTACAAAGCAGTCCCAAGACATTAAGCATGAAATGTTAACAGCAGGTAATTCAGATAAATGGAGCTATTGGAATGTAGGCCTTTATTGCCAGAGGTGCAGGGTATAACAGTAAGTGTGATGTAGTTTTGAGACTGTACTCCATAAAGAGAACGTAGAAATCTACAGCACATTATAGGTCCTTCAGCCTACAATGTTGTGCTGACCATGCAACCTACTCTAGAAACTGCCTAAAGTTACCCCAGTGCAGTGCGTTCTAGGCTCCATGTACCTATCTAAGGACCCTATTGTATCGGCATCCACCACCGTGGCCGGCAGTACATTCCACGCACCTACCACTCTCTGTGTGGAAAAACTTACCCCTAACATCCCCTTTGTACCTACTTCCAAGCATCTTAAAACTATGCCCCCTCGTATTAGCCATTTCAGCCCTGGGAAAAAGCCTCTGGCTGTCCACACGATCAGTGCCTCTCATCATCTTATAAATCTCTATCAGGTCACTTCTAATCCTCCATCGCTCCATGGAGAAAAGGCCAAGTTCACTCAATCTATTCTCATAAGGCATACTCCCCAATCCAGGCAACATCCTTGTAAATCTTCTCTGCACTCTTTCTATAGTATCCACCCTTCCTGTAGTGAGGTGACCAGAACTGAACACTACTCCAAGTGGGGTCTGACCAAGGAATTATTTTGCTGCAACATTACCTCATGGCTCCTGAACTCAGTGATGAGCATGTCATTTAAGGAAACGTCAGGCTTATCCCAATGAGAGTTCAAAAGAATGGGAGAAGGGCTTTAGGAAATATACAAAATTCTAAGAAATTTTTACAGGGTTCAAAGTAAATTCATTATCAAAGTATATGTGCAGTTGCAAGAAAAAAGTTTGTGAACCCTTTTCAATTTCCTGGTTTTCTGCATTAATTACTTATAAAATGTGGTCTGATCTTCGTCTAAGTCACAATAATAGACAAACCCAATTAGCCTAAACTAATAACACACAAATAATTGTACTTGTCAATATTTATTGTACACCATTTAAACAATCACAGTCTACTTTCAAGAAAGTTCGTGAACCTCTGGGGTAGTGCCTTCTACAAACGTTTGTACAAAAGCTATTTGGAGTCAGGTGTTGCAATCAATGAGTTTAGATTGGAGGTTAGGTTGTAGAGGTGCCCTGCCCTATATATAAAGAAAGGCACACAAAGTCAAGTTACTGACAGAGCCTGCTCTTCTCAAGAAAGATCTGTTTATATGCACCATGCCTCGATCAAAGCAACTTTCAGAGGACCTTAGAAGAAGAATTGTAGAGATGCATGACTGGACAAGGCTACAAAAGCATTTCTAAAGATCTCAATATCCATTGGTCCACATTAAGAGAAATTGTCCACAAACAGAGGAAATTCAGTGCTGTTGCTACTGTCCCTGGGAGTGGGTGTCCTGCAAAGATCACACAAAGAACACAACGTGCAATGCTCAAGGAGATGAAAAAGAACCCAAGGGTAACAGCAAAAGAGCTTCTTGTTATCGTCTTTGTCATGTGTCCACTATAATAAAAACATTGAACAAGAATGGTGTTCATGGAAGAAGAACACAGGAAACCACTGCCTTTCAACAAAACATTGCTGCATGTCTCAAGTTTGCAAAAGACCACCTGGATGTTCCACACCACTTCTGAGACAATGTTCTCTGGACAGATGAGACAAAAGTTGAACTTCTTGGCAGAACTGCACACCTTTATGTTTGGAGGAAAAAGGGCACTGTACACCAACACCAAAACCTCATCTCAACTGTGAAGCATGGTGGAAAGAGCATCATGGTTTGGGGCTGCTTTGCTGTCCCAGGGCCTGGACAGCTTGCAGTTGTTGGGAAGAAAGAAATCAATATCGTATCAAGACAATTTTGCGAGTGAATGTCAGGGTAGTGGACCATCACCTGAAGCTTAATAGAAGTTGGATGATGTGACCAGACAGTGATCTGAAACACGAGTAAATCAACAACAGAATGGTTTAAAAAGTAAATTCATGTTTTGGAATGGCCAAGTCCGAGTCCAGACCTTAACCCAATTGCGATGCTGTGGCATAACCTGAAGAGGGCTGTTCATGCAAGGTATCCCAGAAATACTGATGAACTGAAACAATTTTGTATGGAGAAATGGTCTAAAATTCTAACTCGCCTTTGTGCACATCTGATCAGCAGCTACAGGAAATGTTTGGTGGAGGTTATTGCTGCTAAAGGAGGTTCAACAGTTATTAAATACAAGGGTTGACATACTTTTTCCAGCCTGGAGTGTGAATGATTAAACAATGTGTTAAATAAAGACATGAAAATTACAATTGTTTGTGTGCATTAGTTTAGGCAGATTGTGTTTGTCTATTATTGTGATGTAGGTGAAGATCAGACCACATTTTGTGGTTAATTAATGCAGAAAAGCAGGTAATTGCAAAGTATCCACAAACTTTTTCTTGCAACTGTATATATCACCATTTGCTACTCTGAGATTCATTTTCTTATAGGCATTCACAGTAGAACAAAGCAATACAATCAAATCAATGAAAAGCTGACTGACGAACAACCAGTGTGCAAAAAAAGACAAATTGAGTAAATAAAAAAAGATAACAGTAATAAAGCAATTATACTAAGACCATGAGTTGTTGAAAGTGAGTCCATAGGTTGTGGAATCAATTCAGTGTTGAGGTGAATCAAGTTGTCCATGCTGATTCAGAAGATTGATTGTTGAAAGATAATAACTCTTCCTGGATCTGGTGGTGTGGATCCAAGGCTTCTGTATCTCCTGCCAGTTGCTAGTAGTGAAAAAAGAATATGTGCTGATGGCAGGAGTCATTGATGATGGGTGCTGCTATCTTGTGGCAGCACTTCTTGGCGATGTGGTCAGTGTTGGGGAGGGCTTTGCCTGTGATGGGCTCAGTTGTATTCATTGCTTCTCGTAGATGTTTTTCTTGAGCATTGGTGCTTTCGTGGCTTCTTTGAAATTAATGATACTTATGTGTTGTTCCCTGGATAGATCCTCTGAAGTGATATCACCAAAGAATTTAAAGTTACTAACTCTCTCCACCTCCAATCCCCTGATGAGCTCATGGACCCCTGGTTTCTTTCTCTTGTAGTTTTGCTGACAACTCTTTGGTTTTGCTGACATTGAAAGTTTTTGTCATGGTAATATTCAACCAAATTTTCAATCTTCTGTCTATATACAAATCTGTCACCAGCTTTGATTCAACCGATAATGGTGGTGTTGTCAGCATACTTAAATATGGCATTGGAGCTGTACTTCGCCTCACAGTCGTAAGTATAAAGCAAGTTGAGTAGGGAGTCGAGTAGAGTCTTATGGTACAGTTGTGCTGATGGTAATTATGGAGGATATGTTGTTGCTAATCCATACTGACTGGGGTCTGTAAGTGTGGAAATTGAGGATCTGGTTGAATAAAGAGTTATCAAGGCTTGGAGCTCGTTGATTAGTTTTGAAAGGATGATAGTGTTGAATGCAGAGCTGTAGTCAATGAAGAGCATACAAATGCATGCATCTTCATTGTCCAGTTGTTCCAGACCTGAGTGAAGAGCCAGTGAAGCACATGTTCTTGTAGTTCAGGATTAAGGTGGAGGATAAGTATGGGAGATAAGAGGGTTATCCACTTATCAACAATGTTTCAACAACTGCTTTCAGATTCAGCATGTCTTCCTCCATTTGTATATTAGTTTTTTTTAGTTTCTTGCGAATTTTGTGCACTGTTTCTTTTTCTTTTTTCTTTGGTGATTAACTTGTGCATTTTTACATTCAAGCATTGTGTCTTATTAGCCGCTGCCTTGATATTGCTCTTTTATCTGTGTCCTTAACTCATGTAAATGTGTAACTATACTCGCATCTGAATCCTCCTCTTGATGTGGTCACTTAAGATTCAGAAGGTTTGGGTCAAGACCCACTTTGAGACTTGACTAGTGAAGTATCGAAGGGACCTCTTTCTGAGGAAGTATTTAACAAAGGCCCCAACTTGGAAAGATGTAAACATTTCCACAGGGTCAGATTCCAGGCCAGTATTTATCCATTTGTAACATCACAGAAAGCACAGTTTATGTACTCCTCACGTTGCTGACTCTGGCCACATAAATTGGCTTGCATTACACTTCGCAAGAGTCAAGTATTTGTTGTGAAACATTGGGGAAGTCCACGTGCCGTGAAAAGGTACTATGTAATAACAAGCTTTTATTTTTAAAGCAGGGCTTTAAACATTGTTTATTTTTATAAATAAAATGTGTTCTATATAAATTGTGCAGTTAATGTTGAGATAGCATTGTCATAATTAATGTATAAAATTAGAAGACTAATGAGACAGTATAGTACACATTAATTAGCATTGCTTTCTGTGATGCTTTTACAATTCTTAAGTCTTGGCTTTATTTCCTTGTTACCAATTGAATAGCCTCTGGGGTCTTTAGTCATTGTGGGAAAAGTTGAATTGTTCATTATTACGAAAGCACAACTGATTGCCTCTTCAATGATTAATGAATCTGTTTTGATAATTGCTGTTGTGTTTAGACAAATCTATTCACTCTTTGGATGAAGTGATATTATTAGACAAGATTTTCAGGATCATTAGTCATGCTGTAGCATTAACTAGTTTTTGTAGCAAAACAACAAGAATTTTTGGCTTTATGTGGGGGAGGACATGTCTTGCACACTCAATTGAATTTTTTGAAGAGGTAACGAAGATGATTGGTAGGTGCAGAACAGTGGATTTTGTCTGCATAGACTTCAGTAAAAAAAATTTCAGGATCTCTTATGATAGGCTTTTTCAGAAGATCAAGGCATGTGGGAGACATGGAGGCTTGATAGGTTCAGTTCAAAATCAACCATTAACAGCAGAGGGTAGAAGTGGAAGGGTGCTAACCTGACTAAAGGTCTGTGACCAGTAACGTTCTGCAAGAATCAACGCTTGGATCTCTCACCAGTTACAGAATACACGTGGACTAAGATGTTAACTGTCCTGTGCTATCACCAGTGGGATCATCAGTTGATCTGCCACCTGTCTTCAGGAGTTTCGGCCCGCTTATGATCAAGACTCCCTCGAGGTGGTGGGCCAGCAGTGCCAAAGCACCACCTCGCACTGGTGAGCTTAAAAACTTGGCATCTGCCTCTATCAGAGTTGTTGGTCACTTCCAACCAACAGATAGTCTGCTCTTCATGTGTCTATGCAACTACTGAAGGGTTTGCAAGATATGTATACACTGTCTGACTATCTGCCCCTCTGGACATACTTGGTCCATACCCTTGCTGATCCTTTCTCTGCTGCCTCAGCTACAGCCCTGCTGGTTGACTTGATCTCTCTTCTAGTGAGCCGAGGTCACGCAGCCACTTCTGGAGAGTGAATGCAATAAATCCACGGCAGCATGAGACCTTCCACCCTCTGTCTCTGCACTCTGATCTTAGTTCTGCATACTTGGTTAATTTGCGCTCTTGGGTTTCATCGATGTTGTCTTCCCAGGGGACTGTGAGTTCACCAATAACCACTTCTCTACTGGTGTCAGACCATACGATTATATCTGGACGCAATGTTGTAAAACCCATTTGCTCCGGGAAACTGCCTTTCCCGTCCAAGTCAGCCTTGACACACCAATCATTGGCTGAAGAAAGTATGCTTGATCGTGAGCCTATGCTGCACACCCTTGACTTGGAGCTTTCTTTCACAAATGATATGCGATGTTCTGTGCAGCATGGGGCATGAGATAAGTTGTGCTGCAGTACTGTCTGCTCAACCGCTTCTGTTACAACTTTGATAACGTTGTTATGTCTCCAAGTGTACATGCCGCTGGAAAGATTGACTCTGCATGCACTCAAGATATGTTGAAGCGTTCCCTTCTCGCCACAAGCAGCACACCTGTCTGACTTATCTTCATACCAGGTGCTGAGGTTGGCAGGTGTTGGGAGCAGATCATACGCTGCTCTGCATAGAAAAGAAATGCGGAGCGGTTCCATCTGCCACAGAACATTCCAAGATAGATGTTGTTGTTCAACACTTTTCCACCGGGTCCATGCCCCTTGTTTGGCCAGGCCAGCTGTTTTAGTTAACCTCTTCTCCTCTTCTACCTCTCGTATTTCTTGTGTTACAAGCTCACGGCGCTCCTTACCTGTAGAAGATGACCTCCACTTGTGGGTTGTCCATCCAAGTCCCTGGCGGTCTAGCTGGATAGCCCCAACCGTCTCCTTGTGCTTCAATCTAGACTCTGCCTCATCAACTGCTACACGGGCTGACCACTTCCTGCCTGATCTCACATCCGGCTGGATGTTCTTGATGACAGGGTCTTTTGAGTCTCGAAGCATCAAGGGTGATCTTACCTTGGCTACCTTGACCTCCTCAACAAGGGATTGCACTGGGATGGTAAGCTTTGTCTGGCTACTGTGGATTGCAACATTGGTGAGGCTGCTTGGTACTCCAAACCACTTCTTCACATACTTGTTGATCTTCCGTTCCATTGCCTCAACATGGGACTTTGCCACTTCATAGACAGTTAGTGGCCACATTATCCGTGGCATCAGTCCGTACTGCAAGCACCACAACTTCAACTTGCTATACAAGCCACACTTGTCAACAGACATCAGACCTCTGCTGATCTGTTCTCCTGTCTCTTGAACCCTCTTGGTGTCTCTCAGCTCCTCTGTGTACCATCGACCAAGGCTCTTAACTGGTTGGTCCTGAATGGATAGAATCTCCTCTCCACAAAGGGTGAAATGAAAGTCAACCAGCTTTCCTCTCCTAAGAACAAGGCTCCTTGACTTATTGGTCTTGAACTTCATTCTTCCCCAATCCATTAGCTCTTCGAGTCTAGATAGTACATTTTCCACTGCCTCCATGCTGAGACCCAAAAGGGGAAAATCATCCATGAACGCTCGTATTGGTGGTAACTCCTCTCGGCCATCAAGTGCGAAACCTTGTCCCACTGATTCTGCAGCTCTCACCATGACCTCCATGGCTAACACAAAAAGGATGGGTGAAATTGCACATCCCATTGGGATTCCAACATCCAAGCTCTGCCACCTAGTTGTAAACTGCTGAGTGGAAGACCTCATCTGGAAATCGTTGTAGTACTGCATAACAAAGTTCCTCACCTTAGCAGAAATCCATAGGAGTTCCATCGCAAATTCAATCAGGACATGGGGAACAGAACCATACGCATTTGCCAGATCAAGCCAAACTACAGCCAGATTTCTTCTCAACCTTTTTAGCTCCTGGATGGTATGCCATATCATACTAGAATGTTCAAGGCATCCTGGGAAGCCTAGTACTCCTGCCTTCTGCACAGATGTATTTACTAATCCATTCTCTATCACAAATGAAGATATTCTTTCTGCCAGAATGCCAAACATAATCTTCCCCTCTACATTCAGGAGTGAAATTGGTCAGAACTGATTCAATGTAGAAGAATTTTCTTCTTTTGGGATGTATACTCCTTCAGCCTCACTCCACGACAAAGGAACAACACCTTGTCTCCACACCACCTTTAACAATCTCCACAAGTATTTCCTCAGCTCTTCGCACTTCTTGAACACCTTATACGGCACTCCATTAGGTCCTGGCACTGAGCCTGACCTTGCCTTTCTGATGAACCGTAAGACTTCTACCAGTTTGGGTTCTGACAAATCGAACTTCACTCCTGGCTTGATAGGCTTCACAAGCCCTGAAATGTCAAGCAAAGGAGCCTCCCGCTGTTCGTTAGAGTAAGTGCTTGCCAGGTGATCCTCAAGTTCTTGTTGAGAGATGTTAAGCTGCCTGCTCTTACTTTGTTCAAACAGTTTCTTTGTAAACTCATGAGAGTTCTCAAAGAACGACTTCCTTGCCTTCTCTCTCTTCTTTCTCTTTTTACGTTGTGACTCTGCACGACGGAGTGATGCTAATTTTATTCGAAAATGCTCTCAGAGATCAGCAAGCCCTGGCTTGTCACCCTCACTTGCTACCTTCCACCTCTGTCTCAATGATCTAAGCTCTCTCCTCAACTTACTAATCTCCTTCTGGCGCCTGCTTGGTTGCTGTGTGGGCTTTGCTTTCTTCAACTCAACCAATCCAAACCTGTACTTTCCAACAGTGTAAATCATATCGCCCATCACTTCCAACTTTCTCTTTGATGTCCCCCAGAGAGTGTTCTCCAACATCATACTGATATTCTCATCAAATACACGCCAAGCCTTCTCATCTGCTATTGCTGGCCACTTGACCTTCCTCTTCTTCTCTATCTCCACACCACCGCCATCATGCGAAGGATCTACCTGGGTACTGTGGTCTGAAACCTGACCTGGGTTATCTCTCGTCTGACCTGGAGTATGATGACTCTCTCCAGAGCAAATTGCTGTGGCTTGTGAATGAGTGGATAAGATATAGGAACAGAATTATGCCATTTGGCCAATCAAGTCTGCTCTACCATTTCCTTCTCAACCCCAGTCTTCTGCCTTCTCCCCATATCCCTTCATGCCCTGACTGGATTAAGAACCTATCAACCTCTGCTTAAATATACCCAATGACTTGGCCTCCAGAGCCACCTGTGACAACACATTCCACAGATCTGGCTTAAGAAATTCCTCCTCATCTTCGTTTTAAATGGATGTGTGCTATTCTGAGGCTATGTCCATTGGTCTTAGAATCCACCAGAATAGGAAACATCCTCTGCACATCCACTTTCTTGAGGCCTTTCAACATTCGATAAGCTTCAATGCGATTCCCCCTCATTTTTTTGAATTCCAGTGAGCACATGCCCAGAGCCATCAATCACTTCTCATATGGTGAGCCATTCATTCCTGGAATCATTTTTGTGAATCTCCATTGAACCCTCTCCAATGTCAGTACATCCTTCCTAGATAAGGGGCCCAAAACTGCTCATAATAAATGTCAATGATTTGGATATGGGGCCTCCCAAGTGAGGCCTCACCAGTGCCTTATGAAAACTCAAAATTACGTCCTTACCTTTATATTCTAATCCTCTTGAAATGAATGTTAGTATCGCATTTACTTTCCTCATCAACATCATATTATTACTGCTTCCTAAGGGTTCCTTTACCTTAGGCGCTCTCATCAATTCTGGTTCATTGCACAATACCTAATCCAGAATAGCTAATCCCCTAGTGGGCTCAACCGTGAGCTGCTTTAAAAAGTGATCTTGTAGGCATTCTACAAATTCCCTTTCTTGGGATCCAGCACCAATCTTATTTTCCCATTCTACCTGCGTATTAAAATCCCCCATGATTATCATAACATTGCTGTTTAGACATGCATTTTCTATCTCCCATTGTAATTTGTAGCCCACATTTTTGCTACTGTTTGGAGGTCTGTATATAACTCCCATCAGGGTCTTTTTACCCTTGCAGTTTCTTAGCTCTACCCACAACGATTCTACATCTTTCAATGCTATGTCACTCCTTTCTAACGATTTGATTACATTTTTTTTTATCAACAGAGCCATGCTAACCCCTGTATTTCCCTGCTTGTCTTTTTGATGCAGTGTGTATCCTTGGATGTTAAGCTCCCAGCTATGTTCTTCTTTCAGCTATGATTCAGTGATGCCCTCAACATCATACATGACGATCTGTTACTGTTCTACAAGCTCATCTACCTTATCCTATATGCTGCATGCATTCAAATATAGCACCTTCAGTCCTGAATTTATCACCCTTTTCAATTTTGTCTGCCTTTTACATTTCAACTCATCCTGTTGATCGCAATTTTGCGCTATCATCAGTCTGCCTTTGCTAGCAGTCTCACTACACATCGTCTCTGTAAACCAACTACCCCATCCTCACCCCTATCACTCTGGTTCCTATTCCCATGCCAAATTAGGATTAAACCCGAACAGCTCTAGCAAACCTGCCTTTAAGGATATTGGTCCCTCTTCAGCTTCGGGGGTAACCCGTCCCTTTTGTACAGGTCATAGCTTCCCTAGAAGAGGTCCCAGTGATCCAGAATCTGAACCCCTGCTCACAGCACTGTTCCTCAGCCACCTATTTATCTGCCAAATGCCATATTTGCCCTCACTGGTGCATAAAACAGGCAGCAATCCAGAGATTACAATCCAGAGGCCCTGCTTTCAGCTTCCTACCTGGTGCCCTAAAATCTCTCTTCAGGACCTCCTCACCTTTCATAGAGTACCTGTGTTATTGGTGCCAATATGTACCTAGACTTCTGGCTGCTCCCCCTTTCCCTTTAGAATTCTGTGAACCTGATCTGAGACGTTCCTAACCCTGGCACTTGTGAGGCAAGATAATCATCCTGGTGTCTTCATGCATCTACAGTAGCTCATCTCTATTGCTCTAACTATGGAATTTCCTACAGTCCTCTTCTGAGCTGCAGTGCCAGACTCAGTGCCAGACCCAGTCAATACTGGTAATAAGTTCCTCCGGTCATAAGTTCCCCTCAACAGTATCCAAAATGGTATATTTATTATTGAGGCAAACTGTCACAGGGGTATTCTATACTGGCTGCCCATTTCCCTTTCTTCTCCTGGTAGTCACCCCATTACCCGCCTCCTGCAACCTAGGAGTGACTATCTCCCTGCAACTCCTATCTATCATTTCCTCAGTATGAGTAGAAGATCATCGAGCTGCAGGTCCAGTTCCTTAACACATTTCCTGAGGAACTGCAGTTTGGTGCACCTGGTGCAGATGTGGTTATTTGGGAGGCTAGCAGACTGCCGGAATTCCCACATCTCACACAGAGAACATAAAGGACCCATTCTCTCTGCGCTAACTGTGCCCTAAAGCAGGGGTCCCAACCTTTTCTGCACCGCGGACCGGTTTAATATTGACAATATTCTTGCGGACCAGCCGACCAGGGCGGACCAGGGTGGGTGTTCAAGTAGGGTTGCCAACTTTCTCGCTCCCAAATAAGGGACAAAAGTAGGTGTCAAATACGGGACACTTGTGTTTACCCCGAGAAAGACTACCATGACCACGAAGCCTTGTGCTGGCACCTGCGTGCGCATGTGTGACGTTTGCATATGTGACATGCGCATGTGTGTACGTGCCGATTTTTTTTCTACAAATCAGTTTTGGCCTAATTCTTCCCGATTCTGTTAAAGTGAACGACACTGTACATACATTATTTCTAATTTATATAGGCTGTGTATTTATCATATCATTCCTGCTTTTACTATATGTTAAGTGTTATTTTAGGTTTTATGTGTTATTTGGTAGGTTATTTCAAGTTCAACAGTGCGTGACAGGGAATGAGGAAAGGTACAGCTGACTCATATCATTTTATATCGCCAAATCATATCGTTTCCTCGCGGCCCAGTAGCACATGCTTTGCAGCCCGCTTCCAGTCCGCGGCCCGGTGGTTGGGGACCACTGCCCTAAAGACATAATATATAATTTGGATGAAAATGTAGATGTAAATTTGCAGTAGACACAAAAAATTGGCAGTGTTTTGGATTGTGAAGATGTTTTCGAAGAATTTACCAGGATGTAGACCAGTTGGAAATATTGGTAGAAAAATGGCAGATAGAATTTAATCAGGACAAATAAAAGGTGGTGAACTTTGGGGGGTCAAGTG